>NC_052101.1:78310396-78613427 GCF_015852505.1 Tachyglossus aculeatus | reverse complement strand
CACTTTACTGCACTACATTAAGGCTGTGAGTTTTCATTTATGTGCTTCTCATAATAATAATTTATACCTTTTCCTTTTACGGATATAAATGATGGTGTTGATTATGCTCACTATGTGCCAAGAGCTGTGCTAAACACTAGAGTAGATAGAAGCTAATAAGATCAGGCACAGTCACTGTCCCACAAGGGATTCACAGTCTAAGGGAGAGGGATGAACAGGTGTTGAATCCCCATTTTACAGATGAAGAAACTGAGCCACAGAGAAGTTAAGTGACTTGCTCAAGGTCACACAGCAAGCTAGTGTCAGAGCCGGGTCTCCTGATTTCCTGCCCCTTGCTCAGGTTATTTTTTTCCTTGTGTGTCAGTTTCCAGTTACCCACCAGCGTAGATTGTGAGCTTCCACTGGATCAAAGTGTAGGTCTGAATTATTATCTTTGCAGCTTTCACAAGCACTTAATACAGGGCTTTGCACAAAATAAGTCCTTTATAAATACAGTTGATAACAAAACAACACTAATAATACATTGTCCTCCTTTTTTGGTGAACCTGATCTCCCCTCTTATGTTATAATTAGCTATTTAGCTGTGGGACCTTCAAAACTGATGCATCACTAGGCTTCTAGGTTCGTCGTGATGCCTACAGAAACTTTGGGCTTAAATATCAACCTTCTGAGATGGTGCTTCTTTAGTACCCACATGGTTTGATGAGTTATATTCCCATCCCCATTTTACAGAGGTGGAAACTAAGGCCTATAGAGGGTATGACTGGCTTCAGGTGCCACAAAAAGTTAGTGACAGAGTCAGGATTAGATCTCACAGCTTCTGTATTTCCCTCAAATCTGAATCAGGCCACCCTTTGGTTCAGGGTTGAGGGGCAGGATGGGTGGGGGTAGGGGGGAAGAAAGGTGGTAAAGAGGAGAACTTGAGAGTCCAGGCCTGTGCCAGCCAAAGTGGGGAGCCACAATGAAGCAGAACAGTCATTTTGGCAGTTTACAGTTTTTGGCCAGCCCCATCTGGCACTAATTGGTGTGGCTGTCATTATGCCCCAAATGCTGTAGGTGCCAAGAAAATAGTTTCACTCCCACAACCCCAATATTGGATGTGGGTGAAGTTAATACCTTTGCATCTGATACTTAACTTGAAACAATGAATTCCCAATTATGACATGCCATGGGTTGGAGTCCCCGCTCCTCTGGCTCCATATTAACTAGGAGCAGGGAGCGGGAGCCATGGGACTCCCTCATGTTATCTTTGGCAATCTTGGTCTGGTCCATCCCTAATTACTGGTGCAGCTGGGGCCAGGGATCTGGCAGTACTGGAAAGGGCTCCGGATCCTCTCTGATGAAGCTCTCCGAAGTCCTGGTGACAGAGAGGGTGAGGGAAACCACATTACATTCCATACTCTTTCACTTAACATTCCATTTACGTGGAACCAATTAAGAGTTCTAACCCAATCCCTCTCCTCTGCATTCTCGCTGCTGAATCTTCAGAACTGTCTTAATCCCGGGGGTTGGGATGGGGGATGGGGTTAGTCAGATGAGAGGTGAAGTTGGGGTATTTTCCCCTATACCATGGTGCTTCCTGACAACATCCCCAACCCTGGTTCTGACACAACCCCCAGCCCCTTTTCTAATTCCGCTGACTGCTGTGGGTCTGGGAGTTGTGACAGATAAGGAATGAGCAGGATTGGCTCAGGAAAGGCAAGAGGCTTGGTAACACCCTGTTTCCTGGGTTCTTGCTCCCTGCTTCCAACCCCTACTGCTGCTAGGGAGGGAAAGGGACTGGGGATCTGGGGAGAGTGGCATGGCATAGTGGATAGAGCACGGGCCTTGCAGCCAAAAGGTGATGAGTTCTAATCTAATCCAGGCTCCGCCACATGTCTGGTGGGTGACCTTGGACAAGTCACTTCACTTCACTGGGCCTCGGGTACCTCATCCGTGAAATGGGGATTGAGACTGTGAGCCTGACATGGGACATGGGAAAACACGATTTGCATGTATTCACCTCAGCGTTTAGTACAGTGCCTGGCACATAGTAAGCACTTAACAAATACCATAATCATTAGTTTGGGGTCAGAGACAATCAGGTGGTGATGTCTGGGAAGGAAACAGAGTCAGAAGACTCCCTGGCATCTGACGGAAAAGGGTTCAGAGGAGTGGATTCTTGGCAGGACCTGAGGGGCTGCTCAGGAACCTCAGCCAGAAGACAGTGATGACAGGGATGACTGTAGAAAGATGTCTTTACAGTCAATCAATCGATCAATCAATCAGTGTACTTATTGAGTTCAGAGCACCATTCTAAGCACTTGGAAGTCTACAATAGAATTAGAAATATGACCCCTGCCCTCAAGGAGTTTATGATATAGCAGAGGAGCCTGACACAAAATAATCAACAGATAGAAGAAGAGAAAGGAAAAATGGAGAAGTGGTTAAATAGTAGATTATGTAAGATGATATATACAGAAGTGCTACACCTGGGAGTGAGTGCATAAGAGCATAGTTGGCAAGGAAGTGCTGAGATGGTGGTAGTTGAGGGGATGTGACCTAGCAAGATGAAAAATTATTTGGAGAAGGCCTCCTGGAAGACATGTGCTTTGAAGATAGGGAGAACAGGAGGTCTAGGCAGGAAGAAGGGTGGGAACACAGCATACCTTACTTAACAATCCACTACAGGCCACCGATTGTAGCATAACTTGTACATTTACATTTTAAAGGGAGGCTGGAAGTCACAGTTCCTCTAAAGGGAATTCTAAATGTAACTGGGGAAGAGATGATCCCTTCTGCCAGGGGCTCATGAAAAGTGTGGACTTTATCACCTTTGCTGCTGTAGGTCATGTGAAGAGAATGATGGTAGCAGGAAACCCAAGAAGTAAGCTATTATGGAGGAACCATAAACAAGGCAGACAGAATAAATATTTTAAAGACATTATGACACAAAACTTGTGATGAAATAGCCTAGCTGTGGACAGCAGGGACACGCCACAGCAGATAGATCAGCTTAGCATGTGGCAAATAGTAATGGGGTAATTAAGGGCAGAGGCTTTGAGAGAATGTCTTCAAGAGGCAGAAACAGTAACACAAACAGACACCGTGGGTAGCAAATGCAACAGCAGAGCAAGAGACAATCTTTAAATGCATAAGGGGGGATGGGATGTCATATTGGCCTTTTTAGCCTCCAAAAGTTTCAGATTAAAATATCTTGGTCACACATCAATAGCATCACCTTAGTGATATAAAAGGAACCTGATATTTGAAGATCTGAACACCCTTACACACACATTCATCCATTCATTCATTCAATCATATTTATTGAGTGCTTACTGTGTGCAGAGCACTGTATTGAACACTTGGGAGAGTACAATGATAAACAGACACATTCCCTGCCCATAAAGAGCTTACAGTCTAGAGGGGGAGCTAACACAAACACACACACACACACACACACACACGCATGCACGCAAACGCACACACACACACATCTCCTCAGAGGTTAAATGGTAAGAAAGGTCCTAGATCCCTCATCCTTCTTACCTCAGAGAAGGTAGTTCTCAATACCTACTTCAAAAGCATTCCCTACTGGCAGTAGAACATACCTTTTCCCTTATTAATCTTTGGTGTCTGAGCAGTGCTCACCCTGAATGGCAAGGGACCAGAAATAGGCCACAACTGTGTTTCTATGGGCACAGTGTGCTAGTGTGCAAGTGATTCTCTCCCAAAGACATTCATGTCCAAGGATGCAAATTCAACATCTTTGAACCAAAGGATAACTCTAACACTTCAAAAAGCCCAGCCTAAGCCTCGCGGAACCTGGGGGTGAAGAATGTCATAAAATACTTGCCCTCATCTATTCCTCATTGTCTTTTATTTTATTTCACTACATTTCCCCAATGACCCTAAAGCTGATACACAAAGAGCCCTCTGAAATACAAAATATAATCAGACCCGAAGTTTTTAAATAGAACAGATTGGTTGCTTTCTCTAACCCCTTTTCATAAACCAAACCATTTCCTAAAATACAGCCCATACAACTAGATGCTATAACGAGCATGCTTTCAATTTTGTTTCCATTTACAGTCATTGCACTCCCTCAACCTGATTACCCTTAATGTTATCAATGATATCCCAAGGCTGTTAGGGGATTTGGTTTTGTTTTAAGTTTGAATCTAGAAACATGCGAGAGTTTTCACGGAGTGGAGGAGACAAGCACAACCGGCCTCTCCTAACATCAACTACTGAGCTTATCGTATATACTATTCAAAGATTTGATTTCCCAGAGTTTTAACTTGTAGCCCATGTGTGTTCCTGGATTTAATGACTAATGACTGAACAGAGGTCATTTCGTCAAACCTTCAGATTCAAGTCTTCATTCTATCAAGAATTGTAGTGGAGTCTGTCAGTTGTTCAACTGAGGCCAATAGTCCATAAATTTCAAGACCGGCTACGTATTTTGAGTTGATATCTGTGCCTTGAGTATTAAATGATAGTTTTGAATGACCTTGCTTGGGGAGCAAGGGAACAGCAGCCTTGGTCATCTCCGGCTGTCTTTTCCAACCTGCACATTTGCTGCCCACAACACTTTTATTTGGAGACATATGGTGAGGCATGTAATGCTTTACATGCCTTCGTGTTGGCTGCAAATGAATCCTCAAAGTGGCAGTATAATATTGACTAATAGAAATTGCTTTGCTTAAGCTTGTTTCATTTGCCCTCTAGGGACCACATAAGTCTGGACCATTTAACTGAGGAGTTCTGTGACTTCAGGATTTGTTCTAGGTAAGATAATATTTCGGTAGAGACCCCTGCTCAGTCTTCAAAGAGGAACATATGAGTTTTCCTTTCCTTCCTTCCTTCATTAGTTATTCACTGAGTGCCTAATGTGTGCACAGCACTTAGGAGAGGACAATGGAGGTAAAAAGACAGGGGTCGTGGATACTGGGAGAAGCCTAGTGCACAGGACTGGGAGTCAGAGGATCTGGGGTCTAATTCCAACTCTGCCACTTGCTGTGTGACCTTGGGCAAGTCACTTCACTTCTCTGTGCCTCAGTTTCCTCATCTATAAAATGAGAATTCAATGCCTGTTCCCCAGACTGTGAGCCCCATGTAGGGCAGGGACTTTGTCTGACCTGATTAACCTGTATCTACCCCAGTACGTAGAATGGTGCTTGATGCATAGTAAGTGCTTAACGAATACCATTAGTATTATTTTGGAATCTCTTTCCCCAGCTTTGCCAACAGGCAGAGGGGGAGACTTGATAGCACTCACCTGAGTATGAGCTTACCTGTTTTCCTTCAAAGCCTGGCAGGTCAGTACAAGCAGTACATTAGGTGGACCCCCAAAGCAGTTTGAAAAGCATCTTGAAAGGGATGGCAGTTAGTGACTGTTCTGTTCATTCTGAATTCAAAGTGTGGCAGCAGCCAACTACATGCTAGACATCAACAAGAAAGAGAGAAAACAATGCAAAAGGCATTGTTTTGCCACTATACAAAGCCTGTTGCAGAAGTACTGAGAGCAATTTAGGTCACTGCATTGTAAAACTGGAGGTGGTTTGGAAAAGTGCAAGCAAGACAATCAGCAAGTCACAACTTCTCGTTGCTTCAGTTTCCTCATCTGTAAAATGGGGATAAAATACTTGCTCTCCCTCCTCCTTAGGCTGTGACCCCCACGTGGGACAGGGACTTTACCTACCTCAGTGCTTAGTACAATACTGGCACATAGCAAGTGCTTAACAAATGCCACAGTTATTAAAGAAGAAGCTTCCTTATGAGACTATACTGAAAGAGTTAGGACTCCCCAGTCTGGAAAGACATAGGCTGAGAGGGGACATGCCTGAATTCACAAAATCCTGAAGAATATAGTGAACATGGAGTCTTCCCCTGTTCTCTCTCCCTCCCTTCAGGCTCGTGTCTCCTCCTGCCTTCAAGACATCTCCATCTGCATGTCTGCCCGCTATCTAAAACTCAACATGTCCAAGACTGAACTCCTTATCTTCCCTCCCAAACCCTGCCCTCTCCCTGACTGACTGATGGGAACATCACTGTAGACGGCACTACCATCCTTTCCGTCTCACAAGACCGCAATCTTGGTGTCATCCTCGACTCTGCTCTCTCGATCACCCCTCACATCCAATCCGTCACCAAAACCTGCCGGTCTCACCTCTGCAACATCACCAAGATCCGCCCTTTCCTCTCCATACAAACCACTACCCTGCTGGTTCAATTCCTCATCCTATCCCGACTGGATTACTGCATCTGCCTCCTCTCTGATCTCCCATCCTCCTGTCTCTCCCCACTTCAGTCTATACTTCACGCCACTGCCCGGATCATCTTTGTGCAGAAACGCTCTGGGCATGTTACTCCCCTCCTCAAAAATCTCCAGTGACTACCAGTCAGCCTACGCATCAGACAAAATCTCCTCACTCTCGGATTCAAGGCTCTCCATCACCTCGCCCCCTCCTACCTCACCTCCCTTCTTTCCTTCTACAACCCAGCCCACACCCTCCACTCCTCTGCCGCTAACCTCCTCACTGTGCCTCGTTCTCGCCTGTCCTGCTGTCGACCCCCAGCCCATGTCCTCCCCCTGGCCTGGAATGCCCTCCCTCCGCACATCCACCAAGCTACCTCTCTTCCTCCCTTCAAAGTCCTACTGAGAGCTCACCTTCTCCAGGAGACCTTCCTAGACTGAGTCCCCTCCTTCTTCTCCCCCTCCCTACCCCCCGCCCTACCTCCTTCCCCTCCCCACAGCACCTGCATATATGTTTGTACAGATTTATTACTCTATTAATTTTACTTGTACATATTTACTATTCTATTTATTTTATTTTGTTAATATGTTTTGTTTTGTTGTCTTGTCTCCCCCTTCTAGACTGTGAGCCTGTTGTTGTGTAGGGACCATCTCTATATGTTACCAACTTGTACTTCCCAAGCGCTTAGTATTTATGATGGAGAGGAAAGGGGGGATTTAGGCAATGTTGTAAAGGTAGGATTTGATGACAGGCTGAATATAATCTTCTAGACTGTGAGCCCGTTGTTGGGTAGGGACCGTCTCTATATGTTGTCAACTTGTACTTCCCAAGCGCTTAGTACAGTGCTCTGCACACAGCGCTCAATAAATATGATTGAATGAATGAATGAATCCCCGACCACAGGATAATTGTCAAAGAGGATAACCATCACTTTCTTCTTCCCAACATCCTGTTGCCACTGTTGGAGACCACATATGGGACTGAGTGAACCAGTGTTCTGATGGACTATTAGAATGTTTTTTATCTTCAATAATGATTATTTTTAGTTTTTTTTAAAGCCAGATATGAAACTTTACAGTTTGTCATTAGTCTAAAAATTAAAATTTTGCTTTTTGCATGTCTGATTTCAGTCTGCTTAATAGTTATTTAATTTTCCCCAAACAAATGATGCTTTTTATTTTTGTTTTATTTTTGAAAATAATACACAACATCAGTAGACTAACACTCATAAATAGAATAAATAATCCCAACACAAGAAACCAATAAATATTTTTCCAAAAAACCCAATAACAAAAAACAGATTCCATTTTCAGGCTTCCAGCAGAAAATAAACAAATTAGAAAAAAAGGGATCCTTTCAAATGCCAAAGAATGTTTTGACAGCCTCTGATTTTTAGTGTTGTAGAAAATAAAGAAGCATTTACTTCACAGTCTCATAGCAAAGAAGATTTCATTTTTGGAAAGGAACCCTTTTGGGATTTCCTTATTGCCAAATGTTGACCATGTAGAAGAGCAGTCAGGTCTAGCTGAACATTCATTCATTCATTCAATTGTATTTATTGAGCGCTTACTGTGTGCAGAGCACTGTACTAATCTCTTGGGAAGTACAAGTTGGCAACATATAGAGACGGTCCCTACCCAACAGCGGGCTCACAGTCTAGAAGGGGGAGACAGACAAAACAAAACATATTAACAAAATAAAATAAACACAATAAATATGTACAAGTAAAATAAATAAATAAATAGAGTAATAAATACGTACAAACATATATACATATATACAGGTGACTCAGCTCTCTCGTTCACCCCTCACATCCAATCCGTCACCAAAAACTGCCGGTCTCACCTCCGCAAGATCGCCAAGATCCGCCCTTTCCTCTCCATCCAAACCGCTACCCTGCTGGTTCAATCCCTCATCCTATCCCGATGTGTTCTGTCAAAACATCCTCTCCTCTCAACATCTCCATAGTTACTATTGGTAAGGTGGGGTGTGTGTGTGTGTGTGCGCGCGCGTGCTTGTGGGGGCAGGGGGTGGGGGTGACAAGGGAAGGTAGAGAGGTGCTTGCTGATGTCAAGATGGAACTTTGTTACTGATGTCTTTTTTTCCTCACTCACTGAACAACACTAACAGCCTCTTCCAACCTAACCTGAGGTCAGAGATGTTCCCTGCTTCAAAAAAGCATCTTGAAAGAGAAACCATTCTTATTTTCACAATTATAAGTTATTTCTCTTCCTTTATAGGAAATTTCAAATGGTTTTCATTTGGAAAATGTGAGACATAAACTCTAAAAATGGAATTTTGAGGCTAGAGCAGGATATCGGAAACCTTGTTTTCCTTATCAGCTAAATATTGTAAGGGAGATAGACAATCCAGTCTTTCATGTTCAGTGAGAGTTGTTCTTTAGGCATGTTTAAGAAGAGCAGGCATTTTGTGTATTACATCCACAAACTGAGAATAGCTTTTTCAGATTGAGACACACCAAGTTAGAGAGTTGTTCTTTTCACCCTTGGAGACATGTACTGTTAAGTCTAAATTTAGAATATTTATGTAAATGAGCATTTTTCTGCCTTTCCCGGTCCCGATATTTGGATGTCATAAAATGGCCCCCCAATTTGGCTCATTAGCCACTTTTTTTCTTGGGGCTAGAGAGGTGGGATGGGAGGAGGAATTAGATGGAAGTCAAGCTGTGGTGGGGCATTTCTTGGAGGAGGTCGATGAACCTTTTCTGTGTGAGCAGGTTTGCATTCTGCCTAGCCCTAATGTCACAGGCTCTAACCAGATTAATGGCTTCTTTTTATGAAAACCACATTCAATTATAATTAAAAAATAATCTCCCTGAAGCTGAGTTCTTCCAACTCTTAACCCATGGCACATTTTAATAGTTTGCAAAATAACTAAAATGATATTTTAGTAGAGATGGTGTGACTTTCTATATTACAGAGATACCAGTGTAACTCCTAAAAATGAAACTGTACTAAACAGACATATCCATCTTGGTGAGGTCTTCTCTAGCTTTGATCACAGGAGTGCACTTGCCCATGCACATACATGCATGAGCACACACATACACACACACATGCACAAGCACACAAACACACACCTCAATAATTCATAAGTGAATGCTTTTTAGGTATTTTGTAAGCCTGAGTTGTATTTTGTAAGTCAAATAAACATAGTTTCAAATTCCTTGCTAAGGAACTCTAAATAGTCCCAACAGCTGATGAAAATAAAACCATATGCATTTACATTATGTGAATGATCCACTGGCAAGGTTATTGAATGAAAGCATTCATTTTAGCCGTGTGTTCTGTCAAAACATCCTCTCCTACTACTCAAATGGGTTTGAAATGAAGCTGTAGTTTAGACCTTCAGTGATCTTTTCACTCCGTCTTTTGCATAGCAGACAATCTGTAGTATTGCTTACAACCTGGCATTGTCTCAGCAGCATTCTACAGATGCTGAAAGATATATGTAACCCTAACTCTAAACCTAACCCTGGTCCTAATGCATAGGGCCAAATGAAAAGAAGCTTATTTGTTTAGTCCAACTTCCCTTGTAATAGGAATCAAAAGAGGTTAAAAGATACATTTCGGTAGTCATTTTAAGGAGTCAAAAAAGTCCAAATCAGTGATTTCTCCTCCCAGAAGGCACATTTTGCAGCTAGCATCCAGGGACTTGGTGTAGAAAATCAATCAACCAATCAACTGATGGTATTTATTGAGTACTTACTATGTGCAGAGCTCTGTACTAAGTGCTTAGGAGAGTGCAATAATGCAGAATTAGTGGAGACTTTCCCTGACTGTAATGAGCAAGCATCTGGCAAAATGAGAACCCAGACCCGGTTTCTAGTGCAAAATGGAGGGAGGGCCCCATGACAGGACTACCATGGAAGAATGGCCAGGAGGGCTATTCAGTTGCACTTAACCAATCTAGCATGTGAGGCCTGAACAAAATGCACTACATACCTTTCAGCGCCAACCTGAGAATTGTGGGCCCCTTGATTCATATTCCCTGGAAAGCCCCCGCTAAAGAATAACTGCACCCCTGCTACGGGTGCGGAACGGCCCGACTCCAGGAATGTCATTCTTATCTTGCAAAGAGGGAGGGGTTAGATATCATAGAGCAAGGACAAACCCAAACGCCTGGACTGGGGGAAAATCCGGGTCTTTATCGAGGGGATACTTCCCAAGGCGATGACGTGCCCACAGCTCCTCTCTCTCTACCATTGTGCAGGAGACTGGCACAGCTTATTAAAAGGTGCTTACCCCTTACTATCGAACCTCACCATGGGTGGTTGGGTAGCTGGCCCTTGGTATTACTCCGGGTTGCCTCGTGCAGCACCCAGGTATCCCTGCATTGTTTGAGGTGTGAATATTCCTCCTATTAAAAGCCCGATTAGCACAGATGCTGACTCAGGATATTTTCATTCATGTCGTTGGAATCAGCGCAATCTACCTGTCTTGCAGATATGTGCTATTACCCCCTATTACAGGTCCATGGGCCTACCTGTTTTTGGCCTCTGGCTCAGCCCCAGCCTGGCCCCAGGGATTTTCTCTGAGCATCAAGTTGGCAGAAGTCTAAGTCTGTTCTGGGGCATACAGGGAGTAGCAATCAGTCTGGTGAGCTCCTTTCAAAGTACCAACTTCTTTTTTATTTTGAAGATAATGGAATTATCTTTGAGGTCTAAGTCAAATGAAAGCAATCACTTCCTTTGATCTAGTAGCCTATGCCAGGCTCATTTTGAAGTCACTAGCTTTGATCAGAGAAGCCGCAAATGTTTCTGGATTCTTGGGAATATGTTACAGGCTGGGAGATTCAGGGAAGACCTTTAAAAACATTCGGCACCTTAGTGCCTTATCACTACAGATTTCAAAGCACCCATGAAGCTGGATCTTATAATGCTTCAGAACATAATAATAATAATTATAATTATGGTATTTGTTAAGTGCTTACTATGTGCCAGGCCCAGTTCTAGCTTCCATCCCCTACACTCCTCTGAAACTGCCCTCTCAAAGGTCACCAATGACCTCCTTCTTGCCAAATCCAACGGCTCCTACTCTATCCTAATCCTCTTCGACCTCTCAGCTGCCTTCGACACTGTGGGCCACCCCCTTCTCCTCAACATGCTATCCAACCTTGGCTTCACAGACTCTGTCCGCTCCTGGTTCTCCTCTTATCTCTCCGGCCATTCAGTCTCAGTCTCCTTTGCGGGCTCCTCCTCCCCCTCCCATCCCTTACTGTAGGTGTTCCTCAAGGGTCAGTTCTTGGTCCCCTTCTGGTCTCTATCTACACTCCCTTGGTGAACTCATTCGCTCCCATGGCTTCAACTGTCATCTCTACACTGATGACACCCAAATCTACATCTCTGCCCCTGCTCTCTCTCCCTCCCTTCAGGCTCATGTCTCCTCCTGCCTTCAGGACATCTCCATCTGGATGTCTGCCTGCCATCTAAAACTCAGTATGTCCAAGACTGAACTCCTTATCTTCCCTCCCAAACCCTGCCCTCTCCCTGACTTTCCCATCACTGTAGATGGCACCACCATCCTTCCCATCTCACAAGCCAGCAACCTTGGTGTCATCCTCGACTCTGCTCTCTCATTCTCCCCTCACATCCAATCTGCACAACATCGCCAAGATCCACCCTTTCTTCTCCATCCAAACCACTACCTTGCTGGTTCAATCTCTCATTTTATCCCAACTGGATTACTGCATCAGCCTCCTCTCTGATCTCCCAACCTCCTGTCTCTCATTCATTCATTCATTAAATCGTATTTATTGAGTGCTTACTGTGTGCAGAGAACTGTACTAAGTGCTTGGGAAGTACAAATTGGCAACATACAGAGACGGTCCCTACCCAACAACGAGCTCACAGTCTAGACCCCACTTCAGTCTATACTTCACGCTGCTGCCTGGATTATCTTTGTGCAGAAATGCTCTGGGCATGTTACTTCCCTCCTCAAAAATCTCCAGTGGCTGCCTGTCAACCTATGCATCAAGCAAAACCTCCTCACTCTCGGCTTCAAGGCTCTCCATCACCTCACCCCCTCCTACTTCACCTCCCTTCTTTCCTTCTACAGCCCAGCCCACACCCTCCACTCCTCTGCTGCTAACCTCCTCAGTGTACCTCATTCTCTCCTGTCCTGCCGTCGACCCCTGGCCCATGTCCTTCCCCTGGCCCGGAATTCCCTCCCTCCACACATCTGCCAAGCTAACTTTCTTCCTCCCTTCAAAGCCCTATTGAGAGCTCACCTCCTCCAAGAGGCCTTCCCAGACTGAGCCTCCTTTTTCCTCTCCTCCTCCCCATCCACCCCGCCCTACCTCCTTCCCCTCCCCACAGCACCTGTATATATGTTTCTACAGATTTATTACTCTATTTTACTTGTACATATTTACTATTCTATTTTTTGTTAATGATGTGCATTTAGCTTTAATTTTATTTGTTCTGACAACTTGACACCTGTCCACATGTTTTGTTTTGTTGTCTGTCTCCCCCTTCTAGACTGTGAGCCCGCTGTTGGCTAGGGACCGTCTGTATATGTTGCCAACTTGTACTTCCCAAGTGCTTAGTACAGTGCTCTGCACACAATAAGCACTCAATAAATATGATTGAATGAATGAATGAATTTAGCTTTAATTCTATTTGTTCTGATGACTTGACACCTGTCCACATGTTTTGTTTTGTTGTCTGTCTCCCCCTTCTAGACTGTGAGCCCATTGTTGTGTAGGGACCATCTCTATATGTTGCCAACTTGTACTTCCCAAGCACTTAGTACAGTGCTCTGCGCACAGTAAGCGCTCAATATATATGATTGAATGAATGAATGAATGGGGTAGATACCAAACAATTGGGTTGGACACAGTCCCTATCCCACACAAGGCTCATAGTCTTAATCCCCATTTTGCAGATGAGGGAACTGAGACACAGAGAAGTGAAATGACTCGCTCAAGGTAAAAGCAGACAATTCGTGGAGGCAGGATTAGAACCCATGACCTTCTGACTCCCACGCCCATGCTCTATCCACTAGGCCATGCTGCTTCCCACTGATCAATAGCTGAACATCACTAACCAATAGCAAGGAGGGCAGCCTTCACACTGTTCCTTCTTTGGGTCACTGTGGGAGACAGATCCTCGATGGGTATGAGTCCAGTATGACATTTCTTCCTTTCTTCTATTTAAGTAAGCAGAGAGGTACGCATTTCGGCACAAATGCAGGCAAATACGTATGGCAAGGGGGCCAGAAAAGGTGAGCTACTGTATTTTCTGAAATAATGTGTCAAAATGTGCAAGAGATTTTCTCCAATCAATCAATCAATCGTATTTATTGAGCACTTACTGTGTGCAGAGCACTGACTGAACTAAGTGCTTTGGAGAGTACAATATAACAGAGAAGGTAGACACATTCCCTGCCCAAAAGCACCCACGCTTATAAATGCCCTCTTACTGTTGGCAGTAAAATTGAGGCCATCAGGGGAGGAAAGGAGAAGCTTTCAAGAGGAGGAAGGAGCAAGGAAGGCCAGAAGCTGGGAAGGGATGGAGTTACCTGGTCACCAAGCAGAGATACCACCGTAGGGGCAACATGTGTGCAACATTCAACAATTTGCCTACCCTGCCTTTGAACAAAGCTAATCAGGACCAGATTGCACCAAGAGATTACATGATTTATAGGTCATACACATTGTCAGTGGGAATTAGACTATGGACTATCTCAAACCTCGTTTTAGGCATTAATTTAGTTCCATTAGACTAATTAGACTAATTTAATGGAACTAAATTAGTGGCTAAAACGAGGTTTGAGATAGTCCAGATTGTTTATGTGTGACACCTGGAGGGTTAGATCTTCAACACTACTCCAATTCATTCTGACTCTTCCCTCATTTAGAGCTGATAGAAGTAAAGGGACAATCAATCATTCAACCAGTCGTATTTATTGAGCGCTTACTGGGAGTAGAGAACTGTACTAAGCACTTGAACAAAATGGCAGGGACCATTTAGTGTATGAGATTACATGAAAAATAAGCAGATTGCTCAGAAAAGTTGATACAATTGAAATTGTTATTGGATTCAAAATGATATTATTGGTCCAGAAAACACTCATCTCTAATAGGCTTCTGCAGAAACAGAGTTAAAAAAAAAAATCAGAGCATTTCTCATTTTGAAGTATACTATTTCAAAGCAGGTAGTTTCACCTTTTTTGATTACTTTTATGATGGTACAATTTATATCCTCTCTGAGGTTTAAGAAGTCCCAATATTTCAAGGAAATGTGAAGTAATAATGGATTTTTAAAAGTATCTCAAGATTATGCTTCATTTCCTCTCCTAATTTCAGATCATATAAACAAAGAATTCATGTTTCTCCATGGTCTCTGCCTGTTAGTTAAAATGAATTCCATGATGTGACACTGTCAGCTAGTTCTGCACTTTCATGTATTTTGCTCAAAAAGAAGCTCACTTTTGATGTTGTTCTACTAATGTCTCATCAAAGGTTTCAAGACAGATGTGCTTCATGGTTCTTCGCAAAACCACCTGCAAAACATACATAGTCTGAAAATGATATTCTTAAGAGTGCCTTGCAGTGTCTGATTCGCAGGTTGCTGAATGCGGCTAAATGGAAAACTGCCTTATTTGAAAGGAAATTGATGCTGTCAATCCCTTCAGAATATCAAAAGCTCCAGGACAAACAGCTCACCAAATAGAATGGGTGTCTAGAGAGCCAGCTGTAAAACTGCAATGCAAATGTAATCTGGAGAACTTTTGTCGTGCACAATGGGACTGCGCACATTTCCTGTGGAATCATTTTCATTTAGAAAGTGATTTTCAACATTTCACTGGCTTGTAATTACCTGAATAGACTGAGAAAGAGAGGACTGGCAGCCTCGTCAAGTTTCTGTACAATATTCTATTTCAACTGTGGCTATTCTCCTACCTTATGCTACAGATTAAAGTAGGCATAGCCTGTAGTGGTAGGGGAAATATCTGACACTTTCAAACTTGAAATCACACTTGAAGGCTTTGAGTGTTTTTGAGAAAAGTCACAACTTAGATTTTAATATTTAGCCAAACCTCTTGTTGATGGTTAGATGTGACTGGGGAAGCAGTAGCATCTCTGCTCCTTCTGAATCGCCGCTCTTGTTGTGGTGGCTAAATCTGCCTCATTATTTAAGGTTGTGTTTCACCATATCTTTAAAGCATTTCTTCTGCCCTCCTTTTCCAACTTTGTATCACCCTATGTCAATTGCTTGGGTGCCCTGCAATCATCCGTTCAATTCTAAACTCCTTTAGGTCAGGGATTGTGTCCTTCACCCAAGTGCTTAGTACAGTGTTCTGCGCAAAGGAGGTGCTCAATAAATACTGTTGCTCAGTTGATCATCTTTTCTTATTGAATATCATATAGGTGATGTGTGTTGGAGATGTGAGAATGTTTGGGGAAGTGAGGTGGGGAAGAGATGAGATTTGGGAAAGAGATGGAATGGGAGCTAGGAAATGATCGATGAGGGCTGGAGGTTGTTGAAGGAGACCCAAGGATAAGGCAGGAATGGGAAGCAGATGGGGAAGGTGGATAACGGTGGATGGTTTCTATCCAGTCATATAAGCCACATTTGCAACAGCCATATGCATATAGTAGGGAACAGAAGAAAATTCAGTCAAGATGGTCCTTGTGTCATTTGAGAGATTAATCAAGAAAGTGTGGCATCAATGTAGCATCGAGATGTAGACCAAACTAAAATTCTACAGAGCAGTGAAAGTAATCAGTCAAGCAATAGTATTTATTGTGTTTATTGTGCATGCAGAGCATTGTACTGAAAGCAACCTTTTAGATGACTCCTAAATCCTGACTGATCGGATATGCAGTTTCACTAACTTCACCTTCCCAGGCCAAAATAGTTATCCCAGGTATCCCCTGCACACCCCCTTCCATGGCAGTTGGGGGATCCACGGATGATACTTGTCAGCATAGCCGCTATCTTCCTTCATTTTCCTTGCATTCTGATCTAAAACCCATTCCAGAAATGCTACATGGAAAGAGAAAGGCAGAGGGTGGTGGAAGTGGAGTGGGTTGGAGGGAGGGAAGCACACAGGCAGAGCCAGGAGTACACCACCCTACTTAGTACAGGGCTTCTAGACTGTGAGCCCATTGTTGGGTAGGGACCGTCTCTATATGTTGCCAACTTGTACTTCCCAAGCACTTAGTACAGTGCTCCGCACACAGTAAGCACTCAATAAATACGATTGAATGAATGAATGCATACGGTAAGTGCTCAATAACTACAATTGATGGATTGATCCAAGTTGGCGGAGTGGCCTAATGGAAAAGGTCATGAGATTGGGAGTCAGAAGACCTGGGTTCTCATCCCAGTTCTGCCTCCTTACCCACTGTATCACTTGGGTAATAATAATGATGGTAGTAGTTAAACTCTTGCTATGAGTCAAGCACTGTTCTGGGAGCTGGGATAGATACAAACTAATCAGGTTGGGCACAGTCCCTATCCCACATGGGACTCACAGTTTTTAATCCCTATTTTATAGATAAGGTGCTGAGGCACAGAGAAGTTAAGTGACTTGCTCATGGTCACACAGCAGACAAATGGCAGAACGAGATTAGAACCCAGGTCCTTCTGACGCCCAGGCCCGTGATCTCTCCACTAAGCCACACACTTAACCTTTATGAATCTAAATTTTCTCATCTGTAAAGTGGGGATACGTTATCTGCTTTCCCTACCTCTTAGACCCAAAGCTGCCTGTGGGACAGGGATATTTTCTGCTCTATCTTGTGACCACCCCTAGCATTTAGCACACAATTAGACCATAAGCTCACCCTCTAGACTGTAAGCTCTCTGTGGGCAGGGAATGTGTCTACCAACTGTTATATTGTATTCTCCCAAACAGTACAGCGCTTGGCACACATTAAATGTTCAATAAATAAGATTGATAGATTGATTGATAATTAGTGCTTAGTAATAATAATAATAATGGCATTTATTAAGCACTTACTATGTGCAAAGCACTGTTCTAAGCGTTGGGGAGGTTGCAAGGTGATCAGGTTGTCCCATGGGGGGCTCACAGTCTTAATCCCCATTTGACAGATGAGGGAACTGAGGCACAGAGAAGTTAAGTGACTTGCCCAAAGTCACACAGCTGACAATTGACAATACCATGTGGGTTCAGCCACTATCATCTTCTTCCTATTTGCTGACAAATAACTTAAATAACCCTAGACTTACAGAGTGTAATTGACACCAAGAGGCAATCACTCACAAATGGAGATGGGGGAGAAGGGAACCTTGGAAGTTGATGAATACTCTCTGCGGGATCTCCTCCCACAAGGTAAGCTAATTTGTATAAATATTAGGTACTTCTGCAGTGGCTCCACCTCAAACACACTTATAGGGGAAGACAGGAGAAAAGATGAAGGGGTTAGTTAACTGGGGAGGGAAAAAGAACCTTGGCAGTTTAGCTTAGTTGAGACCAAAGGAAGCTTTGGGTTAGGATGCAGGAGAAGAGTTCTCTATGTTCAAGTCCAGAGGCTAGGCTCCCAGGGAGTGAGGGAAGTAAGCAATAAAAAGAATTGTTAGCAGTTTCATTTTGTCATCTGGAAAACCTGAGGGAAGGATCCTGTTGGGGTTAACCTGGATGCTGGGGTTCCTCAAGAGAGGCTAAGGACAGCAAAAGTGGGTATGGGCCAGAGGAAGGGGAAAAGATCCTGGGGAAAGGAAAGTTAATCCTTGAGGGAAATGTGATAATAAGGAAAAATGATTTTAATATGAATGTTTTTATCTTTGTACCTAAGATAAGGGGAAGTCTATTTTCCTATGAAAAATTAAGAACTCTAGCCTCCAGGTCAAGATTTAATAGGATGTGGGAACGAGAATGGATGAGACTCCTATTTATCAAAGGGATGTGCTTTCCTGAAAAGCTGAGGGGAAAGGGTAAGTACTGTTCTGTGGTGGATTGGTGCATTTTGTGTTACAACATGTTAGGTGGGTGAAATCCTTCAAGATGATCCAATAAATAAGAAGTTTATATAGGCTCCTGTTCAATAGTCTTCATAGTTCAATATATTTACTATTCTATTTATTTTGTTAATGATGTGCATATAGCTGTAATTCTATTTGTTCTAACGATTTTAACACCTGTCTACATGTTTTGTTGTCTGTCTCCCCCTTCTAGACTGTGAGCCCGTTGTTGGGTAGGAACCATCTCTATATGTTGCTGACTTGTGCTTCCCAAGCACTTAGTACAGTGCTGTGTACACAGTAAGTGCTCAATAAAAATGGCTGAATGAATGAATGACTGAAATTCACTCAATCTTCTGGCCAGGGTGTGGCACTGGGGAAGAGGGAGGTGGGACTTTCCTCTGGAGCTGACTCCCATGGAAGGGAAGGGTGTGTGTTGGGGGACACAGAGACATTCCAGGGATGCATGTGGATTGTGGGGGTGGGGAGCAGACCAGGGGACAAACAACCTCTTCCCCAGAGCTGACCCTCTTGGCAGGAGAGGGAGTTGGGGGGCGTAGGGGGGAATGGAATCTCCAGGGAGTGGTTTCCCCCAGAGCTGACCCCAGTCTGGGTCACCACAGCCACCCTGAACAGAGAGGAGGAGCAGGATGAAAAAACAAAGCTGCGTTCCCCTCTGTAACCCCTAGCCTCCAGGGCCGCTGCTCCCTGGGGGACTGAGGGGAGGTTGAGGGGAGCTCTGGGAGGGGCTGTGTAGAGACAGAGGGGTCTGACACAGTTTCCCCCATTGGACGGGGGGGAGGATGCCAGACCAACATCATATTGTGTCATATGACTGGTAGATGTCAATCATAGGGAATGTGGCTCCATGTTGGGTAGTAGTTCAACTTCTTTTATTTGGAACTGGTAGATTTGTTAGGACACACAGACATATTTGTAACCCAACCTATGCCTATTATGCAAATTGCACCCCCATCGTGTACCCAGGAGAAGAGAGAAGACCTTTTTTGAACTTCCAATAGCCAATTCTTGGTGGAAGAGGGGGCAGGAAGGTTGGCCCTTACTTTTTGGGGTACTTATTTGAGAGTCTAGTGTGGTGGTAGTGGTGGTGGTGGCAACTTAAGGCAGGCAGTTTGGGAACTTATCTGTGAAGAGATCCAAAACCTAGTTGTTTCTGGAGAGGAAAAAGCCAAGGGCTTTAGGACCTTGGTGACACTTTTGGGTATCTGAGCCCACTTACAGTGGCTTTGGGGGTGGTTTTGGCCCGGAAAAGACTGGTGAATCCCTGTCACAATAGCTAATATGGAGGTCTATTCACAGCCAAATTACCACAGCAGAGTGTCAATGATCTGCCGTAGAGTCTCATCCCTGGAGACTGTTACCTTGGTAGCCGCTGCAATCTTTTCTGCCCACATTGGCTGGCAATTTTTCAGGATTCCTGCTGGGCCTGTTCACCTTCCAGAATGCCCTAGGTGGTTCTTGTTCAGAAACCTTTACCATTGATGGCCTAGTTCCAGCACGCCCAAAAGGGAATGCAACTAGGGTATCCTGATTCCTAGAACAGTACTCTTTCTGCTAGGCCAACAGCAGGACTGGGATGGGGTGTAGATAACTTGGGGAGACAAGAGCAGCAGTCAAACCACCCTGCTTGAGACAATAAGAAACAGAGACAATAAGAAGCTGCTCATTTTAAGTGTGGGGGTGAACTAGGGGAAGAATTTGGAGGGTATTTGGTTTTTAGGGAAGGAAGCCTCTCCACCCCTGAGTCTTCAGTAAGAGCTCAAAAAGTACCTGGGATCTGACTTAAGTTCAGAGAAAAGCCTCTGAACTGTTCCAGGAGTCTGGTCGGGGGGAGCCAAAAATTCTCTTCCATAACAGGTGTTTTCACTTGTTTTGGCATTAATTAGTTAGCGAATTAGGTAATATTAATCCAAGAACACGAGCTTATTTGAATACAGTGTGCCATAGTGTCAGAAGAGATAGCTTGGGCACGTGTGGCTGGCATTATGTGCTGTACTACAATGCAAGTTTTCCTAAATGTGGAGTTCTGCAAGAATCCAACCTCCATCTTTTAGGAGAACTAGATTTATGGTGTGGAAGGAACTCTTTACTACACATAGGTCTTTTCAACCCCACTAGAAATTACTTTTAGAGTGGCATCATTTTTGAACACAAAGACCAGGTAATATATTCAGGATCATATTAAACTGAAGGCTGAACCTCTTTGGTTCACAGAATATCAATTGGAAACCACACTCTATCTTCATCGGCTCTGCTATCAAAATGATGGAGTATTCAACCTGAAATACAGGTAATTATCCCTTTTCCTTTAGTCATCAAGTTGTTAAGAGTAAGTAAATCTTCTTTTCTGACATCTTCCACCTCCGTTCCAAGGGTCTGGAGGAGATGACAGAAAATGGATCGTTTTCAAACTTTGGAATCTGGCCTTGAAGATTCAGTCGTATGCTAAAAAGCACAAAGCATCCTATTGGAAATTATTCCCATGAGAGTATTTTTAGTTAGGAGGCCCTTTAGAAGTGAATGCTTAGATGGAACTCATATCAGCGACAACACTGAAAAAATAAATACTTGAGACTGGGCCATTCAGCTGGATAACACTAAACTAGGGCTACAGTTGACCATCATATAATCAGAGCAAACCAAGGGAAGTGCAGGATTAAGAACTCCACCCAGGATTCTGTTGATGCTCTGTGAGATCCCCAGTAAGTGTGGCTGAACCAGATTCCCAAACAGAATAATGGCCAAAATTGAGATTTAAACAATATTACAAATCGGAAATAAGTATCAACAGGAGATCCAAAGATTAAGGCTTGTAGAATGATATTTAAAGCCACTGAGGTTTGAAGCTGCAAAGGCAAAGCTTTATTTCTTGATGGCCAAAAGCCACTTAATATGTGATTGGTGGTATAGCACCCTACATCTTGCCTGGAAGAAGGAAAAGGTTTTAGATTCAAATCATCCAAAATTACCTTTCCTTAGTTTTTCTTTTTACCCCTGGTAGAGTTTTAAGCAGAGAGAAAGATCTCACTATGTGGAACTCTTCTTCTGGATGGTTTCCAGGGGAACACGGATAGGGACAGGAGACCAGTATAGCAGCAGACAAATCAGACTCTTTTATCCAAGTTGGCTTGAAGAGAAAGTCCACACTACCCAGTGGAGGGTGAAGTTTCTCCACTATTGGTGGAGATAATAATAATAATAATAATAATAATAATAATAATGGCATTTGTTAAGCGCTTACTATGTGCAAAGCACTGTTCTAAGCGCTGGGGAGGATACAAGGTGATTAAGTTGTCCCACGTGGGGCTCACAGTCAATCCCCATTTTACAGATGAGGTAACTGAGGCTCAGAGAAGTTAAGTGACTTGCCCAAGGTCACACAGCAGACATTTGGCGAAGCCGGGATTAGAGCCCCTGACCTCTGACTCCAAAGCCCGTGCTCTTTCCACTGAGCCACACTGCTTCCCCCTAGTACTGCTCCAATGGCAAAACCAGCCACCTTGTAGCCTAGGCTTTGTAGCTTTGGTTCTTCTTTCCCTTCAATTTCTCTTAATAGTCCTTTGTCCAGGCTTGTTTGAAAGGGCTTCGAAACATACCACTTTGGCTGTGATGTTGTTATTGCTTTTAACCGAATGGCTAATATAGAAACCTTTCATGTTTCCTCTGGTTCCATTCCCTACATTCTATAGACAGCAAAGTTTTCCCTGATGATAAAAGCCCCCCTTCCTTAAATACACTGATTTGTCCCTTTTGGCCTTATTTTTTCCTTACAAATTGTGACTTTGAGAAAGTGCTTCAAGATACAGGTGAATAGATTTGGGTAACAGCTAGGTTCCAGGGGTGGATTTTTTTTCATTTTGTTGCCCAAAGGCACGAAGCTCATCAATTATATATAGATAGATATATATCTATATATATCTACATAGATATCTATCTATATATAAAAGTTTATTACATTATCAACTTGTTTAGAAATTTACACAGTCCAACACCTCACCTTCCCTTCAGCAAAGGATATGGTGATGTTGAAGGAGAGCAACAACAATAACTTCACCACAACACATCTTTGTCTATTGCTTTTTTCTTAAACTCATTTTTCATACTGGGCTTCACTCACCCATTTTTTTGGTAACATTAAAATAAATAAAAATGAAATAAAAACTGAAAGTGTTTTATCTTACATATATGACCATGCTGCTCCTGAGGAGAGCTCACTTTTGGATAGCCAGAGTCATGCATGGAATCCTGCTGCATTGTTTGTTTTGTTGCAGTGTGTTCATATATGTTGTAGGGGTCCACACTGCAATAGGAAAAAAATAAATCATGTATATACACACTTGATATTAGTAAGATAATCTACTTATTATTAGTAAGATATTAGTAAAATAAAAGCTTTTTGCTTTTAACTGAAAAAATTGCCATTTATCCCCTCTTATCTTGTCTTATGCTGTTGAGTCATTGCTGACCATTAAGGACTCCATGGACACATCTCTCCCAAAACGCCCCACCTCCATCTGCCATCATTCTGATAGTGTGTCCATAGAGTTTTCTTGGTAAAAACATGGAAGTCATTTACCATTGCCTTATTCCACGCCCTCGACTGTGTCCCATGCTGCTGCTGCCCAGCACAGGGGAGTTTTGAATTGTAGCAGATTGCCTTCCACTCACTTGCCACTGCCCAAGCTAGGGTATGCCTCTGCTTGACTCTCCTTCCCATAGCCAAGATTGGTAGTGTACTGGAAACTCTCCAGGCACGATCCTGAGAGGGGTGTTTCTCCCCTCACTCCCTACTTTAGGTTTTGGCTCCTAGGGCCTAACAGGATGATTTAATGTTTGACCAAAGATTATCTAGACAGTTCTCAGTGCTAACCTGTGCCAACCTCGTTCACTTCAGGTTTATCCTTTCCTGCCTTAACTCAGCCCTCTCCTCTGCCAGACAAAACTATTTCTCCTCCCTTATTGACACCCATGCCCATCATCCCCGTCAGCTCTTCCGTACATTCAACTCCCTTCTCAGGCCCCCGGTTCCTCCCCTTCCTCCTTCCCTCACCCCCAACAATCTGGCCTCCTACTTCATTAATAAAATTAAATCCATCAGGTCTGACCTCCCCAAAGTCACTCCCCCTGCTTCTCCAACCCCCTGGCTCTCAACACTCTCTGCTACTCTCCCATCCTTCCCAGCAGTATCCTCAGAGGAGCTCTCTTCCCTTCTCTCAAGTGCTACTCCAGCCACCTGTGCTTCTGACCCCATTCCCTCTCATCTCATGAAATCTCTTGCTCTGTCCCTTCTCCCCTCCTTAACTTCCATCTTCAACCGCTCACTCTCCACTGGTTCCTTCCCCTCTGCCTTCAAACATGCCCATGTCTCTCCCATCCTAAAAAAACCCTCTCTTGACCCCACCTCACCTTCGAGTTATCGCCCCATCTCCCTCCTACCATTCCTTTCCAAACTCCTTGAACGAGTCGTCTACACGTGCTGCCTCGAATTCCTCAACAACAACTCTCTCCTCGACCCCCTCCAGTCCATCCCCTACATTCCACGGAAACTGCCCTCTCAAAGGTCACCAATGACCTCCTGCTTGCCAAATCCAACAGCTCATACTCTATCCTAATCCTCCTTGACCTCTCAGCTGCCTTCGACAATGTGGACCGCCGCCTTCTCCTCAACACGCTATCCAACCTTGGCTTCACAGACTCCGTCCTCTCCTGGTTCTCCTCTTATCTCTCCAGTCGTTCATTCTCAGTCTCTTTTGCGGGCTCCTCCTCCCCCTCCCATCCCCTTACTGTGGGGGTTCCTCAAGGGTCAGTTCTTGGTCCCCTTCTGTTCTCGATCTACACTCACTCCCTTGGTGACCTCATTCGCTCCCACGGCTTCAACTATCATCTCTACGCTGATGACACCCAGATCTACATCTATGCCCCTGCTCTCTCCCCCTCCCTCCAGGCTCGCATCTCCTCCTGCCTTCAGGACATCTCCATCTGGATGTCTGACCGCCACCTAAAACTCAACATGTCCAAGACTGAACTCCTTGCCTTCCTTCCCAAACCCTGCCCTCTCCCTGACTTTCCCATCACTGTTGACGGCACTACCATCCTTCCCGTCTCACAAGCCGGCAACCTTGGTGTCATCCTCGACTCCGCTCTCTCGTTCACCCCTCACATCCAAGCCGTCACCAAAACCTGCCGGTCTCAGCTCCGCAACATTGCCAAGATCTGCCTTTTCCTCTCCATCCAAACCACTACCCTGCTCGTTCCAGCTCTCATCCTATCCCGTCTGGACTACTGTATCAGCCTCCTCTCCGATCTCCCATCCTCTTGTCTCTCCCCACTTCAATCCATACTTCACGCCGCTGCCCAGATTGTCTTTGTCCAGAAATGCTCTGGGCATGTTACTCCCCTCATCAAAAATCTCCAGTGGCTACCAATCAACCTACACATCAGGCAGAAACTCCTCACCCTGGGTTTCAAGGCTCTCCATCACCTCGCCCCCTCCTACCTCACCTCCCTTCTCTCCTTCTGCAGCCCACCCCGCACCCTCTGCTCCTCTGCCGCTAATCTCCTCACCGTGCCTCGTTCTCGCCTGTCCCGCCATCGACCCCCGGCCCACGTCATCCCCCCTGGCCTGGAATGCCCTCCCCCTGCCCATCCGCCAAGCTAGCTCTCTTCCTCCCTTCAAGGCCCTACTGAGAGCTCACCTCCTCCAGGAGGCCTTCCCAGACTGAGACCCCTCCTTCCTCTCCCCCTCCTCCCCCTCTCCATCCCCCTCGCCTTACCTTCTTCCCTTCCCCACAGTACCTGTATATATGTATATATGTTTGTACGTATTTATTACTCTATTTATTTTACTTGTACATATCTATTCTATTTATTTTATTTTGTTAATATGTTTTGTTTTGTTCTCTGTCTCCCCCTTCTAGACTGTGAGCCCACTGTGGGGTAGGGACCATCTCTATGTGTTGCCAACTTGTACTTCCCAAGCGCTTAGTACAGTGCTCTGCACACAGTAAGTGCTCAATAAATACAATTGATTGATTGATTGATTGATTCTGGTTCCTCCTTAGTCCTTGATTTGACAATTCATGTCCTTTGTGAGAACAAACTATTAATCTCAACTAAAAAAAGACCATTCCCTTAAGGATGTGCAAACAATCCAAAAAAATTCCTGAATGGACTCTTTATTATGTTCATTTCTTTGGTCTTGAACTGCTTCTGCCTACAGATGCCCAGAATGACTCTCCAAATCTGGAAACAATTCATATTTTAGAGGACCTGCCAGTATCTTCAACATTTAGCTTTGATCCTGCAAGGGAAAAAAAGTGCTGCTCATCAGATCCTGCTGTCCACTACTGTCTTTTTAATGGCAAAGCGCCAAGAGTGTGGGGCTTGAAATAGACCGGTTTCCAGCGCCAGCTGATTTGGCAGCTTTTTACTAAATTTCGGTCCATGTGCTGTTCCTAGATGGGTGGTACTCTGGTGTCAATGCAATCAGCATGCTACATATTTCCTTCAGGCAATCATTTACTCTCTGCCCATAAGCCACTGTAAATGTGAAGTTTAGTTAATGGCTGAGTGTGGATGAATGAAGCTAATCTTTAAATTGAAAAGTTTTGACAGAGTTCTTAGGTTTCTTCAAGAAAAACTGTGTAATTATCCAAGAAGTGATGAGTAGATGTGCTATAATTCAGCAGGGAAGAACTGAAATCACAAGGTGGAGGTGGTGCAAAGTGGGGTTTTTTTTGAAAGATTTTGACCTTGAGAGGTACTATAGATTGGCCCAGGAGTCTTCCATTTTCATTCATTCATTCAGTCAGTCATATTTATTTAACACTTACTGTGTGCAAGGCACTGTACTAAGTGCTTGGGAGGGACCGTCTCTTTATGTTGCCAACTTGTACTTCCTAAGCGCTTAGTACAGTGCTCTGCACACAGTAAGCACTCAATAAATACGTTTGAATGAATGAATGGGAGAGTACAATACAACAATAAATAGTGACATTCCCTGCCCTCAACTGAGTGGGGTAAACAGACATCAATATAAGTAAATAAAATTACAGATTTTGGCAGCTCGGAGTGGTTGGGGGAGTGGGAGCTGGGATATTGAATGTTTCCTCTGATGTCATTGCCGGTCTGGGGGATGGGAATCGAGTGTCTACTTAGGGCAGGGCTCCATACTAGGTGCTTGGTAAGTACAGAATAAAGGAATGACCTATTCTCTGCTCACAAGGGGTTTAAAGCCTATCCTCTGAAGTGTGATCATTCAATTCATGTCCTGCTGGGGAGAAGGGAAGGGGTAGCAGAAGAGGAAAGGTTGCATTTTTGTTTCTATTCTGGAGTGATCCACAGGGAGTAATGTGGAAGCCTGGCCCAAATCACAGGAAGGATTCATTCAAGTACTTAACAGAAAACAAACACTTCCTTCCCCACTTTTTCGTTCGGAGGTTATAAAGAATTTAGAATGATATATGCTTATGGCCATGCCTCATAACTATGGAAAATGAAAATGCAGACAAGCTCCTTTTAGGCAGATGGCACTGGCAACATTAATGCAAGATTTATGTAACTCTCACTGTGAGCCTGGATTGCAGTAGGTAAATTAGGTCCCCACTCCTTGCTATAATATTTCCTCCCACATGGTGTCACCAAACTACATAGTAATGAAGGCAAACGAGCGCATAAGGTAAATGACCTGTAAGGGGAATGTGAAAGCATCACAAAAATGGAATGTGTTTAAAGTTACCAGTAAATTGGGCATAATTGATTTATTTAATAATCTGTGTCTTTTAGATGGGAGATTTCATGAAATCTGACCTAGAGGCAAGTTATCACATCCATTCTCATTCTCTCTCTCTCTCTCTCTCTCTCTCTCTCTCTCTCTCTCTCTCTCTCTCTCTCTCTCTCTCCCTCTCTCCCTCTCTCCCTCTCTCCCTCTCTCCCTCTCTCTCTTTCTTCCTCTCTCGAGCGGAAGCCCAAGCAGAAGGAGTTTAAAACCACTTGCTCTATCTGTAAAACTGGCTTGGATTAAATCAAATGATGACCCACCATGGTTTAGTGAATCTTGCTCATCAGTATATTAGAGTTCTTTGTTGAGCAGTTGGATTACTGCTAGATCCCTTTATCACTAGGACTAAGCTCATACTCCTGCCAGGGATTAGATATGGAAACCTCTCAAATAGATGCTTTTTTAGCATTCCTAGTTCTCCTTGAACTTGGTTGGCAGATCCATTGTTGTCACTCCTGGAGGAAGAAAAGATAAGATGTTTCAAAAGATAATAAAGGAAAGAGTTTTGAAATATCTCAATCAGCTCAGTTTCACCCCCTGGCAGTGTGATAACCATGTAGGTAAGATCTTTCACTTTAGCTTGGTGTCAAGCTTTCTCCTACCAGGGACCTACTTATCAATTTGATCTCAAGTCTTTAGGATTTAGGGGCCATTTTGTAGAAGGCTAAGCTCTGCTACGTCAGGCTGCCCAGCAGTGCAAGTGATAAATACATTTGTGTGGAGTCTAAATCTAATGAGGCCCAGCCTCTGACCCTTTCCATCACTGAGATGAATCTTACAGCTTGCTGTTGTCTGTCTTCCTGGCGGCAATTATTTCAGAAAGTAGTTTGGTGATGCTCCTCCTGTGATTCTGTTTTTCGACAAAGACAAGATGGTCATTTGCCTTTTTTTCTTCACCCAAGGTTTTCAGTTTTCTTTTAAACCAGATCATCAGTTGCTACTTTAGAAAGTCCTTCAAAAAGGAAGGTCCCTGAAAGCCATAGTTCATCCATTTTAGTCATAAGCATTCTCATCCTAACTGCTCAATCAATACCATTGAGTGATTGATTAAACACACACCTAGACAAGAATTGAGATTTTTATTTTACTTTCATGAATAGCTCCTGAAGGGTGTTAATTGAATGGATTAGACCAGCTATGATTTTTTCATTAGGAAGTGGGTCCAATGCTCTGGGGTGTTTTGACGGATGGCCAAGGATGCTGGGCAGATTTGCACTGTGAAGAAACATTTAGCATCCTGTTAAAAACACAATTGTAGGTATAAGATAAATGGATGCTTTAGATCTTCTTATTCAGAAGACTAGAGCCAGAAGACAACAGAAAGACAAATGAGAAAAAGTTGCTGGAATGGAGATAGAAGGTGCGTAAAGAGAAGAGAAGGGGTATTTTTAAATATTAGATCAGCCACCCTAAAAAAAGGCTGTAAGAGGGTGTGTGTGTGTGTGTGTGTGTGTGTGTGCGTGCGTGTGTGTGTGTGTGTGTGTTAATAGGAGGGACAGAGGACAGTAAAGGGATACGAGAAGCAGCATGGACTAGTGGGCCAGGGAATCACATCTTCACAACACTGTTAAATCTGCCCTTTCTTCTAAATCCAAACTGCTACCACACGGATACAAGCGCTTATCCTATCCTGCCTTGACTACTGCATCTGCCTCCTTGCTGACCTCCTGACCTCCTATCACTCCCCACTTCAGTCCGTGTTTTTTTTTTTTTTAACTGTATTAAGCGCAGGGGTAGATACAAGGTCGGACACAGTCCGTATGCCACCTGGGGCTCACAGTCTTAATCCCCATTTTACAGATGAGGGAACTGGGACACAGAGAAGTGAAGTGATGTGACTTGCCCACAGTCACACAGCAGACAAGTGGTGGAGCGTGGATTAGTAGGGACCATCTCTATATGTTGCCGACTTGTACTTCCCAAGTGCTTAGTACAGTGCTCTGCACACAGAAAGTGCTCAATAAATTCGATTAAATGAATGAATGAATTAGAACCTAGGTCCTTTTGACTCTCTGGCCCATGCTCTTTCCTCTATACTTCACTCTGCTGCACGGATCACTTTTCAACAGAAACATTCAGTTAATATCTCCCTGCTCCTCAAAAACCTCCAATGGCTGCCCATTCACCTCTGCATCAAACAAATTCCTTACCCTTGGCTTTAAAGCAGTCAATCGGTTCACCCCATCCTACCTCACCTCACTGATCTCCTGAATTCCAGCATGCACATTCCACTCCTCTAGCACCAGCTTATTCATTCTGCCTCCATCTCGTGTATCTCGCCACCGACCCCTTTCCTATGTTCTCCCTTTAGCCTGCAACTCCCTTCCCCTCCGGATATGCCAGACCACCACTCTTCCCACATTCAAAGCATTATTAAGGTCACATCTCCTCCACCAAGAAGCCTCCCCAGATTGAGCCCTCTTTTTCCCTGGCTCCTTTCCTTTCTGTGTCATTTATGTACTTTGATCTGTGACCTTTGGACATTTGAAAGTTGCCACACCCCTGACCTCATGGCACTTATGTACATACCCTTAAATTATATATTATAAATTGCTTATTTATATTAATGTCTGTTTCCCCCTCTAGATGGTAAATTTGTTATGGGCAGTGAACTTGTCTGCTAATTCTGTTGTATTGTACTCTCCCAAGCACTTAGTACAGTGCTCTACCCCTAGTGAGCACTCAATAAATACCATTGATTGATTGTCAGAAGGATCTGGGTTCTAATTCCGGCTCTACCACTTGTCTGCTGTGTGACCTTGACCAAGTCGCTTCACTTCTCTGTGCTTCAGTACCCTCATCTGTAAAATGGGGATTAAGACTGTGAGCCTCATGTGGGACATGGACTGTGTCCAACCTGATTACCTTGTATCTACCCCAATACTTATTGCAGTGCTTGGCACATAGTAAGCTCTTAACAAATGCCATTAAAAAAAAGACATGAATGTCAATGGATTTCACCTTGTCTGCTAAATGTCCTGAAACTATGCATAGCCCCCTTTTTAATACTTGGTGAAGCTCAGGGGAGGTGAGCCCAGAGCCCTGAGAGAAGTGTGTCTGAATGATGAAGGGCAGGATCAAGCCGGAGCTAGAGAGGACATTTTTTTTCGTCATCATCATCAACAATCAATTTTTTTTTTTTTTTACCAGAAAGCCGACAGCCCACAGGTCTCCTGGAGATGCAGCAAGAAGGTCAAGAGTACCTCCCATTTGTCCCAGCCCACAAGAGAAAATATCAGGGCCACTGGTACTAGATGAAGGTAAAGGGTATGTGAATACCAGCTCAATTTTGTGGTGTGTAAAGACTATACAGCCAACAGGGAGCCTTTCTCAGGACAAAGAAATCTTGGTTGAGGATATAAAGTCCTGGCATGTCTGTGAAAGAGTTTAAACTTGCTGTCATTTGAGGACCTAACTGTCTGGGAAACCTGCAGTTCCTTGAAATATGTGTTCCTGCTTGATAGCAAATAAACCTTACTGAACCCCATCTGTGCTAACTGCCTGCTGAATTTGAGTCAGGAAGCCCTTCAGGAAGGAGTAAGGTGGTGAGCTAGCTGAATGGAGCCTTGGAGCTATTTAGCTTGGGCCAAATTCTTTTAAAAAGAGGAACAGGACAAACTCTATTATTTCCATTTTAGTCTCTTATATTTGCTGAGACCATTTTTAATGTTGCTTTTGTCCGAGCCTGTGCATGGATTGCAGTTGCTTCAGTGGAAAAGCTCAGGGGAACTGCTGCTGTGAAATGCAAAATGACAAGTCTATTTGAGTGTTTTCTTTTCCAACATCTTCTGGTTCCTATCCCTTTGGTTATTGAAAATAATCAATCTGGTCAGTTCTCATTCCTTTGGCTATCAGGTTTCTTCTTTTAATCCCCGTAGATGATCATTCTGTGTAAAAGGAGCTGAAGTTTCTTGACATAACCAGAAATGGAAATAGTGTAGACAACTCTGAGGGAGTTTACTTTTACTGTTAGTTTTCATATAGGAAAATATAACTTTGATTTTAGTAGATTTATTTAAATGATTACCAAGAGTTTGCATTATATTGTATCATCAATAAATTCCTGCAATTATTGCCAACATAAACGTTCAAAGTGGCAATAGTGTGCTAGGCACTTCACAGAATATAGGATTAAAGTCACATTTCCTGCCCAGGAATTTTTCTGTGAGTCCATTTTTCCCAGTGCTAAAGTTGCTCCCTCAAGGTAGGCACTTTGGGAGGAGAATCAACTATTTTTGACCATGAAAGGCCTGTTTAACACACTACAGCAGTGTATAGCATGCATAATATAGTCAGCAATTGCCAAAGGCTAGGGTGAGGTCTAGTCCTAGTCTTTTAAGTGGTCTCAGGTGCTCCTCCTAAAGTGTCTAACTTCCAAGGAGTAACTTTTGTCACTGGGAGAATTAAGCTAACTACTGAACAGAAAAGCAGTAACCTCATGCTGTCCAGGAGAATTGCTCCCACCTGTGGCAGTAGTGAATCTCTGCAAAATCTAGGCCCTTCCTTAGCAGGTTTCCTTGGCTGCCATCCCGGACTGCTGTTTCTTCCATTAGATTGTAAGCTGCTTGAGGGCAGAGATGGTATCTTCTTCCATCGTACCCTCTCCAGAGCTTAGTATGGTGCTCCGCACTAAGTATCATCTCTACGCTGATGACACCCAAATCTACATCTCTGCCCCTGCTCTCTCTCCCTCCCTCCAGGCTCGCATCTCCTCCTGCCTTCAGGACATGTCCATCTGGATATCTGCCTGCCACCTAAAACTCAACATGTCCAAGACTGAGCTCCTTGTCTTCCCTCCCAAACCTTGCCCTCTCCCTGACTTTCCCATCACTGTTGACGGCACCACCATCCTTCCCGTCTCACAAGCCCGCAACCTTGGTGTCATCCTCGACTCCGCTCTGTCGTTCACCCCTCACATCCAAGCCGTCACCAAAACCTGCCGGTCTCACCTACGCAACATTGCCAAGATCCACCCTTTCCTCTCCATCCAAACTGCTACCCTGCTCGTTCAAGCTCTCATTGTATCCCGTCTGGATTACTGTATCAGCCTCCTCTCTGATCTCCCATCCTCCTGTCTCTCCCCACTTCAATCCATACTTCACGCCGCTGCCCGGATCGTCTTTGTCCAGAAACGCTCTTGGCATGTTACTCCCCTCCTCAAAAATCTCCAGTGGCTACCAATCAACCTATGCATCAGGCAAAAACTCCTCACCCTCGGCTTCAAGGCTCTCCATCACCTCACCCCCTCCTACCTCACCTCCCTTCTCTTCTTCTACAGCCCAGCCTGCACCCTCCACTCCTCTGCCGCTAATCTCCTCACTGTGCCTCGTTCTCGCCTGTCCTGCCGTCAACCCCCGGCCCACGTCCTCCCCCTGGCCTGGAATGCCCTCCCTCCCCACATCCGCCAAGCTAGCTCTCTTCCTCCCTTCAAGGCCCTACTGAGAGCTCACCTCCTCCAGGAGGCCTTCCCAGACTGAGCCCCCTCCTTTCTCTCCCCCTCCTCCCCCTCCCCATCCCCCCGCCTTACCTCCTTCCCCTCCCCACAGCACCTGTATATATGTATATATGTTTGTACGTATTTATTACTCTATGTATTTATTTATTTTATTTGTACATGTTTATTCTATTTATTTTATTTTGTTAATATGTTTTGTTTTGTTCTCTGTCTCCCCCTTCTAGACTGTGAGCCCACTGTTGGGTAGGGACCGTCTCTATATGTTGCCAACTTGTACTTCCCAAGAGCTTAGTACAGTGCTCTGCACACAGTAAGCGCTCAATAAATACGATTGAATGAATGAATGAATGAAGTAGGCATTCAATAAATACTATTGATTGATTGACAGAACTAGAGTGTGATGCAGAAAAGAGAAAGAGCAGAGGAGGGCTTTTTGAAATCTGGGTCTCATTCCTAAGAATTCCTAAGTGAAATATACCTACATTTCTCATTAAAGTATTTCCATATCATGGGGGGAAAGAGCATGGGCCTGGGAGTCACACGGCTTGAGTTCAAATCCTGCCTCAGCCACTTGTCTGAGTACAAAAATCAGTGGGTACTAGGGAGAAGAAAATAAATCAGACAATGTCTCCTGGGAGAGTGGGTTTTCATGTAGACTTTGAAGACTGGGACAGCTGTGGCCTTGCAGATTTGAAGGGTGAGGGAGTTCCAGGCCTCAGGGAGGGTCAGTGAGCAAGAGGCTGGAAGCAGAGGTAAGGTGAGTGCAAGGGATAGTGAGCGCGAAGGTTCTCTTTGGGAGAAGCGCAAAACGTAGGCTGAGAAGTAGCTGATGAAAGGGTCAGACAAGTAAAAAGAGAGCTGGTGGACTGCCTTAAAGCCAATCATCTGAAGTGTTTACTTGATAGACATCCATTGAAGACTTTTGAGGAATGGAGAGACGTGAGCCAAATAATGTTTTAGGAAGGTGATCTGGGTGGTGGAGTAAACTGAAGGAGGAAGAGGTTGAAGGCTGTGTGACTAGTCAGGAGGTAGTAGTCTAGGAAGGATATGATGAGTTCCTGGAGCACAGTGGTGGCCAGTTAAATGGAGAGGAAAAATAGAATCCAAGAAATGTGGAGGAGCAATGTGGCCTAGTGAATAGAGCACAGGCCTGGAAGTCAGAAGGGCATGGGTTCTAATCCCCACTCTGCCATTTGCCTGCTTTGGGACCTTGAGCAAGTCACTTCACTTCTCTGGGCCTCAGTTACCTTATCTGTAAAATGGGGATTAAGACTGTGAGCCCCATGTTGTACAGGGACTGTCTCCAAGTCAAATTGCTTGTATCCAGTGCCTGGCACTTAGTAAGCACTTAACGAATGCCACAGATATGATCATTATCATTATTATTGGGAAAGACCAGCTGGATTTAGCAAAAGACTAAATGTAAGAGTTGAGATTTGAGGAGTCAAAGATGGCACCAAGGTTACAGGCCATGAAGAATGGTGTGTTGTTGACAGATGGGGAAGTTAAGAGAAGAAGGACTAAGAAGGAAGTTTTAGTTTTAGTTTTGCTTACAGTTTTAGACTGTAAGCAAATATGAGACCCCATTTTATATGTGTGTGGTATACATACCAGTTTTTTTACTATGTGCCATGCACCATACTAAGCGCTGGGGTAGTTACAGGATAATCAGGTTGGACACAGTCCCTGTCCCACATAAGGCTCAAAATATTAATTGCCATTTTATAGGTGAGGTAACTGAGGCACAGAAGAAGTGAAATGACTTGCCCAAGGTCACACAGCAGACAAGTGCTGGAGCTGGGGTTAGAACCCAGGCTCTTCTGACTCCCAGCCCATGCTCTAGCCACTGCGTCATGCTGCTTCTTAATTGATTGATTAATGTTTATCTATCTTTCTCCAGTAGATCATAAGCTCCTTTAGAGCAGGAACTGCATCTTTCACTTTTATTGTATGTTCCCAAACATCTAGCACAGTGCCCTCTCTATATAAGGCTCTCAATATATATCGATGGTGACCATGATGACAATGATGGTATTCTGCACATAGTGAACGCTCAATACATACCATTGAATGTTCAATGACAATGAAAATGCTGCTGATGATTATGAGGAAAGCAAAGGGGTGAATAAAATCAAAGTCTACAAAACCATGAAGGATGTGGATAGGGTAAACATGGAATCGTTTGCCACATCCCACACCAATAATAATTGTGGTATTTAAGCACGTATTGTGTGTCAAGCATTGTTCAAAGCTCTGGGGTAGATACACGAAAATCAGGTCCCTGCTCCACATGGGACTCATAGTTGAAGTAGGTGGGAGATGAATACCCATTCTACAGATGAGGAAAGTGAGGTACCAAAAAGTGAAACACATGTCCCAGGTCACACAGCAGGGTAGTGGGGGACCTGAAATTAGAATCCAGGTCCACTGATTCCCAAGCCTGGCTCTTTCCACTAGGTCACTCTGCTTCTCAACACAACAGGACAAGGATGTACGTACTGAAACTTGAAAGAAGTAGACTGAAAACAAAAAGAAGCACTTCCAATAATGGATGGTAAACAGAATCTATTAGTATATGAAATTGTTCAGGCTGAAAATACCAGAAAGATCAAGAGGAATTTGGATACGTTCATTGGCTAGATGTACATAATGTATTCCTAAGAGGGAAGGATCAGCAATATCCTTATAGGCAGCATTTAGCAAACACCTACTATGTATTAATCTCAGTATTAGGACTCAGGACATGAGCATTGAGTAGTGTGAGTTGACTGCTGCCCTCAAGGAGTTTACAACCAAATGGGAAAGACAAACAGGCATAAATGGGCAATATACAAGAAATAAGGGAACTTGAGAATGTGTAAATAATACAGTAAATCCATCAATAATAAACAGATAAATTCATAAGTGCTAAGGTGAATGCAGGAAAGGCATGATGAACGGAGGGGAATTAATCAGGGAATGATTCACGGAGGAAATGGCTTTTTAGAAGGGCTTTGAAGGAAGGAAGGGAGGGATGTGGTTAGTGTATCCCTAACCATTAGCATGAATGTCAAGGTGGGAAACCATTACATGGTTTCTCCAAGTACCCTATCGCCACTGTCAAAGACATTGGTCTGACCCAGGTATGGCAATTCTTAGGTTTTTATCTGGTGGTGTTCTTGTGCCAGTCATGCTTGTGTTTATAAAGTTTTTACCTAGCACAATGTATTTACAAAGTGTTTTTTCAAAATTTTAATTAGTGAGAATGGCAAGCACTTTTGACATACTGCACAGAGGAAGAAACTGAGGCAGAGAAATTGAGACATTACACAGGCTCCTGCCTTACCCCCTGAACATGTTTTTCTTTGGCAGATTAGAATGCAGATCCTTGGTATAATAGCTATGAAAAAGTTGTTTCCTCTTCAATAAAATATACCACATGATACAAAGGGGTTATGCTTTATGTGAGATATACTGTAAGGGTAAATACCACTAAATTATTGTTTAATCTTAAAGTAATGCATCGTATAGCATCAGAATATTATATACATGAGGAGTTATAAAAGGATTGTGGGTGTTTACAGGAGGCTGGCCTAGTGGCAAGATCACCAGCTTGGGAGTCAGAGGTCTTGGGTTCTAATTCCGACTCTGTCCCTTGTTTGCTGTGTGACCTTGGGCAAGTTGCTTCACTTCTCTGTGTCTCAGTTCCCTCAGCTCTAAAATGGGGATTGAGACTGTGAGCCCCATGGGGGACAAGGACTGTGTCCAACCTAATTGCCTTGTATCTACCCCAGCACTTAACAGTGCTTGGCACATAGTAAGCACTTAACAAATACGATCATTATTATTATTGTTAGAAGTTTCCCAACTCATATCAGGACTAAACATCATACTAAACATCAGAACGAGAGTCAGTTTTTCTACTGATAATAGTAATTATGCCATGTGTTAAGTGCTGGGGTAGATATAGGATAATCAGATCAGAAACAAGGTCTGTTCCTCCTGAGGCTCACAATCTAGGGAGGAGGGAGAGTGAATATTTTATCCTTATTTTACAGATAACAGGCACAGAAAGGTTAAGTGACTGCCCATGGATGCACAGCAGACCAGTGGCACAGTTGGAACTGGAAACCTGGTTTCCTGACTCACCTCAGGACTAAACATCATATCATCAGGAGTCAATTTTTGAACTGTCTAATGTGAAGTTGTTGAATGTCTGATTGTTCCTAAAAACAATTAGCTGCCAGATCGGTAACTCCTTGTAACCCTGATTCAGAAGATTTTTCTGCTGGAGCACAGGAGTTTGTGCCATCATTCAGGTCTAACCTCTTTTGTTTGCTCACTCAATTAATTAATCATACTTATTGAGACTTTACTGTTTGCAGAGCACTGTACTAAACTTTTGGGAGAGTACACTATAACAATCCAACAGAGTTGGTAGGCACATTCCCTGCCCACAATGAGCTTGCAGTCTAGAGGCCTCTTCTGCCTCTTATTCCTTAACATATTCTGCAAGTCTCTGTTCTGGGTCCCCTTATCTTTCTTTTCTTTTTTTTAAATGGTATTTTTAAGTGCTTACTATGTGCCAGGCACTGTACTAAGCACTGAGGTAGTTACTACTTAATCAGGTTGGACTCAGTCCATGCCCACGTAAGGCTCACAGTAGTAATCTCCATTTTACATATGAGGTAACTGAAGCACAGAGAAGTTAAGTGATTTATCCAAGGTCTCACAGACACATGGCTGAGCTGGGATTAGAACCCAGGTCATTCTGTCTCCCAGGCCCAGAAACTCCTGACCATTGGCTTTAAAGCACTCAATCAGCTTGCCCCCTGCTACCTCACCTTGCTAACTCTCCTCCTTCAACCCAGCCCACACACTTCGCTCCTCTAATACTAACCTTCTCACTACCTCAATCTCATCTATCTCGCCAACCTCTCACCCACATCCTGCCTCTGGCCTGGAAACCTGGAATGCCTTCCCTCCTCATATCTGATGATTACTCTCCTCACTTTCAAAGCTTTACTGAAGGCACATCTCCTCCAGGAGACTTTTCCAGACTAAACCATCCTTTCCTCTTCTCCCACTCCCTTCTGCATTGCCCTGGCGTTCTCCCTTTATTCTCCCCCCTTCCCAGCCCCACAGCACTTATGTACATATTTGTAATTTATTTATATTAATGTTTGTCTCCCATCTAGACTGTAAGCTCATTGTGGGCAGGAAATGTGTCTGTTTATTGTTGTATTGTATCCTCCCAAGTACTTAGTCCAGTATTCTGTACACAGTAAGTGCTCAATAAATACGATTGACTGACTGTGTCCAACCTGATTATCTTATATCTACTCCAGTGCTTAGAACAGTGCTTGATACATAGCAAGCACTTAATAAATGCCATCATTATTATGTATATCAAGCTCACTGTGGGCAGGGAATGTGTCTGTTTATTGTTATATTGTACTCTCCCAAGCACTTAGTACAGTGCTTTGCACACAGTAAGCACCTAATAAATGCAACTGAATGAATGAATCATATTTCTTGAGTACTGTGTGCAGAGCACTGTACTAAGCATTTAGGAGAGTACAATATAACAGAATTGTTAGAGACCTACCCTGCCCAAAACAAGTTTAAAATTTAATTGAATGAATTGCTTCTTTTCATTAATCCATTACTTCAATTGTTAGAGTGTAAGCTCCTTTGTGGGCAGGGAATGTTTCACTTCTTTGTTTTGTACTTTCTAAGTGCTTATTCTAATGCACAGCACCCAGTGGGCATTCATTAAAAAAAATGTTATTAACTGTTATTACTGCCAGTCTTTTTCCTCAATAATTTATTTTTTTTGCCCCCAGTTATCTGGAGAATTGCTTTAACTCTCCACCTGGGTAGACAAGTATTCAGTTTCACACTAGTCTTAGATTACCTGTTGTTTACATTTTACTTTTGAAGTGGCGGAACTGACTCATAATCTAAGCCCTTTTAAACAGATGGATGCCCCTTAGTGAATTGCCCTCCCACGGGCTTCCCAATCTCCATTTAAGCATCACTACACATAATGTTCCATGCCCTTCTGGTAATTGATCTTTTGCACTTTCAGATGGCCTCTGGATAGAAGGATTGCATAGCTCAGAGGAAATTCACATAGAAACTCAGGCAAACCACTAGAACTTTCTCTCAGCATTTAAGGGAAAGATGCACATATATATCTAGAACTAATAATGATGTAGTTTTGTGTGCACACACACATATGCATATACCTTTATACACATAGAAAGTTACTATATCTTCTAAATTCTAACTCCCCATAGTGCTTAGTACGGTGCTGTGCACCAGTGAGTTCTTAAATGCTTGTTCAATGACCAAATATATTTGACTATATTGACAGTTTGTCTCCTGCCAGAATTTATCTCCACAAACACAGAGCAATGGTATTTCTATATGCACTGTATGTTGAGCCCATAACAAGCTGCCTTTTTAGTGACTGTGATCCCGCAAAAATCAACCAGGGAGAGACTTTGTAAAAGCACTGATGGGCTTTACTTGAAGGCAGGTGATTGCTGGCCTGTGGGGGTGGAGCATGGAGGGAGGTGTGGCTTTCTCTCCCTGTTCTACTCAATAACAGGCCTGGACCAATCAGTGACTGCCACATAGAGCCACAGTGGCCCTGCCTAAGGCAGATTAAAGGCCATTGATGTGAGGCAGCAGGTTGGTATGTTGAGATGCAGAGAAAGAAGCAAGCGTTGGAGCAGCAGGAGAGCAGTACTTGGAAGCAGAAAAAAGGAACATTATTGTAGCAGCAGGCAAGTTGTGGATGAGGGGGAGGGAGTTCATTCAGTTGTATTTATTAAGTACTTATTGTGTGCAGAGCACTTTACTAAGTGCATGGGAAGGTTCAATACAACAATTGAGAGTGACAGACCTTGCCCACAATGAGCTCACAGTCTAGAGCAGGGGAGGCAGACATCAATGCAGATATACAGATATCAATACAAATAAACAAAATTACAGATATATGCATAAGTGCTGTGGTGCTGGGGTGAGGGGAAGAGCAAAGGGAGCAGTCAGGGTGGTACAGAAAGAAGTGGGAGATGAGGAAGAGTGGGACTTAGTCTGGGAAGGCCTCTTGGGGGAGATGTGCCTTCAGTGAGGCTTTGTAGCGGGGGAGAGTAATTGTCTGGCGGGTTTGAGGAGAGAGGGCCAGGGGGTTTCTCTCCCAGACCTGGAAGCCCCTTCCCCTTCATAGCCAACAAATCATCATTTGCTTGTCTCCCCATTTTCAAGCCTTACTAAAATTGCATCTTCTCGAAGATGCTTTCCTTGACCGTCCTCACTTCCCTCTTCCCAGCCCTTCCCTCTGCATCAACTTTGCACTCGCATCTATAACCCTCAAGCCCTTGATATTCATCCCACCCACCACCCCACAACACTTATGTATGGATACATGATCCATTTTAATGTCTGTTTCTCCCTGTAGACTATAAGCAACTTGAGAGCAGGGATTATGTCTATCAACTCTACTGGACTGTACCCTCTCAAGTGCTTGGTACAATACACTGTACACACCATTGCTTGATGGGAATGAAAACTCCTGTTTGAGAGGGAAACAGAGGGTACTGGCATAAGAACAAAATGACCAACTCCACTTAATTGTATATGGCCCATGGCCAGGTATCTCCTTATGAGTCCTCTCTGAAGGCCCCAAAGGCTGGTCTTTTGTTGTTGTTGTTGTTTTTCTTATTGTTTTTTGTGGTATTTCTTAAGTGCATACTTTATGCTAGGCACTGTAGTAAGTGCTGGGGGAGATATAAGCTTATCAGGTTGGACACTATCCCTATCCCATATGAAGCTCTGTCTTAATCCCCCTTTTACAGATGAGTCACAGAGAAGTTAAATGACTTGTCCATGGTCACACAGCCGACAAGTGGCAGAGCCAGCGTTAGAACCCACGTCCTTCTGACTCCCAAGCCCGTGCTCTATCCATTAGGTGACACTGCCTCCCATCTAAATCCTCTAACTGATAGATGTTGATTGGCCAGGAACTCCAGAGAACCAACCATTATCCTTGCTGTTAATCTCTCTAACAGTAAGGAGAAACCTCCCATTGAGAGTCAAATTTTTTCTAACTAAAGTTTCAAGATGAGGGCCATCTAGAGTTTATCTTCTTTAAATCAATTTGTTTTTTTTCAGAAACCCATGTGGAGTTGGTTTTAATGAGAACTGTGCATGAGAAATAGCCAGTGACAAATAAGTGAGTTTTATCTGTCCTGGAGAAACACCAAATAACAGTGGAAAAATAATAAAATATTCCTCATTGAGGCATACATATATATGCAGTGGGATCCCTATAGAAAGTTAAATTAAATATTGCTTCCACTGTTTCTATTCAAACCCCGAGGTCATCATGAGAGTAAAGACTGTGAGCCCATTGTTGGGTAGGAACCGTCTCTATATGTTACCGACTTGTACTTCCCAAGCGCTTATTACAGTGCTCTGCACACAGTAAGTGCTCAATAAATATGATTGAATGAATGAATTTCTGCTAAATGAAATGTCTATTAATATGAAGAATAAGTTTGTGATATTTTCCTGTGTTCTTTTTTGTAGTTGTATTTTTGTAGATAGTTTCCCTCTTTATAGTCATAAGAAAATGTATTAAAACAAACCAACATCTAGGTAATGATTCTTGAAAATGAGGACCAATTTAGGATTTTCTTAGCGCTGTTTAGGAAGTTGGCTCTGTTTTTGTCTTAGTTGCCGTGAAGGACAATGCTGAGATTATCTTTCTCATTGCTTTGTGATCTTACCTAGATTTCCCACCTTCCCTGAATATCACAGAATGTGAAGCAATACTTTAACAAGAGACTCATATGAGGTGTATCCTCTTAGAAATAAACCATAGTCCTATTTCAAAATGAATCAGTGATATTTATTGGAAACTTACTGTTTGCAGATCATTAGATTGAGCATTTGGGAGAGTACAATACAATAGAGTTGTGAACATGATTCTGACCCTCAAGGAGTTTACAGTCTAATAAAGAACTGTCAGTTTCCAAAGATGACACTACTGTGGGTGAGATTCTAACCATGCATGAAAAAACTTATGTATGTCCCTTCCACATTGTGAGCATGTGAGACTTCCTTGCTGCCTTGCTGGGTGTGCTATGTGCAGGACCTGATGCTGTTTTACTGAGAGCTTACTGTGTACTCTGCACTATACTAAGTGCTTAGGGTACAGTACAAGAGAGTTGGTAGACACATTCCCTGCCCATATTAATTAAGCACGTAGTACAGTACTCTGCACACAGTAAGCGCTCAATAAATACGATTGAATAAATCTCTCAAACTTTTTTCCTAGCCTCTCTGCTTTACTTAGTCCTGTCTTCTCACATGTCTGCCTCTCAAGAAGAGATCTCCCGAGTCCTCTCAAAATCCACCCCCTCCTCCTGAGCCTCTGACCCCATACCTTTGCACCTTATTAAAACCACTTGCCTCCTCCCTGACCCCCCATCTTCAACCACTCACTCCACAATGGCTCCTTCCCCACTAGTTTCAGACATGCCCACTTATCTATCTCCTATCCTGTAAAAACCCCTTCCTTGATCCCACTGGACATTGTTATCACCCCATCTCCCTCTGACCATTCCCTTCCAAACTCTTCAAATTAGTGCTTTCACCCACTGCCTCCTTTTTTTTTCTTCCCCTGCTTTCTCCTTGACCCCCTGCAGTCTGGCTTCTGTTCCCTCCACTCCACTGAAACTACTGTTTCCAAGGTCACCAAGGACTTCCTTCTTGCTAAATCCAATGAACTCTATCCATCAATCAATTGTATTTCAATCAATCATATTTATTGAGCACTTAATGCAGAGCACTTTACTAAGCACTTGGGAGAGTACAATACAACAGAGTTGGGAGACAACTTGTGTCTTTTGCCATTGACATCTTGCTTACACCCTCCTTCCTGCTTGGAATTCCCTCTCCTTTTGAATCTGACAGACCACCACTCTACCCATCTTCAAAGCCTTATTAAAATCATATCTCCTCCAAGAAGTCTACCCTGATCAACCTCAAATTTCTTCATCCTATTCTCCCTCCCTTCTGCCTTGCTTATGTCCTTGTTTCCTTACCCCCAATTAATAAATCAACAAATAGTCTTTATTGAGCACCTCCTGTGTGTAGAGCGCTGTACCAAGCACTTCAATACTCATTCTACTCAATCAATCAGTCATATTTGAGTGCTTACTGTGTGCAGAGCACTGTACTAAGCGCTTGGGAAGTACAAGTTGGCAACATATAGAGACAGTCCCTACCCAACAGTGGGCTCACAGTCTGGAAGGGGGAGAGCACTGTTGCTCTGTTGCTTCCCTTATCTGTCTGTCTTCCTCAATGGACTGCAAGTTTCTTGTGAGTAGGGACAGTGTCTACTAACTGTACTGTACTCTACCAGGTTCTTAGTACATTGCTCTATATACAGTAAGTGCTCAATAAATTCCATTGATTTGGTTTGACCTAGAAAAACTTCAGGCAAAGGCCATCCCCTCAATGCTGATGATCTGATTGTGTTTCAGGACCTTGTTGTTGGTAATCTTGTCCTGCCATTTGATGTTTTGCATAGCTTGTAGGTAATACTAGTCAAACTGCTTGAAAAGTGGGATGTACCATCTGTCCAGGTCTCTCAGCCATATAGGAGAATGGACTAAACTCAACCTTATAAACCATTACTTTGGTATATGTAAACTCATTATGGGCAAGGAACTGTCTGCTATTCTGTTGTACCCTCCCAAGCTCTTAGTACAGAGCTCTGCACATAGTAAGCACTCAATAAATATGACTGATTAACATAGCTTGATGTTTTCTGGTTGCCAGACTCTGCCTGTCAACCTTCTAAGGGTTATGTTGTCTTTTTAAATTTAATTTTCTACTTTGACTATCTGTGCATCACTGGGTGGGGCATTGCCTAAGCATGCATTCATTCAATTGTATTTATTGAGTGCTTACTGTATGCACAGCACTGTATTGAGCACTTGGGAGAGTACAATATAGCAGTAAACAGACACATTCCCTGCCCACAACAAACTTACAGTGCTTGCTCAGTAACAACATTAAGCCAATGAAAATCTTTGACTTCTTGGGTGTAGGTAGGTACATCACCTCAGGGTTGTTTTTTTTGGTCTTATTGTGTGTCTATATAGCTGGGTTAACTTTTTTATGGTATTTAAGTGCTTACTATGTGTCTTGTTCTAAGCATTGTAGTAGATACCAATTTATTCGGTTGGACACAGTTCCTGCCCCACCTGGGTCACATAGTCTAATTTTTTTGAAGTAATTATAATCTGCATGTGTTTTTGTTAGGCATTTATTAAGCATTTACTATGTGCCAAGTACTAGGGTAAGAGCTGGGTTAGAGAAAGAGCCCGGGCTTGGGAGTCAGAGGTCATGGGTTCTAATCCCTGCTCCGTTACTTGTTGGCTGTGTGACTTTGGGCAAGTCACTTAACTTCTCCGTGCCTCAGTTACCTCATCTGTAAAATGGGGATTAAGACTGTGAGCCCCATGTGGGACAACCTGATTACCTTGTATCCCCCCAGCACTTAGAACAGTGCTAAGTGCTTAACAAATGCCATTATTATTATTATTATTATCAGCTCCCTTTACACTGTACCTCGATCTCACCTATCTCGTCATTGACCTCTCACCCACGTTGTGCCTCTGGCCTGGAACACACACCCTCTTCATATCCAATAGACAATCATTCTCCCTACCTTCAAGCCTTATTGAAGGCACATCTCCTCCAAGAGACCTTCCCAGACTACACCGTCATTTCCTCTTCTCCCACTGCGTCACTCTTGCACTTGAATTTGCACTCTTTATTCATCCCTCCTTCAGCACCACAGAGCTCATGTACACATATGTAATTTAATCATATAAATGTTTGCCTCCCCCCACCCCCCCAGACTATAAGCTTATTGTGGGCAGGGAGCATGTCTACCAACTTTGTTGTATTGTGCACTCCTAAGCACTTAAGACACAGATCCCTTGTAGTACCCTTAAGTATGGTAACAATAAAATATAAGTTGAACAAAACTTGCCCTACCACCTGATTCGTTCTGATGGTTATGAGAAAAGTAAGACAGCACACCATCAACATTGATGCAGCTAAGCATAGCATTATGGAATAGCCTAAGAATGTTGCTTAATTTCTTGGGGCAGCTTATTACCAGAGCCCAGATGTGTTCATGGTAAAATACGTTTGTAAGTCAAAGCTGTTCTCTGTCTCCCCCTTTTAGACTGTGAGCTCACTGTTGGGTAGGGACTGTCTCTATATGTTGCCAACTTGTACTTCCCAAGCACTTAGTACAGTGCTCTGCACACAGTAAGCGCTCAATAAATACGATTGATTGATTCTTTCCTGGAAATACTCTTTCAGGCTTTATTCATGCTGCCAGCTGGTGTGGTTACAGCATAGTCAATCCATCGACCTCTCCGTCGCTTGACTGTTTAGGGGACTGTTTAGGGGTCACGTGCTGCCTTAACACTCTATGGGAACAGGGACTGCTCTTTTTATATGTTGTGTAAGGTCTAGCATTCTGTGGATACTTAATGAATATACTTTCCTTCTGTAGTTTGTAGTTCTTCCTTAGCCTTTGTAGTCTATTGTCCTTCACTAAGCATTTCATTACTACAAGAGAAACTTTACAGTGCCTCTCTTCTGACATCACATGCTTTTTGAGCGTATGTCAACATCAACAGGGAGATATATTTCTCACTTTTTTTTCAGTGTTTGTGTTCAGTGTTTTAATGTAGCATGCTCATGAGGCAGTCATCCCAGAGAATGGGTCTGTCTGCAAAAAGGATGTTTTTGCAGCAAGCTTCCCAGATGATATAACCCCTTTTGAGTGCCTGGATGCAAAGGCTGGCATGGTTTATTCTGAGCAAGTGCAGTTTGCTTTTGGCATACAGACAGTAGTCAATAATCACAATTGCTATTGGCATACAGACAGAGAAGTAGTCAATAGTCACTATGGGTTTTAAGACCAGGATGCTCTGCCAGGAATGTAAACTTGGTGGGAAGCAGGGTGGCATGGGTTTAGAGGACCTGGGTTCTAATCCTGGCTCTGTCACTTGTCTACTGTTTGACTTTGGTCGTCACTCAATTTCTCTGTGCCTCAGTTACCTCATCTGTAAAATGGGGATGAAATCCTCCAACCCTACTTAAACTGTGAACCCCATTTGGGACATGGGTTGTGTCCAACCTGATTATCTTGTATCTATCCCAGCACTTAGGATAGTATCTGGCACATAGTAAATGCTTAACAAGAACCATAAAAAAGTCTGTTTTGAAAAACAATACATAATGAGTTTACAGTCTAGGGGGGACTTTGAGAAGCAGCATGGCCTAGTGGAAAGGGGAAGGGCCTGGGAATCAGAGGACCTGGATTCTAAGCCTGGCTCTTCCAGTTCCTTGCTGCTTGACCTTGGGCAGGTCACTAAACTTCTCTGTCTGTTTCCCCAACTGTATAATGGGGATTCAAATGACTGTTCTCCCTCCTTAAACTCTGAGCCCCATGTGGGGCAGAGACTGTGTCCAACCTGATTAACTTGTATCTATCCAAGTGCTTAGAACAGTGCTTGACACATAGTAAGTGCTTAACGATTACCGTTAAAAAACATAGTATGCATTAGGCACTTACTGTGTCCAGAGAGCACTGCACTCTGCTTTTGAATAAAACATCAGTACTGAAATACAGACAAGTGTTTGTTTCTGGTATGCAAGATGCCTTTAACAAAAGTTGCCAGTTTCTCTCCAAGTCTTATTTTCTGTAGGACCAACATCCTAGAAACAGCAAGGAAGGAATTTTCATGGGTGTTTTCTCCCTAGAAAGTTCAGTGATTAAAAATCACCTTCTCAGTGTTTAAACTGATAACTGTGAAAACTGTTACTGACCTTACATATGTTTCCCTTAGAAAACAAAGCTGAAGCCAGGAACCACATCTTCTCTTATTGTTTGCTTCCATCCCCTCAGTAAGGTGCTCAGATACTGTATGTGCTCATTAAAATCTGATGATTATCATAACTTATAAAAGCTTTGAGTATTAAATTGGAAACATTATTATATAGAACACTTGCTTTGGAGGGTTTCTAACATGAATTTTCCTGACTATTGTGATGTTATGCCATCTTTTTCCTGTTAGTTACATTACCTCTAATGGGTTTGCTGTTAATTGTTTACCAAGTCAATATCTTGTAACTGGGTTAGCACTGTTATTAGTTATTACCACTGAATAAAGGCATTGTATTAGGTGTGAATACAGGAAAGCTCTGTCTCTAAACCATCTCTAAGGCTGTGGAGACTGCTGTAGTTTAAGACTTAATAACATAACCCCAACTGCATGACTGTAAGTTCCTTGAGGGCAGGAAACAGATCTTCCAACTCTATTGTATCATATTCACCCAAGGGTGAATACAGTGCTCTGTACAGAGGAAGTACTCAATAGACACCATTGATTTCAGACTCCTGGGAACTGACAGAGCCCCAAATGTGTTTTGTGCAATCACTTTGTTTTCAACTCCAATCCCTTTGTATTTCGAGGGAAGTTTATTCTTTTTATTTCTCAAGCCTTGTCATTTGGCAATGTGGTTTTCTGAGTGTTCTTTTTTCTCCCATAAGTCATTTGAAGGCTTTTCCCTCAGGAACAAAAATAGCTTTTTTTATCAAGGGCAAGTGTTCCAAGATTAAAGCCCTCAAAAGTTCCTGTTTGCTTCTCAATACCAATTGCTTCTAAACTCTACCACAAGTGTATGCCCCTTTGTGGCTTAGTCAGTCAGGAGAGAAGCATTCAATAAAATCATGTAATGGTTTGAAATATTTCCTTGAAGTGTTGGGTTTTGCAGGAATGCGGTCATCCATTGATCTCTATGATTCTGCTATAAAAATTTGGTTTCTGTTTTGAACAGTGATTGGCATATTACTGAGCCTCAATACATTGTAACTAGTAATAATAATAACAATTTTTGATAATCATTTCACTGTTAATTTTTTTCTTATTTCAAAGAGACCATATTTATATCACTCTGCTCATAGATACTCAAAAATAATGGTCCTGACATTCTTGAGATTTCCTTCTTAGTTTTCTAGAACAAAGCAGATTTGACTTGAATATTTAGGAAGTGTTCAGAGTGCAAGCCTCAAGTTTTAGGTTGCCAACTCCTGAAGTCTCACCCTTCTAGATCTCACTGAATGAATAGTGAAGTGGATAGAAAAATAGGAGAGTAGTAATAGCAGCAGAAGCATTTACTGAGTGCCAGCTTGATGCAGTGCATGGTATTAGGGGCTTGGGAAGTACAGAATAAAGAAATGACACATTCCTTGACAACAAGAAGCTTACATTCTGTAATGGGGTAGAGAATGTTTGACTCCTGAGATACCTCTAGGTGGCTTATTTTAGCTTTAGTTCAAATACCTTGTAAATGAAAGTCTGAATATTTTTTATCTTTTTCCAATGAGGACATTATGACCTACTAACTTCATTTCAAGAGAAATAATTTGATTGCTGTATTCTAATATCTGTTTTTGAATATTCAAGGAAAGTGGTGATATGGAGGATGATCCAAATCAGGGAAAGAGTCAGGTGAGAAGGGACATCATGTCTCTAGAATTCACCCCTTTTCCATCCAACCTGCGACTATGCAGATCCAAGCAGTTATCACTTCCTGCCTTGACTACTGCATCAGCCTCCTCGCTAACCTCCTTGCCTCCTGTATTTCCCCTCTCCAGTCCATACTTCTCTCTGCTTTCCAGATCATTTTTCTACAAAGCCATTCAGTCCATATCTCCCCCCTCCTCAGAAGTTGCCCATCCATCTCCGCATCCAACAAAAACTCCTTACCATTGGTTTTAAATCACTCAATCGGCTCACCCGCTTCTACTTTACCTCCTTCTACAACCTAATCCACACACTTCACTCCCCTGGTGCCAACCTACTCTCTGAACCCTGATCTTGTCTATCCTACTACTGACTCCTTGCCCACCTCCTCCCTCAGGCCTGGAATTCCCTTCCCCTTCATATCTGACAGATAACTACTCTCCCCAGATTCAATTCTTCTTATCGTTATCACTATTATTGTTATTATTATATTTAAATGCTTACTATGTGTCAAGCACTGTTCTAAGCTCTGGAGTAGATACAAGCTAATCAGGTTGGACACAATCCATGTCCCTCAAGGGGCTCACAGTCTAAGTAGGAGGAAGAACAGGTATTTCATCCCCATTTTACAATTGAGGAAACTGAGTCACAGAGAAGTTAAGTGGCTTGTTCAAGGTCACATAGCAAGAAATTAGCAGAGCCAGGATTGGAGCCCAGGTCCATGGACTCCTAACCCTATTCTCTTTTATCTAGGCCATGCTGCCTCTCTACTGGGTTTAATTATTCAATTCCCTTCTAAAATCATAGCTCCTTCAAGAGCCCATCCCTTTCAAAGCTCTCCCTTCTGTGCTGCCTATGCACATGGCTCTTTGCCCCTTAAATCTCCAGTGGTTGCCCAACCATGTCTGCATCAAACAGAAATGCCTTACCATTGGCTTTATTCATCCCCTCCCCCAGCCCCTCAGCACTTATGTATATACGCCTCTATAATTTATTTTAATGCCCATTTCCCCCTGTTAGCTCCCTGTGGGCAGGGCACATGTCTACCAGCTCTCTTGTATCATACTTTCCCAAGTGCTTAGTACTGTGCTGGGGGAAGCCACTTGGGAGAGGGTGGCCTGTCAGGGAAAGTGGTAGGGGGGAAGAGCGTGTCCACTTAACTGTGTGCAGAGTAATGTACTAACTGCTTGGGAGAGTACAGTACTATAGAGTGGGTAGATGTGATCCCTGCCGACAAAGAGCATATAGTCTATAGGGGACATCTAATGGCATCATGATCACAAGTGATGATTTCACAAGTGACAATGGCTTCTTAAATGTGGTGGTTTCTGAATGTCAATCAGTTAATCAATGGTCTTTATTGGGTGCTTACTATGTGCACAGCACTGTACTAAGTGCTTGGGAGGGTACAAGATAGTAGAATTAGCAGATGCGTTTCTGCCCATAAGGAGCTTACAGTCAAGAAGGGGAGACAGGCATTAATATAAATAAATCATTTATAATATATAATTTAAAGGTATGTACATAAGTGCATATATCAAATGTCCAAAGCTCAAAGATCCAAGTGCATAGATGTCACAGAAGGAGAGCGAACTGGAGAAAAGAGGGCTTAATCGGGGAGGACCTCTTGGAGGAGATGTGAATCAAGCAAAATACTGCCAGCTTTTATGCATTATCCTTTCCATTTGGCTGTTCCTTCAATATTTCAGCTTCATTGTCATGGAAAAGGTTGGACTGCAGGAACAGCCAGTTCTACTGTTCAGCCACTGAGGGTTAGTCAGCATTTTACACATGGTTGACATTACAGGGCAGTAAAAAGGCTGCACTATTTCATGACATTCATATTTAATAATTGAAGGATTCTTCAGGGACTATGTGCCTGGTGCAATTTTCTGAAATGAAGAGATTCTTATATATTTCCAATGAAACCTATTTTAAACTTTTTTTAATCAAAGACTGTGAATTCTCTTCGGTACAATACACTTAAAATCATAAAAATATAAACATCAATAAATCAATCATATTTGAGTGGTTACTGTGTGCAGAGCACTGTACTAAGCATTTAGGAGAATTCAATATTACAGTGTAACAGACACATATCTTACCCACAACTAGCTTACAGTCCAGAGGGGGAGACAGGCATGAGTATAGATAAATAACAGATTTGCACATAAGTGCTGAGGGGTGGGAGGGTGAATAAAGGGAGTGAATCAGGTTGAGGTGGAAGAAAAGGAAATGAGGGCTTAGTCACGGAAGGCCTCTTGGAGATGTACTTTCAACAAGGCTTTGTAGGTAAAGAGAAGAATTGTCTCTCAGATATGAAGAGGGAGGGCATTCCAGGCCAGAAGCAGGATGCGGGTGAGAGGTCGGTGGTGAGATAGAGGAGGTTGAAGTACAGTGAGTACTTCAAAATGGTACAAACATGAAGTACAACAGCCTGTTTGAACTCTTATTGTACGTTAACTATTATACCCAATGCTGAGTCTGAACAACTCAAGTTGAATTTTTGAGATAATTTGTACAACAGAAAAGTTCATCCTTTCCCCAAACTTGTAAGGGACAAAAACAACCCTCTGCTGTCAAACAGTGAGAGCCTCTTTCAAAGAAGAGTTTTTGTGGCATATTCTGGCTCCTGAGTCTGAGTTAGAAATCCTGGAATCAGTATGCCTGCTTTGCTGATAAACTCCGTCCATTGTACTTATGGCCAATTTGCTTGCCCTGCCTTTAGATTTCAATTTTGAGCCCAGGCCAGCTGGTTTGATTGGGGGAAAAATGTGAAAAGGTACTCTCATGACATCAGTGCTGTTGACAGTGTCATGTGGGGCCTGATGCAAAAAGAGAGAGTTATGTGAGGGACTTCCTTGCCCCAAGTGAAAAACTCTCGGAAAAGTGTTCTAGAAATGCTGTCTAGTAAGGCTGTCGGTGGTGTGATAGTCTCTGACCCTGTTGCTCTAAGTGGGTTAGCCCATTTCTAATTGCTGTAGGCCAACTTGGTCTGCCTTCTGCTACCGTCTTCCAACTAAGTCACATGATCTGGGATTTTTCCATCAATGTACCTTTAAAACATTTATTTTATAATAATAATAATTATTATAATAATGGCATTTGTTAAGCATTTACTATGTGCGAAGCACTGTTCTAAGCGCTTGTTTATCACCACCCCCTGCCCCCGACTTCAGCTCACCGGGAATTGAATATTCCACTGTTGTCTGGTCTACTCACGTGCCCCTTCCAGATAAGGTATTGTATAAGGAAGTGCTACAATGTTGGCGGACAGACCAAGTCCCAGGACTCATTGGTTGCAGTCCTATTAATAATAATTGTGGTATTTGTTAAGTGCTTACTATGTACCAAGCCCTGTACTAAGTGCTGGGGTATATACAAGATAATCAGTTGAACATAGTCCCTGTCCTTCATGGGGCTCACTGTGAAAGGGGGAGGGAGAAGTTAAGTGACTTTCCCAAGGTCATAGAGCAGGCAAGTGGCAGAGCTGGGATTAGAAGCTAGGTCTCCTGAGTCACAGGCCTGTGATTTTTCCTCTATGCCATAGTGCCTCTCCTGTCTTGCCATGTGATATTGAAAATAGCCCACGGGCCATCCATCAGCTCTCTCTCCAATTTATATATTACATATTGTCCGTCTCTGCCCGCTACCTTCCAGTTTGCATTCTTCATGCCTTCCAAACTCTCCCGTCTCCAACCCATTGCTCATGCAGTTCTCCCCATCTGGAACTCCCTTTGACCCTAAATCTGCCAAACTACAGCTCTGCCTATCTTTAAACCCCCATTGAAAGTTCATTCTCTCTAGTGGGCCTTCCCTGATTAATTATTGGCATCTTAATTCATTCAATCGTATTTGAGTGCTTACTGTGGGCAGAGCACTGAACCAAGCACTTGGGAGAGTACACTGCAACAATAAACAGTCACAATCCTTGCCCACTTTGGCTATTGTACACAGCAAGTGCTCAATAAATACCATTTACTGATTAATAATTATGGTATTTGTTAAGCACTTAATATGTGCCAAGCACTGTTCTAAGCGCTGGGGTGGCTACGGTACTCAGGTCGTCCCACATGGGGCTCACATTTTAATCCCCATTTTACAGATGAGGTAACTGAGGCACAGAGAAGTTAAGTGACTTGTCCAAGGTCACACAGCAGACAAGTGGTGGAGTTGGGATTAGAACCCACATCCTCTGACTCACAAACCCATGCTCTTTCCACTAAGCCACACTGCTGATTGATTCGGAGAGCATGGGTAATGATGTCTTTCAGTAGCCAGCCTAGTTATGAAGAACAATTACATCCCATGACCACTTTCACAGTCAGCCTGTTCACTTTTCTTTTTGAAGATGAAAATGATTAAAGAATATTTGAATCAATCAATTGTACTTATTGTGCTCTTACTATGTATAGAGCACTGAACTAAGCACGTGGGAGAATACAACAGAATTAGCAGACCTGCCCCTAACGAGATTACAGTCTAGAGGAATACTGTGACCTTTTCTAAGTATCTCATATGTTGAAGAAGAGCCTGTGCATGTGTCTGAGGTGTACCTCCCTTCCCTGCTTGTAGATAATGAGAGGTATTTTCAGATCTGGAGTTTTTATAGTTTTGCAAGGCTGAAACTATGATGCTCTCTTCAATAAATATTGGAATGAAGGCATGAAATCATATGGTTAACTATTCTTCATAGGTTCTTATCCTCAAAGGTGGAAAGTGTGTTAAGGAAATTGTTGAAGTGTTGCTTTCCCTCTGTGTGAGATGAGAGTGGGCGGATCTCTACTCTTCAGTGATATTGCAGTGGTGTGTATGGGTACATATACATTGGGAATGTGGAAAAAGTTGATTTGCTTTTGTTGTGCTTGTCTTGCATATCTAATGCCTTTGCATCCCACTATGTACAGCATATGCTTTCTAGACTGTTAAGGCTATGGGCACAGCTAGTAGATTGCACTTGGGCTAGTTTGATGACACCAAGATCCAAAAGCTACTTGCTGCAAAATAAGCAGCTATTACAGATCCTTATGACCCTGGAAATTGAGAATGTAGAAAGAACAAATGAATAGGTGTATAATTTTGTAGCATTTCCTTTTCTAAAGAGGAAGTAGAGACTGGAAGAAGACATGTGAAATATCAATTAGGCAGATTCTTGGTCCAATGGGATTTGCCCTCCCTTTAAAAGAAGGCTTCCTACAGACCTGTATAAACCGAGGCAGAAACCACTCTGTCAAATTCCCCATTTATTATATTGAACACAAGATGGAAATGTTTCATCCCTTAAGAAGCAGGTGGTTGCAGCATTTTTTTCTTCAAATGTTTGCCTTACACAATTATTGATGATATGAAGTCATTTCAAGCATTTATTAAATGACTCTCACTGCTTTAATGGTAGATTATAATAGTAATAATAATGTTGGTATTTGTTCAGCGCTTACTATGTGCCAGGCACTGTTCTAATCTCTGGGGTAGATGCAAGGTAATCAGGTTGTCCCACATGGGGTTCACAGTCTTCATCCCCATTTTACCGATGAGGGCACTGAGGCACAGAGAAGTTAAGTTACTTGTCCAAGGTCACACAGCTGGCAAGTGGCAGAGTCAAGATTCGAACCCAAGACCTCTGACTCCCAAGCCCAGGCTCTTTTCACTAAACCATGAGCTGGGATTGCACACTTTAATCCTCAAATGCCTACCTCCTCAATGTATCTCAATCTTGTCTCTCCCACTGCCAACCCCTTTTCCCATCCTCCCTCATTGTGGGCAGGGAAGGTATCTATTGTATTGTTATATTGCATTCTCCCAAGCACTTGGTATAGTGCTATGCACACAGTAAATGCTCAGTAAATATGATTGACTAAGCAGACACATTCCCTGCCCACAACAAGCTTACCGTCTAGAGCTTTATTTAGAGCAGGTCTGTTTAGAAGGCACTGGTCACCCTGAATGGGAAGGAGCTAGATATGGTGCCATGAAAGTTACCAGCCTTTCCAGAAACCGCACCTGATGAAGTCTAATCTTGTGCTGACAAGTCCTATATGGAACCAATGCATTAGGGCAGCAAGAGACTAGCTTTAAATGCACACAATGTGGAATAGAGATTCAGTAACACACTGGTCTTCTCAGCCACACGTGGGCACATGGACAGAGTCTCACTTTTTTGAAAATGGTACTCCTAAAAGGATGACAACTATGCATATGCATTCAGTTGTCTTAGAGCACGGGGGTCACTTTCTTGCCACAAACTGTTATTCACCTCCTCCAGGAGGCCCTCCCAGACTGAGCCCCCCATTTTCCTCTCCTCCTCTTCCTCCCCATCGCCCCCCTCCCTCCCTCCTTCTGCCCTTCCCCCTTCCCCTCACCACAGCCCCTGTGTATACTTGTACATATTTATTACTCTATTTTATTAATGATGTGTATATAGCTATAATTCTGTTTATTCTGTTGGTATTGACACCTGTCTATTTGTTTTTGGTTTTTTCTTGTCTGTCTCCCCCTTCTAGACTGTGAGCCTGTTGTTGGGTAAGGACCGTCTCTGTATAGTGCCCATTTGCACTTCCCAAGCACTTAGTACAGTGCTCAGCACACAGTAAGTGCTCAGTAAATACGACAATGAATGAATGAAAGTTAAGGAAAAGCTCCCACTGTAGAACTCACCCATTCGAATGCCAGACACTTGCATATGAACACATATGCATAAACTGCATTGTCTGACATTGTGATGTGCTGAATTTAACCAGGCTCACCCTGTAAACATATATAGTAGCAGAACCAAGTATATTCTTTCTCTCTCTCTCTCTTTCCCAGTCTGGCCCTGGCTGTAGCAGGCCAGAGAGAGGAGGTTACAATAGGGATGGAGGGTGGTGCTATTAGGGTGACAACTTTGTATTAATATATAGAACTTGCACACATTGTGTTGGTACATATAAACACATACATGACATTCATTCATGATTCTGGCATGCACAGAGCTACAAACTAGTAGAACCTGTAACTAAGTTCAGCATCAGTGAGCACTTAGGAAAACATAACCTGTTGGGAAATCATGCTTCACTAGCCTGCTCTAGTTCTTTGAAGGGATCAGTAAGCATTGGATGGAGGGAAAACAATGGATACAATATATTCAGATTTCCAAAAGACTCTTGACAAGATTCTACATGAAAGGCTTTAAAGAAATACCATCATTCACAATTGGAGGGAGTGTTCTGTAATGGAGAGGCAACTGGCTAAAAGAAATGAAACAAAGGTGAGGGATAAACAGCCACTTTTCAGAAGGGTGGTGGGTTCCAAGCAAATAAAAGGGAAACCCTTCTTTATACAGGAGGTGGTAAGCACATGAAATTTGTTACTACAGGAACTGGGGCAGGCTGAAAATATCCACAGGTTCAAGAGGAGTTCGGGTATATTCATGTGCCTTAGAGGGCAAAGCTACCCCTAACAGTAGAATGGATGTCAAGGAGGGCACCCTCACATTTATTCCTTCACATTCATTTTTTGTACTTAACAGTTTTCCTTCCATACCAACTATATGGTATGTCTATTGCAAATTCTCTCCCTAACACCTCCAGTGTTCTATGCACAGTAGATGTTTAACAAATATCCTTGAATGAATTAATGAATCTTATAATTCCTCAAAGTATCCCATTGCCACTCTCAAACAAATAACTGAGCTGGATGGATTATCAATGATACAAAAATTACATTTTTTAAGTTCTTATGTACATATTTAAGGTGCCTATTCATTTATCTGTATTGCATCTGCTATTGTATTTGAGTGCTTTGAGGGCTTCAATCATTTCTATTCCCAATCATATCTATAGCACCAAGAGCAGTGCTATGCACCCTTTAGGGTCTGACTACATATTATTTTATGATGATGAACTTGAATTTATCTGTGTCTTGAAAGTCTCCTGCAGGTTTCCATAGCTAGGTGTGCCAACTTGAGTTCCCACACTTTCCTTTTCCCTGGGGATATTATTATCATAGTATAAATCATCTTTTACCCTTTCACTTTTAGGAAGCCAGCTTTCTATTTGCTCAAGCAGATGAGAGGGTATGAGCTTTATGGCTTGTAAAGAGGCCCCCCTAAATACTTTGTTTTTAATTTTAACTCTTTCACAGAACACTAAGGAAGTGAGTCAAATACTTTATATTCTGGAAAAGACAAGCTTGTTAGAAGTAAATGCAAGGAAATGGGCCATTCACCATATATATATTTACTGTTTGGCCTGAAGTGGCGAAATGACTGAGAATAGCTCTTTCCAAGAAGAGCTAAATTGGCATGTTGGTACTTTAGATTGTCATTGTTTGTATTTTAGCCTGTTTTTCTGATTGGATAATATTTTTTAAGTTCTATGTGCCATGTAATCACACCAATGTCGAGTAGAGTGTAAGCACATGGTAAATATCTATATCTTTGTCCTTCATTTTAAAGAAAATCTCTATATTTCCTTGAAGCAGTAGGCCCTACAGGGCCCTCATTACTTTTACACCGCTGTTGAATATGGCACTCCTGTCCAGAAAATGGGGGGTGGGGGAGTCTTAAAATTAGTTTTTATCATTATTTTCATATAGTATATAATATACAGACAGTCCTAGATTTAAGACATTTCAAGACAAATCCTATTTACAACATTTCTATAGATACCCCTTGTTTCAGCTTTATCATCAAGCATAGTGATGCTTATGAGAGTTTTGGGTTCATTCATTCTCTATTTGGAATATTACTTGGATAATTTACATTTTTATTATAGTAGGACTGATACACATTTGAGCTAAGTGATCTTTTAATTTTCACATCTGTGGTTGTTAAATAATTAAATGCTCACTACTCACCAAATGTATTACATTAATTAGCCTTTGGTTACCAATGCCTGGTTTGCTTAAAACATTAGTATTCTACACTGAAGGCCAGATCCTGCAGTATCTACCCAGACAAGACTCCTGTGGATTTCAACAGAAGTTGGTTTGCAAATGGACTACAGAGTTTCACCCAGTGAGAATATTGAGATGGATGCTTTCAGTACTCTCTGCTGTGAAATGAATGCCTGACTGTATTGGTAACTTTGAAAATATTACTACAGGTCTGAGCTCAAGGTCAGAATCACATTTCTTTGGGTATCTCAGCAGTTGCTTTCACCAAGTATTCACAGACTCGCTCCGTATCAAATGTCATTAAGCCAGGCGATGTTATATATTCAGGCTTTCAGGCTGGTTCAGCAAGAGGGGCTGAAAGAAGGTAAAGATTTGGCCTAGAATGAGCAGCTGATTTTAAGTTTCCAAATACAGGCCATTTTCAATAATTTGCTCCTCATGATTGTGTTTAATATTTGTCTATGATCAATATTTGCTGGTTGAATAATTTTAAAAGGCTGTTGTATCTTTTGTTGTTTCAAGTGTATTTTAAATAGGAACATATATTTTTGTATGTAAACTAATGATTTGACTTCATTTTTATCAACATTTGAAGAAAAAAAAATCCACCCCAAGACCCTCCTTATTCTAGATGATTTTTCATAGGGCTTTAAACCATATAAACAACACCAAGTACCACAAATCATCATCACCTCCCTTCTTTCCTTCTGCAGCCCAGCCCGCACCCTCCGCTCTTCTGCCGCTAACCTCCTCACAGTGCCTCGTTCTCGCCTGTCCCGCCGTCGGCCCACGTCCTCCCCCTGTCCTGGAATGCCCTCCCTCCGCACATCCGCCAAGCTAGCTCTCTTCCTCCCCTCAAAGCCCTACTGAGAGCTCACCTCCTCCAGGAGGCCTTCCCAGACTGAGCCCCCCCCATTCCTCTCCCCCTCCCCATCCCCCCCACCCTACCTCCTTCCCCTCTCCACAGCACCTGTATACATGTTTGTACAGATTTATTACTCTATTTATTTTACTTGTACATATTTACTATTCTATTTATTTTATTTTGTTAAATATGTTTTGTTGTCTGTCTCCCCCTTCTAGATTGTGAGCTCGCTGTTGGGTAGGGACCGTCTGTATATGTTGCCAACTTGTACTTCCCAAGTGCTTAATACAGTGCTCTGCACACAGTAAGCACTCAATAAATATGATTGAATGAATGAGAAGCCAAGGATTGCATAGCACCATGTGGAAGAATTTGCAATCTATGAGGAGAGGAAAGTATGAACAGACTGCCTAGAGAGTTTGCTCTGTGAAATTTTTCAGTTTGTGTGTTTAGTAAAATGCTTACAGTACCAAATTGCTAAACAATATTTTTCTTAACTTGGTGGTGGAAGTCAATATGGTCTAATGTGCCACTAGACCGGCAGTAAGGCAACCTGGAATCCTTTCTTTTTTCTGTCACTGACTCACTGGTGTAAGGGGAAATGCACCTATACCCCTGTACCTGAGTTTCAGTTGATATAGTACAGTGATGAAGATCTAAAAAAAAAATCTAAAAGGTAAGATACAATGGACATACAAAGCTTTAGTCTTATAACTGGAATGTTAATGGAAGTTGCATATTTGGGGAAAGGCAGAAAATAAGATTGTGCCAGGCTCTAGTAGTAATAATGGTATTTAAGTGCTTACTCTGTGCAGATTGCATTAAGTACTGGGAGAGAATGCATTGGTGGGAATTAGACACGGTCCCTAACCCCCAGGGGGGGCTCACAATCTGAGAAGATGATGATGATGATTACTGGCACCTACGCATTTTTTAAAAATTTGTGTGGGGAGTAGGGTGATGTATGAACTAAGAAGCCAATAGCATTCATCACTCCTTATTTATCTGTCATCAGTCACCTCTTCGCCCTCGTAGTTTTAGATGGTGAGCCCAATGAGGTACAGGGACCGTATCTAATTCCCATCCATATATTCTTTCCCAGTGCTTAGTACAGTTCTATGCATATAGGAAGCACTTAATACATATTATTACTACTAGTATTACTACTGCTATTGGCTTATCAACCAGTTGAGATAGTTATGCAGCAAGTTAGAGGAGAGGCAAACAGAACAGCAACAGTGCATCAGAATTTTAGGCAGCATTAAAATGTTTTGGGTTTTATTGTCCAAACTTTACAGAACTTGCAGAAGTTCACATTCCCAGAAAAAAAAAAAAACAGATTGACAAGGTGTGTCAGAAAGGACTGTTCACTTACTTCTCAACTTGTATTGAAATGATAGCAATCATGGGCTGGGAACTGTATAGAGTTAGGGATATAATTCTTGGCCTTTTTTCTTTTGTTTATATCAGGCCTGTGAGAACACTTTTGAGTCAGAAGTGAGTATGTTAGCTAGAGTTCATTAGCAGGGTGAAAAGGTAGGATAGCCCTATCCAGTCCTTAGTGAAGGATGTGTGTTGTCCGAGAAATCTGGCAAGAAACACACACACACACACACACACACACACACACACACACACGTTTGCACACACTCTGCATGACTTTACCTAAATTTGCAGTTATGTTTTGAAAGTCATAATTCCAAGTATGTAAAGTAAAATTAAATTTTTCCTTCATTCAGCCTATAGTAAGTATATTCAAATCTGATAATCAGGATTCAGGAACACTGGAAGATTTGGGAGTCAGTAGTGGACTTCAGTCCTCTAGACTGTAAGCTTGTTGTTGTCAGGGAATATGTTAGTTATACTGCCTATTTAATGTTGTATTGTACATTCCCAAGCACTTACTATAGTGCTCTGCACACAGTAAACACTTAAATATGATTGAATGAATGAAGTGTTATAGTGTACTCTTCCAAGCACTTAGTACAGTGGTAGGTACGCAGTAAGCACTTAATATGGTTGATTATGGCAGAAGACTGGCCTCTCCGAAACTATTCCTGGGAATCAGGGACAGATCTAGAGACTGGTTTAGTCAGGAGAATGATAAGAAATTGAGCACTCGTCTTATAGAACAGGGATGCAGCTTGGCCTAGTGGATAGAGCAAGGGCCTGGGAGTGAGAAGGACCTGAGTTCTAAACCCAGCTCCACCATATGTCTGCTGTGTGACCTTGGACAAGTCACTTAACTTCTCTGTGCCTCAGTTCCCCCATCTGTAAAATGGGGATTAAGACTGTGAACCCCATGTGGAACAATGGACTGTGTCCAACCTGATTGTTTTGTATCTACCCTAGTGCCTAGAACAGTGCCTGGCACATAGTAAGCATTTAACAAATACCATTAAAAAATCTTATTATCCTATCTAGAGAGACGGTCACAACCACACCCAAGTTTAGTCCCATCAGCATAATAGCAGAGGGAGTTGGATTTTAAGAGACCACACAGATAAATTCCTTTTTCTGCAGCCTTGGAGAGGTGAGGCAGGATCACATATGTGGAGAAAGGAGAGCTGTGTGTTCTCACCTCCCACGCTTATGAGAAAGCTTCACTTGCCAGTGTCGTCAATCAAGTGCTTTTGCAAAGCACTAATTCATTTTGCAGAAAGGAGTATTCATTGCGAAAAGAGATGTTTCATAATCATAGCTGCCATGAAAACATTTTCCTCTTGTTGTTTGAGAGTTCCTTCTGACTGAAGACTTGTTATTGGGGCAGAGAGATTCACATTCACTGTTATTAACGGTATTACTGTACATCTCCCAGGCCCACCTGACACCATACTTCATAAATCATGTGCATCTTTAAAACATTTCTTTAAAAGTCAGTTTTGTATTTTTGCACTCTATGTGCATATAATAGCTAGTAATTCATGTAAAGGGAGTCTGGGTGAAGAAAAGAACTTTCCATTTTCTAAACCCGGGGCTGGCCAAATAACTATGCAGCCAATTCATAAAAGTAGGGAAAAATAATTAACCCATCTGAATAATGCAGTCTTATTCTCTCAGACTACAGCACTCAAATCCTCACATTGGACTGCAATTTCCCACAGTACACAACTGAGACCATTGGTTTGAATGCTCAAAGCCATGGTTACCTGAGAAATCTCCTCTGTTAAATTTCCCTGAACTAGCAGTGAACCTTACATGCACACACCCTGATTACAGGTCTTGGAGATAGACCTAGGCGCAGCTGAACACAGACTGAATTATGTCACTGATTTGTGCTACCTCTGAACTACCATGTTCAAGAATGTGAAGATAGACAAAGAAATAGGAAACTGAATCAAGGAAGGCTAGTATGTCCTTCAGGAGAAATGACTGTTAACATCTGATAGCCTCCTGCCATCATTCATTCATTCAGTCAATTGTATTTATTGAGTGCTTACTGTGTGCAGAGCACTGTACTAAGTGCCTGGGGAGTACAAGTTGGCAACATATAGAGACGGTCCCTACCCAACAACGGGCTCACAGTCTAGAGGGCTACATACCCAACAGAAAATAGTAGATGCTGAAAATAATAAGTTGTTTTTATGGTACGTGCAGCTTTCCTACCATGCAAGGTTTGCACAGCCTCCCATTAAGGAAAGGTTGCACGTTTTGAGACTGCATGAGGGTACACAAGCCACTTCTGACATGTATCTGCTAATATGCTCACCTGACAAGAGCCTTTCATAATTCCCTAGCAACACACTAGCCCAAATGCATAGTGAAAAACACATATTATGGCAAAATTTAGTGTAGTTATTAAAGCACTTTCTGGGAGTCTGAGAACTGTGTTAAGCTCTGGAGTAAATACAAAATAATTAGATTGGTACCTGTCCAGTGTAGTGTGCCCAACTACTATGATTAGGGGATCTGGACCTACTGGAGAATGTACATCAGGCTTTATGAGCAATTTTATCACTGTCACCTATGAGCAATACTAAAGATCAGCAGGAACACCATCAAGAAATTCCTGGATTACAGCCAGCCCATTAAGTATCAAAACAGCTTTCCTGATTGAACATATGAAGAGAATGGAACATAGCAGGATACTCAGGAAGCTCCTGTGTGATGATCTGAAATGAGGCACAGGCAAACAGGCAGGACAGAACAAACCACAGTCTCAAGCAGTGCAGCCCAGGAATAGGAGGGTGGTAGACAATAGTAGCATGTAGCTGGCAGAAGGAGGGTTGCTTTCCTCAAGCAGAGGTTTAGACAAGCAGATTAGGAAATGTTTGCTCCCTTTGTTCCTCCATATCACCACCTTCACAAAAGCTGAAACCCTGCCTCAGCAGCTGTAGGTAATGGGAAGAGAAGCCCAGAACACATAGATTCTACCAACTCTGTTATATCGTTACATTGTCCTTTCCTAAGCACTTAGTACAGTGCTCTGCACACAGGAGGCGCTCAGTAAATATGACTGATTGAACACATAGTCCAGTGAGTTCTAGCCTCACCTCAATTCCTGGAGTGTGATGACCAAAGCTTCCCTTTTCTTTGCCCTCTTTTCTTCTTCTTCCTCCCACTGGGCCCTCTACCAGGGAGCCGCATGATGGCAGCCGTGGAGAATGTACTTTCCAAGCACTTAGTACAGTACTCTGCACACAGTAAGTGCTCAATAAACACGATTGGATGATTGAATGAATGAGAAGCAGCATGGCTTAATGAAACCAGCCTAAGCCTGGAAGTCAGGAGACTTGGGGTCTAATCCCAGCTTTGTTACTTTCCTGCTGCATGACCTTGGGAGAGTCACTTAACTTCTCTGGCCATCGGTAAACTCATCTGTAAAGTGGGAGTAAAACACCTGTTCTCTGTCCCCCTCCGGCTGTGTCCAATCTGCTTTTAGTGAATCAACCCCAATAATTGAACAATAGTAAAAACTTAACAAATGCCACTATTAGTTTTATTAGCTGTGGACAATGGGTAGTAAAGTACCTTTATTATCTTTACTCAGAAAATTGGGATGCATTTGATTACGCTAGAGTGCAAGCTTCTTGAGGGCGGGGTTCATGTCTACTCACTCAATTTTACTTTCCCAAGTGTTTAGTACTTGCTCTGCACATGTTAAGTGCTCAGTAAATGCCATTGCTTGGTTGAGTGATTGATTCAATCCTTAGCTGGGAGGGGATTCTTTCTTGGCCCTAAGAGCCTGGTCCTTTGATCAGTGAGGGAAGTTTTGTTTTGATGTTCATTATTATTGTTGCTTTTTCATTATTTGATCTTTTAAATTTGTGTTTTTCTGTATTCTCTCCCTTTCCTTGTTAGCATTACAATGTATAACTTTATTGTAATCTCCTCAGTACCTAGAACATGGAGGGCCAAGTAGTATAATTGATAACTAATTAATGATGATGCTATTCCATGCATTTATACAACAGAATGTTTTAATGGAGAGTATTGTGAAATTATCAAAGATTAGTTGAAGGAAGACAAGAAAGTGAGCGACAGATTCAGGCCAACACACCTTCCAAATGCACATCTACCATTCCTCACACATGTACACACACACCTTATTGCTCCCTCCCCCTTCATATCTGACAAACCACCACTCTCTCCACATTCAAATCCATACTAAAATCATATCTCCTCCTCCTTCCCCCGACTAAGCTCTAATTTCCCCTACTCCCTCTCCCTTCTGCATCACCCTTGCACTTGGAGCTGTACCCTTTATTCATTCACCCGTTCCCCCAGCCCAAATCACCACTTATGTGCATATCCTTAATTTATTTTAATATCTGTCTCCCCTCCCAGACTGTAAGCTAGTTGGGGCAGGGAATGTGTCTACCAACTCTGTTGGAGTGTACTCTCCGAGGTGCTTAGAACAGTACTCTGACACAATAAGCGCTCAATACATGCCATTGATTGATTGACCTCATTCTGAGGTGGAGTTGCTGTTGCTGCAGTTGTGGGGGCTGCCCTGGAGGATTTCTGGCATAGGGTAACTCCTTTCCGAGCATCCCCCCAAAGTCCCAGAGAGCAGTTCCCCAGCAGAGGTTGGGGTAGCAGCTCCTTTAGGCTGGTCAGCGGAAGCAGGGGAGGGATAGGTTCAGCTGAGTCTTCATCTGATTCTCTCTTGCTTCTCTGCTGAGACTGGTCCCTGTCAAGTTGCAGACATTTTCCCTCCAGGTCATAAGATGGATTTGAATCAAATTTCCTTCAGGAAATTTAAGAGGAGACTTGTTTTTCAAAGAGGTGATGCAGCAACACAGTCTGGTGAGACCTGCAATGAAAGCAGAACTGGTTTGGGAAGTGGGCAAAGTGGATGTTTCCTCAGGTTCATTGATTTGAAGGGGTCTCAAATTCTGGGCTCTGCCTCTCTCTGTGCAATTCTGCTACTGTAAGTGGTTTTAGGGTGGTCACTGATAGCCCTCGCATATACTGGACAGACAGTTGCATGCAATGTCAGGAGTGTTATACCTGACACATCATAATGTAATGATATATGTGCCATTTTGTGGAAGTCTGAGGCTACCCGAAGCTAGGGTGCTTTTCTGGGGAGAGCCCCCTGACCCTCAAGCCCACCTCAGAGCCTTACCTTCTCCCAGGTCCCTGAGAACCTGGGTACTCCTTCCAACTGTAAGTTCTTTGTGGGCAGGGATCTTGTATACAACTCTATTGAATTGTATTCTCCCAAGTCCTTAGTACAGTTCTCTGCATACAGTAAGTACTCAAAAATGTCATTGATGGATTGATTGATTCTGAGTCACAGAACTGAGCATCAGGAGCTGAGGTGGAGGTGGGCATTTAAGTTAAAATTACTGGACATTAAGACATCTAGTGCTATATCCATACTGGCCAGGGGACAGTTCAGCTGAAAATTCAACAGTCTGATATAAAACTAGATAGTCACTCTTTTGTTTGGCAAGTTGGCATTTTGTGGTCTTGGTGGTGGGAGGGTGATTTGAAAGGCAGAATTACCTGCTGCTCCAGAGTTCTGAGAAGTAGCATGGCCTAGTGGAAACAGCACAGACCTGCAATACTGTAGAAACGGGTACCACCACTTGCCTGCTATGTGACCTTGGGCAAGTCACTTAATTTTACTGTGCCTCAGTTTCCTCATCTGTAAAATGGCCATTAAATATCTATTCTCCCTCTCACTTAGAATGGTGAGCCCTATGTGGGACAGGGACAATGTCTGACCTGCATATCGTGTATTTACCCCAGCTATTAGTACAGTGCTTGGCACACAGTAAGCCCTTAACAAATACTACCATTATTAGTTTTGCTCCTTAACTTACTCCCTCCTTGAAGCAAGCCCAGACCTGGAATCAATGCCTTCAGCTCTTGACTTGGGGAGGGGCAGTTTATGGTTTTTATTTGAGTAGTAAGTTGATCCCTTCTTTCCCTCTTCCTAACCAGTTTGCCAGTTTACTTGGGTGTCATCAAAATGCCCAGCTCCATCCCTGAGTGAAGGGCAGGACTACATGCCACCTTGTTCCCTAGGTAAAAGTTCATATTTGTTGTGGTTGTTGTTTCACTGCAACATCTTCCTAGAGGAAATTGTAACAATCTTTTCATTTTACTGAGCTATATCAGAAACCTATTCAGGAGCTCTCTGCCACATTTCAAAGATTAATCAATGGCTAATCAGTGGTATTAAGTGCTCCTCCTTCCCACCCACTAACTGTGGGAGTCCCACAAGGTTCAGTCTGGGTCCCCTTCTTTTCCCCATCTACATCCACTCCCTTGGAGAACTGTAAGCTCCCTCTAGACTGTAAGCTCATTGTGAGCAGGGAATTATTATTATTATTATTGTTATGGTATTTATTAAGCACTTACTATGTGCAAAGCACTGTTCTAAGTGCTGGGAAAGTTACAAGGTGATCAGGTTGTCCCACGGGGCGCTCACAGTCTTCATCCCCATTTTACAGATGAGGGAACTGAGGCTCAGAGAAGTGAAGTGACTTGCCCAAAGTCACACAGCTGACAAGTGGCGGAGCGAGATTTGAATCCGTGACCTCTGACTCCAAAGCCCAGGCTCTTTCCACTGAGCCACGCTGCTTCTCCAATGTGACTGTTTATTGTTGTAATGTACTCTCCCAACCGCTTAGTAGAGTGGTCTGCATGCAGTAAGCACTCAGTAAACACGACTGAATGAATGAATTAGTTCCCATGGCTTTGACTAACATCTCTATGTGGATGATTCCCAAATCAACATCTCTACTCCTTATCTCTCTCCTTCTTTGCAGTCTAGGATTTCCTCCTGCTTTCAGGACATTTTTACTTGATGTTCTACCAACATCTCAAACTTAACATGTCCCAAACCAAACTCCTTATCTTCCCACCCAAGCCTTGTTCTCCTTCTGATTTTCCCATCACTGCAGACAGTACCACCACCCTTCCTATCTCACAAGTCTGTAACCTTGGTGTTAATCTCAACTCATCTCTCTCATTCAACCCATATTCAATCTGTCACAAAATCTTGTTGGTGCAACCTTCACAACATTGCCAAAATCCACCATTACCTCTCCCCTCAAACTGCTACCATGTTAATCCAAACATCCTATCCTGCTTTGATTACTGTATCAATCTCCTTGCTGACCTCCCTGTCTCCTGTCTCTTCCCACTCCAGTCCATACTTCATTCTGCTGCCCGGAGCATTTTTCTACAAAAACACGTTCAGTCCATGTTTCCTTACTCCTCGAGAACCTCCAGTGATTGCCCATCCACCTCTACTCGACCTCATCCATCTTACTGTCAACCCCTGTCCCACATCGTGCCTCTGCCTGGAACATACTCCCTCTTCATATCTGACAGACAATCACTCTCCCCACCATCAAAGCCTTACTGAAGGCACATCTCCTCTAAGAAGCCTTCCACAACTAAGCCCTCATTTCCTCTTTTCCCACTCCCTTCTTCAGCACCCTGACTTACTCCCTTTATTCATCACCCCCCGCCCTCAGCCCCAATGTATATATATGTAATTTACTTATTTATATTAATGTCTGTCTCCCCCTCTATACTGTTAGCTCATTGTGGGCAGGGAACATGTCTGCCAACTCTATTATAGTGTACTCTCCCAAGCGCTTAATACAGTGCTCCGCACACAGTAAGCACTCAATAAGATTGAATATGAAATACTGCATTCCAGTTAAGGAGATGAGAAGGGTCTCACGAAAATTCGATCTCAAGAAGTCAGTTGTATTCTATTCCCAATTTCATGGTGGTTTCACCTATTTTGAATGGAAAAATTGTGCTATTAATAGTCTTCACCTATTAATGGCCAAATCTAAGAACTTCTCATCATAGATGGTGTGAATTTAACATCTGTAAATTTCTTGTCATTTGAATTAATGGTTTAAAAACAATCAGTGATTCATTACCACAGACCTTCATGTTATTTCTAGTGGCTACAGCTACAGCTTCTCTGTTGATGAATAATGGCACAGAATGACTGTCTTGCACGTATATCATTGATCATTTCCTGTGCTCTTCCTATCAGTTCCATAAGTTTGGCTAGTTTAATTAGTAACTAATGGGCACATTAAGAAGAGGCCTGTTGCAGAGAAGTCCACATAAACTCTTAAGCATGCTTAAATTATTCCAAAGAAGCAGGCCAAACTTAGTTCTACCATCCCCATTTACTACTTTATTTGGTCCAATTACCTTGACTATTAAGATGGTACTCTCTAATGGGAAGAATTTAGTTTTTCTCTGTTGTGTTCTTAAATACAAACTAATTATTTTGGCACACATTAACACATAAATCCAACTATAAACTCTGTTAACCCCAGGAAAGGATTCCAAGATTTCCTTGTTAGAGAATAAATGGGTAGCTACTAGGGATTTGAAAAGGAACACCCCTTGCCTGCATATTAGGTATTGCTTAAACTCTTCCTTCAGAAACTACAGAAGCCCTTTGATAAGAAGTAGTAGTAGCAGCAGCAGTAATAGTTGTATTGCCCTCTCCCAAGTACTTAGTACAGTGCTCTGCACACAGTAAGCGCTCAATAAATACGATTGAACAACTGGCTAACCCCTACTCCCCCACTTCTCTTGAGGAGCGAGGTCTTGGTCATCTCAGCCCAGCCACTGCGGGGCCTTGAGAAGCAGCATAGTCTTGTGGCTAGAGCATTGGCCTGGATGTCAGAAGGACCTAGGTTCTAATCCCGGCTCTGCCACTTGTCTGCTGTGTGACCTTGGGCAAGTCACTTCTTTTCTTAGGGCCTCAGTTGCCTCATCTGTAAAATGGGAGTTTAGACTGTGAGCCCCATGTGGGACAGGGACTGTATCTAATCTGATTGACATGTATCTACCCCAGCACTTAGAACAGAGCTTGGCACATAGTAAGTGCTTAACAAGTACCATTATTATTATTCTTAAGTACTTAGTTTGCGCAGAGCACTGTACTAAGTGTTGGGAAAGAATAAACAGGTGGGATATAGACACAGTTCCTGGTCCTCAGGGGATTCACAATCTAAAAATGTAAGTGGGGAGAGGAGACTGGTGACAGATGAAACGAAACACTAAGACAGCATAAAGACATGGACAGGCACACAAAATAAAAAAGAAAAATCAGTAGGGTACTATGACTAAACCCCTCTGAGGATCACACCTGGCGAGTTTCCAGTACTCTACCAGTCTCGGCTACAGGAGAGAGAGTCAAGCAGAGGCCTGTCCACTCCATTCCTAGCTTGGGCAGTGGCTAGTGAGTGGAAGGCAATCTCCTACAAGTCAAAACTCCCTGTGCTGGGCAACATTGGCATGGGAGGGAGTTGAAGGCGGAGACTAAAGGTTTACTGTGTGGAAGAAGGCAATGGTAAACCATTTCCATATTTTTACCAAGAAAACTGTATGGATACACTACCAGAACGATTGCAGTTGGAGGTGGGACATTCTGGGAGAGATGTATCCATGGAGTCACTGTGGGTCAGAGACCACTCCACAGCATGAGACAAGACTAGGGCTAGAAGAGCAGAATTTTGTGTTTCCCCACGGTTCAGAGTCCACAGTTGGGATCATGGCCGCAAGGAGTGCTCCAGTAACAGCTGCCACAGCCTTCTCAAAGTTTATGTGGAGATGGTGCCAGGTGGTGGTTGCTTTTCTGCGTTCCACCGGGGTGACATGTAGCAGGTTGGGGCTGTGCTTCCTCAGTGATATGTGGAAGAGAGCCAGTGCGGGATCCTGGTGGTCCCGTAGGTAGAGTGGGAAGCATAATGCCCTGGTTGTTGCTGTGACAAGGCGTCAGTATTCCCTGTGGATTTGCTCAGCTGTGGTGGAAGGGGAGGCTAACCAACCGATGAGCTGCTGCAGTGTAAATCCCTTGCAGCCTGGTATGCATGGGCTATGTTGGGAGTAGGGATCCTGAGAGTCATGGTGGGAAGGTGGCTGCATTCCTGGTGGGCTCACTCAGCCATCTGGTGCAGAGCTAGTGTCGATAACAAATTAATACAATTATTTGTATTATTGCTATTATATTATTATAATATATTACAATATATCATTATATAATTATATCATATTATTCAATAAATACGATTGAATGATAACAAATGCAGTACTAGAATTCTGAAAAACCAATGAAGAAGGCCTGCTGTCTTCCCCAGAACTCCACATTCCGTTTCAGTACAAAGAGCTGAGAAACAGAAAAATATATTATTTTTGTCTATACCAGATCTTTGCCATTTCCTCTGGAAAATACACTTGAATATTACTGGTGAAACTGGGTTGGAACTTCTTTTTGGTGTGGGCAGCAGTCAGAACAAGAGAATACACCATTTAACTTTGAGGGTGTGGCATGACAAACGTTTCTAGGTACTGTTTTGGGATAGAAGCTGAAAGAATGAATTGTCAATGCATCACATTTTTCAGTTAATTAATAAAGAGAAATGTAAACCACGTTGAAAATCTCGAGTGCATTAACATACTAAATTACATTCACAGTTACAAAACTCATAGGAACATAACCTTCCATGAGTTTGGTAAAGACGATTAACTATATATTAACTAGATTTCTTAATTGAGTGCATATGTAGAGATAATAATTATTATTCCTCTGCTGTTATTTGTGATCCAAACAGCGTGTGAAAAAGAGAAAGAAAATGACTGTGATGTGATGTGATTTCTATGATGGGCATGATCAGCTTTATAACTTTGGTTAACCATCTGAACAATATTTCGGTCACATTCCCTGGTGCTATTTTTTCCCCATAAAATATAAACTTTCTGTTTGTCATTCCAACCCAGCCAAATTATACCAGGGCAAGCTTTACATGTCTAATGAAGAAAAAGCTCAAAAGATTAGGAACAAAGCATTTTTGTAGCACTAACATGCACTTCAGCTATGTGAGGGTAGAGACTGCTATTCAGTCACAAATAGGTTCTGTCAGTTTCGGCTTTTTATCTTGGATGCTCCTGAAGGATTCTGTATTAACATAATGAAAATGCTTGTGAGTCTTCTCATTATAATTTTAGAGATTTGCAAGGCTGAACAAAATTCAAGGCTTTATATTCAAGCTGTACTACCTACAGATTTGGATTTTAATGAAATATTTTCTGTTACATATGGAAGTTGGGGTTGTATTCATATGTCTAAATGTCAGTTTATAGCTGTAGAATTTTTGAAAAAAGGAGAAGGGCAGAGCATGAAAAATGAACCAGTCATCATTATGATACCCTTAACTACTGCATCGAGCTACAGCAGTGTTCATTCATTCTTAGGTCTTCTTTGAATGGGAAATATCTGGGGGAGCATTTTAACCCGGGGTTGAATTCCAAGTCCCTGAGAGTAATTCCTGGCGAGCCCTAGGCTTTCAAATATAAACAAAACCTTCTTTAGGTCTCCTGTTGGATCTATCTTGATTTTAAGTAAACTCATTGTGGGCAGGGAATGTGTCTGTATATTGTTATATTGTCCTCTCCCAAGCGTTCAGTACAGCACTCTGCACTCGATAAATACGATTGACTGACTGACTTTGACTCCTGTAAAGAGGTGGCAAAATTCTGAGAAGTTGACTTGTAATGGCATAATCTTACCTTCAAAATATATTTCTCAACTTTTAAATCGCTCACTAATTTTTGTCTAAAAGAAAGGTGGGTGAAATCCTATTCAAACCATCTTTTTGAAGTGTTGGAGAAGTGAAACTGATCAGGCACTAGTAATGTTCCATAAATAACACCAAGGAAAAAGCAAGCTGCCTCATCCTAATCACATCAAGCAACAGATCATCCTGTAGATGTGATCCAAACTCAGAAGTGTTTGAGGTGATTTAATCATCCTCATCAACTCATACTTAGGGTATGGATTTTGGAAGTTTGCCCCAATTTAACCCAATTGCTACCACCCGGTTCATTACTTTAAATTAGGATTTAATCCCCCTACCCAAAGGTCAGAAATTTAATTTAAAAAAGTGTTGTCAAGTTTTTCTTAACATTTTCATTGCCAAAATGAATTTGTTGAGTTATGAATCCATCCTAATTCAGCCATGGTTGGCAAGTTGCATTTTGCTGGTAAACTGTTAATATCTCTTCTTCCGTCAGTAAAATTGACAGGAATTTTGAAATGTGATCTCTTAAAGGTTTGGCCATTGTGTAATTTGTCATAAGTCCTTCCTTAGGTCATGGGCACCCATAGTTAGTTTTGTTTATATCCTGCATGTGTCGTCATTTCCTTTCTCTCCAATTTAGAGACATCTTGAATTTTGGATAGTGGCTAGAGTCTGATACCCTAAATGGAGTAAGACTGCTGTAATATTACTATGACTGCTAACAGGAAGTGGTCCTTTTTAGCATCCACTTAGCCATTTACATCATTTGCAAACCTTATTAAGGAGTAATATTACTGAAGGAATACTTGCTGTGTAAATGTTATATGGGAATCATAAAAATGAAGCATAAATAAATCTGAAATGTAGCACCAGCTTTTGCCTAAATTAAAATAATAATAAAACAGGATATTACCCCTCAGTGATACTTTTTAACCCTCCTTCCCCCCTCAAATCCACACTCTGTTCCTACATATTGAGCCCCAGTGAAGCAAGACATTACAAATGAGGCTACTCATTGATCCTTTCACAGTGTCAATTGATTCTGAGTCCAGAGTTTCTCCTGTAGCTGTGGACGCTGGACTGGGTAATTGGAATAGCCACTGGGGAAACCCATAATCACATGGGCGAGGTTTGCATCGTTGAGATCAGTAGCTTATTTCTAAAACTGTGAGCATCTGATTTCAACCCATTTAGAACCTTGATATATTAGTGCGTCATCTCTTTATTTAAAACATATTTTCCCCTCAGGAACTGCCCAGGGAGATGTAGCCTTTCTGTGTATTTCACATTAAATGTGGTTGTTTAGAGGTTTGGGCCACCTGCAGTCAGAGAACTTTATTAAATGAAGCGGTTGATTGATTCATGTTCCCTGGGCTGTAGGGAAGACAGGAGGAAAAATGCAGTCGCAAGCAACATGTGTCCATCTATACAGCCACAGCAATCAGAAACTCATTGATTCTAGTTACAGATCTGCTAGTGGTATGCTATACATTCCCTCAACCTTTCCAAGTCTCAGTTTCCTAATCCATAGAATGGAAATGAATAATATTTATTTGCTAAAAAAAGAGACCACATTGAAGAGCCTATGAGATGCTATTATATTAAGGTGTTGAAATGGAGTAGAGTTTCCTCACCAAATACCTCACGCTAACAGATAAAGAATTGAGTTATCCATGTGAAATTTGATTCTTGTTTTGAAATAACTTTTTCGACAGAATGCCAACAAAGGACCAGGTGTTTGAAAAATGTAGAGATGTTAAGTTAAATGAGCCTTTTTTTCCCTCCAGATGGGAGCACAAAGCTGCCTGAAACCCCAGCGGTCTTTTTCTCATTTGTTTGTATGTGGATGAAAAATGATTTGACCATGGTTTAGTTGATATACAGAAATGTTCACTCTGCCAACCTGGTGGCCACTAGGTAGGGAATATAAAAATGTTACTGCGAAGTGTCATAAATCTTGAAATGGGGGTTTGCTTGGGGAAACACTGATAAGACCTTTAATTACTGGGTTGCTGGGGGGACATGTTAATTACAGTGTTCTGGGAGAATTACCTCAGCTGAGCAAGACCATCCCTTGACATTATTAGTGATTCATATTTTCTGAGAAGTCGAGGCAAAATGTCTACAGAGAAATCTAAATCTGAATTTTAAAAACATGTTTAGAAGCAGATTTACTTCTTATGCTCCTTTAAAATAGAATGGCCAGTGATCTCTTTCTTCGTGTGCACTTGTCCAGAATGAGGGATGATTTATGTAAGGTGAATCATCAAGCATCTGGATTTACCTTTGTTTTATTCTCAAGTGGGGGAAGTCCATATCCAAATGACAAATTGTGGGCTAGTAAATGCTGATTTGCAGGACTTGTATAGAAGGTGGCAATTAGCATGGTATTAACTGGAACAATGAAACTGAATCTTAACCCCGAATCTTTGAGGGGAACAAAAAGTTTGACTGAATGAGTTCTTGCTCCAGTTCTTGGAGAAGAGCAGAGGCATGAGGTAAGTAACCAAATTTGGGTATTAGCTGGGACAACCCTAAATTTTTGTAGGTGATCCAAGGACATTTTGATGGAATATGCAAATGTTTCCTAATTGGGACACTCCTGACTAAATTGGTTAGCCTACATAGTCACATTGCACCCACCTCTCCCCAGCTACTCTTGCTCACTTTCATTCATTCATTCAATCATATTTATTGAGCTCTTACTGTGTGCAGAGCACTGTACTAAGTGCTTGGAAGAGTGCAATATAACAGTAAACCGACACATTCCCAGGGCTTCCATGTTCAGGTTGGTGTATGCTTAGTAGCTGCTCTAGCTCCCATAGCATCCTGGGACTTGTATTACAAACATCCATGGTTTCTAAAGTTTTTTAACTTCACACTTGCCTCCCAGTTGTCAAGAAAGAAGGGGAAAGGCACACAATCTTGACATGATATTCTGGTTCAGCAAGAATAATGTGGTTGGCCTAGACACTGTTGTAAAACATTTCATTCATTCATTTAACCACATTTATTGAGCACTTAATGTGTGCAGAGCACTGTATTAAGCACTGGGAAAAGTGCAATACAGCAATAAGGAGTGACAGTCCCTGCCCACAATGAGCTCACAGTCTAGAGGAAGACTGTGAAGCATCATGGCTCAGTGGAAAGAGCAGGGGCTTTGGAGTCAGAGGTCATGGGTTCAATTCCTGGCTCTGCCAATTGTCAGCTGTGTGACTTTGGGCAAGTCACTTAACTTCTCTGGGCCTCAGTTCCCTCATCTGTAAAATGAGGATGAAGACTGTAAGCCCCCGTGGGACAACCTGATCACCTTGTAACCTCCCCAACACTTAGAACAGTGCTTTGCACATAGCGCTTAATAAATGCCATCATTATTTTATTTTTATTTATTATTATTAGAGTGGGGAGGGATGGAACAGACATCAATACAAATAAAAAGACATCAATAATGTCTTTTAATAAAATACCAATAATAATGGTATTTGTTAAGCGCTTACTATGTGCCAAGCACTGTTCTAAGCACTGGAGGGGATACAAGCTAATCAGGTTGTCCCACATGGGGCTCACAGTCTTAATCTTCATTTGATAGATGAGGTAACTGAGGCATAGAGAAGTTAAGTGACTTGCCCAAAGTCACACAACTGTGGCAGAGCTGGGATTAGAACCCATGACCTCTGACTCCCAAGCCCATGCTCTTTCCAGTGAGCCACGCTGCTTCTTACAGATATATACATAAGTGTAATGGGGTGGGGAGAGGAGGGAAGAACAAAGGGAACAAGTCAGGATGACGCAGAAAAGAGTGGGAGATGAGGAAAAGTGGCTCTTAATTTGAGAAGGCCTCTTGGAGGAGATGTACTTTCAGTAAGCCTTTAAAGGGGTGGGGAGAGAGTAATTGTCTGGCAGATTTGAGGAGGGAGTATGTTCAAGACCAGAGGTAGGACATGGGCCAGGGGTTGGTGGCAAGACAGGCAAGATGGAGGAACAGTGAGAAGTTAGCACCAGAGGAGAGAAGTGTGTGGGCTGGGTTGTAGAAGGAGAGAAGTGAGGTGAGGTAGGAGGGGGTGAGGTGATGGAGTGCTTTAAAGCCAATGGTGAGGAGTTTTTGTTTGACACGAAGGTGGATAGGCAACCACTTGAGATTTTTGAGGAGGGGGGTGACATATCCTGAACGTGTTTGTAGAAAGATGATCCAGGCAGCAGAATGAAGTATGGACTGGAATGGGGAGAGGCAGGAGGTTGGGAGGTCAGAAAGAAGGCTGATGCAGTAATCTAGGCCGGATGGGATGAGTGATTTTATTAATGTGGTAACAGCTTGGATGGAGAGTAAAGGGTGGAATTTAACAATGTTGTGAAGGTGAGACTGACAGGATTTGGTGACAGATTGAATATGTGGGTTGAATGAGAGAGCGGAGTCAAGGATAATAATAATAATGTTGGTATTAAGCACTTACTATGTGCAAAGCACTGTTCTAAGTGCTGGGGTAGATACAAGGTAATCAGGTTGTCCCACGAGGGGCTCACAGTCTTCATCCCCATTTTACAGATGAGGGAACTGAGGCCCAGAGAAGTGAAGTGACTTGCCCAAAGTCACACAGCTGACAAGTGGCAGAGCTGGGATTTGAACCCACGGCCTCTGACTCCAAAGCCCGTGCTCTTTCAATAACACTTACGGGCTTGTGAGACAGGAAGGGTGGTAGTGCCATCTACAATGACGGGAAAGTCCAGAAGAGGACAGGGTTTGGATGAGAAGATAAAGAGCTCTGTTTTGGACATGTGATATTTGAGGTGATGGGAGGACATCCAAGTAGAGATGTCTTGAAGACGGGAGGAGATACGAGCTTGGAGAGAGGGAAAGAGATTGGGGAGAGATGTAGATTTGAGTATCATCTGCACAGAGATGGTAGTTGAAGTGAGCGAATGATTTCTCCAAGGGAATGAGTATAGATGGACAATAGAAGGGGACCGCGAATTGAACCTTGAGGGACTCCCACAGGTGGTGGGAGGCAGAGGAGGAGTCCGTGAAGGAGACTGAGAATGAACAGCCAGAGAGATTAGAGGAGAGCTACGAGAGGACAGTATCAGTGAAGCCAAGGTTGGATAATGTATCCAGGAGAAGGGGGTAGTCCAGTGTCAAAGGCAGCTGAGAGGTCAAGGAGGATGAGGATGGAGTAGGAGCGATTAGACTTGGCAAGAAGGAAATCATTGGTGACCTTTGAGAGGGCGGTTTCAGTGAAATGAAGGGGGTGGAAGCCAGATTAGAGGGGGTCCTAGGAGAGAATTGGGGTAGAGGAAGATGGAGACAGCAGGTGTAATCAACTCTCTCAAGGAGTTTGGAGAGAAATGGTAGGAGGGACATGGTGATAACTGGAGTGAGCTGTGGGGTCAAGGGAGGGTTTTTTTTAGGATGGAGGAGAAATGGGCATATTTGAAGGCAGTGGTGAAGAAGCCATTGGAGAGTGAATAGTTGAAGATGGCTGTTAGGGAAGGAAGGAGGGAAGGGGCAAGAGTTTTTATAAAGTGTGAAGGAATGGGGTCCGATGCTCATGTGGAGGGGGTGGCATTTGAGAAGAGGCAGGTGATCTCATCTGGAGATACTGCTGGGAAGGATGGGAAAATTGAAGAGGGGGTTGGAAGGAGGAGGGACTGGGGGGCTATTTTGGTGAATTCACACCTTTTGGTGTTAATTTTCTTAATAAAGTAGGTGGCCAGGTCACTGGGGGCAAGGGATGGGGGAGGCGGGGGACGGGGGCCTGAGGAGGGAGTTAAATGTCTGGAACAACTGGTGAGGGTGATGGGCATGGGTGTCAATAATGGAAGAGAAATTAAGTGATGAATGGTTTGGTTCAGTTGTGCCCACAAACGGGGTGGGGTGGGGGGTTGTCATCCAATTCCCTATTCTTGTTTCACCTTCTTCCTGCATGGGACATTAGGGATGGCAGATGGGTTTGGGAAATGGCTCCAGGACCTAGTTAGTTTGGGCCCATCTATTGGGAAATAAGAGCGGTAGGGGCAACCCTTCCTGCAGATTGCTCATTCCCTCTCCCCCACTCCTTCTACCTGCAGTGGGAAAGAGCTTCCCAGCCATGCTCCTTTTTTTTTGGTATTTTTAAAAAAAATTTTAATAGTATTTATTAAGCGCTTACTATGTGCAAAGCACTGTTCTAAGCGCTGGGGAGGTTACAAGGTGATCAGGTTGTCCCACCGGGGGCTGATAGTCTTAATCCCCATTTTACAGATGAGGTAACTGAGGAGCAGAGAAGTAAAGTGACTTGCCCAAAGTCACACAGCTGACAAGTGGGGGAGCTGGGATTTGAACCCATGACCTCTGACTTCAAAGCCTGTGCTCTTTCTATTGAGCCACGCTGCTTGCTATGTGTCAGACACTGTATTAAGCGCTGGGGGGAATGCACCAAATTGGGTTGGACACAGTCCCTGTCTCACATCAGGTTCACGGTCTTAATCCCCATTTTACAGATGAGGTAACGGGCCCAGAGAAGTGAAGTGACTTCCCTAAAGTCACACAGCAGATAAGTGGCAGAGCCAGGATTGGAACCCATGACCTTCTGACTCCCATGCCCATTGCATCTACCAACTCACTGCAGTCCCAGGTGACTATTGCTGCAGCTCAGCTGGTTTTGTGGTTGTTTCTCCTGCCCTGCTTGATGTAGAATAGTAAACTTCAAGGAGCAGACATGGGAGGAGAAATGATTCTAAGCTTAGCTGGGCTGTAGCAGTAGCCACCCATGGCTCCAGAGGCCTGGAGCATATGGGTAGCTCTAAAGTGCCTAGAGATGCATGAGTGACAGAAACAGTGGAGAAGAGATCGCTCACCTAGGAGTTTTCTGCTAAGAAGAGCTGAACTCAGGTTTAAAAACAAAATTTACCAAAGCCCCTCAGTAAAGGGAAGCAGCGAGCCCCAGTGGAAATAGCACAGGTTTGGGAGTCCTCTGACCTGGATTCTAATCCCAACTCTGCCACTTTACCTGCTCTGTGATTTTAGGCAGTCATTTAACTTGTCTGTACCTCAGCTTCCCCCATCTGCAAAATGGGGATTCAATACCTGTGCTCCCTCCTACTTAGAATGGGAGCCCCATGTGGGACCTGATTTTATTGTATCTACCCCAGTACAGTGCTTGGCACGTAGTAAGCGCTTAACAAATACTACAATTACCTCATTGATTAATACAGAATACTTAATACTGAAGCACTATGTAAAGAGTTTCCTTCTGGGGCATTAAACTGTGGATCATCCACTTCCCTGTTCCTCATGCAGGGACATAGTGAACACTTTTGGAAATGCATAACCAACTGTAGTTCAAATTGGGTCCCCCAGCTGGGTAAAATATTGTTTCAAAATATCAGTTACCAACAGTCCATCTGGGCCTGGCAGGTTCCCTGAGTGTACCACCAGAATAGCTGTAATAATTTCATCTTTGGAAATTACTGGTCTAGAGTTTTTGTTTGCTCTCCAGGAAGTTCATGCCATGCAAATTGGTTGGGTGAATGGATGGGTTGTGATGCATGGTAGGAGACTATGATTTTACACAAAATTTCATTAGTAGCTTTAGAATTAAAAATGACTCCTGAATTGGCAGGAATTGCTCTGGCTCCCTCATAGGTTTGAAGTGCCCAAGTAGCTTAGTGTTTGGATTAACTCATTCCATCCTTTCTCCAGCAATCTCGCTCTCATTCTAAGAGCCATTTTCCATCATTACTACTCCGGGCCTGGGGCCCAGGAGCATCAAGGTAGCCCCATTGCATTCATGTCATGATTCAGCTCCACGGTAGCCCAGACCAGGGAAAGGAGCCTCCAGAAACCCTTCTCTCATTGCCTCTTCCCCACCCCCACCCCAAAATACCTTCCACATCTCTCTGTGTCCTGTTATATGTGTCATGCTGGTGAATGTGGAATTGCTAAGCCCAGTGAATGGAATTGGATCTAACAACCTGGGTGTACTGCCACTGGGTTTTCTCCAATACACTGGCTTCCTATAGGTACATGTTGCCAGAACTGGACTGACTCAGAAAATCTTACTGGGAAATCTCCAGTTTGAAAGCTCCTCTAACTTCTGGCTGACACTCTCAAGCTCCAAGCAGCCCACAGAGACACCAGATAATTGTGATTTTCCACATAGCCCAGTGGATCAGTCTGGCCCTGTATATTTTTCCCAGAATTTCTTCCTCCTTCCAAGTACAGAAGTGCCAATATAGTAAGCATTAGGTGGGTAAAAAGAGTTGAGATTCACTAAACTTAATTTCCTCTTTACCAACACTGATATTATTCTATTCCATTGAATGACTATTTCATAACTGCTTTTCATTTTAATTGCTCTTTACATTTGAAATTTCCTTTTCATTCAAAAATTAGAATGCTACAGCACCAGGCAATACATCCTTTCAGAATTACCTGAAGCAGCATGGCTCAGTGGAAAGAGCACGGGCTTTGGAGTCAGAGGTCATGGGTTCAAATCCCAGCTCCCCCACTTGTCAGCTGTGTGACTTTGGGCAAGTCACTTAACTTCTCCTCAAAAATCTCCAGTGGCTACCAATCAATCTGCGCATCAGGCAGGAACTCCTCACCCTCGGTTTCAAGGCTCTCCATCACCTCGCCCCCTCCTACCTCACCTCCCTTCTCTCCTTCTACAGCCCAGCCCACACCCTGCGCACCTCTGCCGCTAAACTCCTCACCCTAACTCGTTCTCGCCTGTCCCGCCGTCGACCCCCGGCCCATGTCATTTCCCTGGCCTGGAATGCCCTCCCTCCCCACATCCGCCAAGCTACCTCTCTTCCTCCCTTCAAAACCCTACTGAGAGCTCACCTCCTCCAGGAGGCCTTCCCAAACTGAGCCCCCTCCTTCCGCTCCCCCTCGCCCCCCCCACCATCCCCCCGTCTTACCTCCTTCCCTTCCCCACAGCACCTGTATATATATATATATATATGTTTGTATGTATTTATTACTCTATTTTACTTGTACATATCTATTCTATTTATTTTATTTTGTTAATATGTTTGGTTTTGTTCTCTGTATCCCCCTTCTAGACTGTGAGCCCACTGTTGGGTAGGGACTGTCTCTATATGTTGCCAACTTGTACTTCCCAAGCGGTTAGTTCAGTGCTCTGCACATAGTAAGCACTCAATAAATACGATTGATTGATTGATTCTCTGTGCCTCAGTTACCTCATCTGCAAAATGGAGATTAAGACTATGAGCCCCCCGTGGGACAACCTGATCACTTTGTAACCTCCCCAGTGCTTAGAACAGTGCTTTGCACATAGTAAGCGCTTAATAAATGCTATTATTATTATTGTTACCTGGAAGCCTTCCTGTGTGATCTATCTAGAAGCAACATCTGTTTGTTTTTTTTAAATAAATCACTGAATTCCATTTGTAAGTAGAGGTAAAATTTACTTTGAACCATATTCTTAAATTAACATTGCTACCGTTTGGGAGGGGGAAACAAATAAGGCAAAAAGAAAACCAAGATAATTGAGGTGGATGATAGGAGATGGTGGCTGGGTAATACAGAACATTTCTGATTAGTGATGCACAGTTACATCAAATATAGTATTTTTTTGTGTAAGAATCATGTGCAGCAGAATAGTTTGATCGTCATGGTCCACATTTCCATTATTCAAGGTATTTTAGAACATACTTTAATTGTATTTTTTTGACTAAAAATATATGTGCAAGAGGTCTCAGGTTTTTTAAGTTCCTTTATCATAAAGTAATCTTTGGGGAGTGGTGGTGGTTGCATCAGCTGTTATTTTTTCCCTTATTTTCTCTTGTCATTGTTATTCCAGTCCAAAAAGAGCTCCTGGTCACTGCCATGATGGCCACCACCACCACCACAACTGCAAGCAGAAATATTGCAAGACTGCAGAGAGGGATATAGATCAGGACTGGAGATATAGGTTTGGGAATCATTCACATAGAGGAGGTAGTTGAAGCCATAGAAACTAATGAGTTCTTTAAGGGAGTGGGTATTGGTAGAGAATAGAAGGGGACCCAGAACTGAACCTTGAGGGACTCCCACAGTCAGTGGGTGGGAGGCAGAGGAGGAGCACTTAATAAATACCATTGATTGGCCATTGATCAATCCGTGAAATGTGGCAGAGAGCTCCTGAAGAGGTTTCTGATATGGCTCAGTAAAGGTAATGAGGTTGTCCCACGTGGGACTCACAGTTTCAGTTCCCATTTTCCAGAGGAGGTAACTGAGGCCCAGAGAAGTCAAGTGGCTTGCCCAAGGTCACCCAGCAGACAAGTGTCGGAGCTGGGATTAGAACTCACATCCTCTGACTGCCAGGCCCGGGATGTTACCACTATTCATTCATTGTCATATTTATTGAGCACTTACTGTGTGCAGAGCACTATATTAAGCGCTTGGGAAGTACAAATTGGCAACATGTAGAGATGGTCCCCATATCCATAATTCATTTTAATATCTGTCTCCCCCCTGTAGACTATAAGCTCCTTGTGGTCAAGGAGCATGTATACCAACTCTGGGGTGTATTGTACTCTCTTAAATGCTTAGTACAGTGCTCTGCATGCAGTAAATGCCCAATAAATGCCACTGATTGATTGATTGAAGCTTATCTTAGGAGAAGTGAAGAGAGCAAGTTTGGGAATTGCAGATGGAGAGCAGGTTGAAAGCATTTACATAGAGAGATTAAGACGTTTAGATATATGAACTAATATATCAATTATTCTGCTTTACTATAGAACTGATTAAAAATCCCAACTCTACAGTTCAATTGAAAGTGGCATAGTTTGACATTTTTTTTCCCATCCAAATTCCATCTCCCAAAGCAATATAACAAAGAGACAAGGAGCATAGAACAGGAGACTTAGTTTAGTTTTCAAACTTATGAATCCATATTCAGCATAAAACTTATCAAGTGACAATTTTTCCTTAGGGTTCAGGAAGAAATTCTAATTAAACACTATCACTAACCATTTACTTTCCTTGATACTCCTAATTTTTCAATATAGATTGGTAATGTTTAATATTTATGGCCCTAATATGTAGATGTTGTATTGAGTGTACAAATGATATTGACCTTGCTTTCTAGAAACCTCACTGTAAGGTGGAATAACATATACAGCATCCAGGGCATTATACAAAGAGCACAAATGTATAGTGATTGTGTCTTTTTAAAAATTGTTTTAGTGCTTTATTTTTTTCAAGTTTGCTATCCTTAGTATGTATATCAGAGGAAAGGACCTTTGCCCAACTGGTTTGAGTTCTCATCTGACTTGCGGAATAAACAGGAGGTTGCTTACATCAACACAGAGGTCATGAAACTTGGTAGAGAACCTAGAGGCAACATCCTGGACTATTTCAGGCAGATGGGTGGGTGGGGGGAGGGTGGCTAACTTTCTCTTTCCCTTGGAGAATTCAGACCTTTTCTGGTCGGCCTTTTCTTTGGGCAAACCACTATTTCAGAGACTGTGTTACATAGTCAGCTTTCCAAAATAAAATCTTCAGAGGTTTGAAAACTGCAGGCGATGAGAAATAGAACAAAATATTCTGAGGACCATAGGCTGGCTTCCAGCTTGAACCTCTGAGTCCAAGCATCTGCTGTAAAATTATTCATAGTCTAACATAGCGATTATTGGGTATTCTATAGCAGAAGCCTAGTGCACTGGCTCTCATCCAGATTTTAGAAAGCTGAAATGTTTTTGTTTTATTTTAGGACTGAGCAACACTGATGGAGTACAGTGGAAGATCCAGTGAGAGATCAATCCTTTTTTCCTGACCACCAAACATTATAATGAATATTTGTCCTGTTGTTGGTCCAGTGGGAAGGAGCAATGTCTTAAGGATGCAGGAGACCTGGATTCTAGGCCTGGTCCTGCTGATAGCGGCTGATGTAGGTGAAGATTGCACATGCACTTGGCAGTGTGTTGGCAGTGTGCCTGTCTACTTGTTTATTGCAACAGAAACATGGGTACTAGGGATTTGAGAGTGAAGTGCCAGCCACTAGTGCTATAATCAATTTCTCTGCGCAGATCTTCAGGACTGAGGCTCATCCATCATTCATGCCAGGAGACTCCAACATCCTAATGAGTATTCAAAAGGACTTAATCAGGTTTATTGATATTTACTGAGCACTTACTGTATTTAGAGCACTGTGCTAAGTGCTTGGAAGAGTACAAGAGAGTTGGTAGATACTATCCTTGCCCTCAAGGAGTTTACAGTCTAGTGGAGGAGGCGGACAATAAAATAAATTACAGCCACAAAATATAAGAATAATATTAATTAATAGTACCTGTGGAATTTGAGCATTTTTGTGATTTTGCTTTATGAGGACATGAATGGGCAACCATTAGAGGTCCTTGAGGAGTGGGGTGACCTGCACAAAACTATTTTTTTAATAGAAAAATTATCCAGGCAGTACAGTAAAGCATGGCCTGGAGAGGGAAGAAGCAGGAGACAGGGAGGTCAGGTAGGAGGCAGATACAGTACTCGATGAAGGATATGACAAGTGCTTGGAACAGTATGGTAGCAGTTTGGATGGAGAGGAAGAGGTAGATTCTAGTGATGCTGTGAAGGTAGAACTGATAGGATATGATAATAATAATTCTGGTATTTGTTGAGCACTTACCGTGTGCCAGGTACTTTACTAAGCACTGGGGTGGATACAAACAAATTGGGTTGGGCACAGTCCATGTCCCATATGGGACTCATAGCCTTAATCCCCATTTTACAAATGAGGATTTGGCGAGAGGTTGAACGTGCAAAGTTGAAGGAGAGAGTTGAGTTGAGGATAATGCCAAGGTTTATGGGCTTGTGAGACAAGGGAGGATGGTGGTGTTTACATTGTTGGGAAAGTCAGGGAAAGAGAGGGTTTGGATGGGAAGATGAGTAGTTCTGTTTTGCACATGTAAAGTTTGAGGTGTCAGATATTCAGGATATCAGTAAGGATATTCAGGATATTCCGTTAGAGAGGAGAAGCAGCGTGGTCTAGTGGAAAGAACATGGGCCTGGGAATCATTGTACCTGGGTTCTAGCATCATGGCTTGGCAGATAGAGCACGAGCCTGGGAGCCAGAAGGTTGTGGATTTTAATCCCGGCTCCACCATTTGTCTGCTGTGTGACCTTGGGCAAGTCACTTCACTTCTCAGTGCCTCAGTTCCCATCCTTCATCTGCAAAATGAGGATTCAGTACCTGTTCACCCTCCTACTTAGACTGTGAGACCCACATGAGACCTGATTATCTTGTATCTACCCCAGCACTTATTATAGTGCTTAGAACCTAGTAAGCACTTAACAAATATCATTCTTCTTCTTCTTCTTCTTCTTCTTCTTATTATTATTATTATTATCATCATCATATGTTCTGAGGCAGTAGGAAATGTGAGACTGCTGAGGAGAGATACAGGGTCTGGAGAGGTAGATTTGGGAGTCATCTGGTAGAGACAGTAGTTTGAACAAGTGGGACTGAATGAATTCTCCCTGGGAGATGGAAACTAGAAGGGGACCTAGAATTGAACTCTGATAAGCCTCCCCCGACTCTACCCCCCAGTTAGGGGGTGGGAGGCAGAGAAAGAGTTTTCAAAAGAGACTGAAAAGGAATGGCTAAAGAAGAAGAAGGAAAATCAGGAGAGGACAGTAGGACAGTGTCAATGAAATCAAGTAGAGAAAGTGTTTACAGGAGAAGAGAGTGGTCCACAGTGTTGAAGGCAGCTGAGAAGTTTAAAAAGATTACGATAGAGTAGAGTTCATTGGATTTGGCAAGAAGGGAGGTCATTGGTAACCTTGGAGATAGCAGTTTCAGTGGAGTGGAGGGGGTGGAAGACATTGGATGGAGTTGAGGAGAGAGTTAGAAGAGGAATGGAGGCAGCCAATGTAAACAGCCTGTTTAAGGAGTTTGGGAAGGAATGGTAGGATGGGGTGATAACTGGAGGGTGCATTGGGGTTATTTTCAGGGATATGTGAGCATGTTTGCAGAGAACTATACTAAAGGCTTTATTGTATTCTATCAAGCACTTAGTAGTGCAAATAGTAAGCTCTCAAATACAACTGATTGATTGAGGGTACAGTAGAGTTAGCAGATATTATTCCTGCCTTCAAAGATCTTACAACTAGCCAAGGAGTCAGATACTAAAAAGAAACTGAAGGTAGGGGTAAGCAATAGAGTTCAAAGATCTGCACATAAGTGCGTTCGAGGTGAAGGGGCAGGGAAGAATGAGGGATGCTACCCAAGTGCTTAGGTGATGCAGAAATGTTAAAATGGCAATAGGTGGGGAGATGAGACAATAATCTGGTAAGGCCTCTTGGAGGACATGTGGTTTCAGAAGGGCTTTGAAATTGGGGAGCCCTGTGGTCTGCCAGATAATTGATTATTGTAGTGTTCATTAAGCGCTTACTATATGCCACACACTGTGCTAAGTGCTGGGTTAGATACAGGGCAGTCAGGTCCCTCATGGGGCTCACAGACTAAGTAGGAGAATGTGAAGTGCGAGGGTGTTCCAGGCTCAAGGGACGATGTGAGCAAGAGAGGAGCAGGAAAAGGGATGAAAATGAGGCACAGTGAGGTGGTTTTCTTGAGAAGTGTTCTAGGGAAAGATTTGAAAGCTTTTGGAATTTAAGATTCTGTATTAGATGCTTTGACCTCTCTGCTGCTGCCACAGCTAGATAGCGGTGCCTCAACATCTATTTTTGTGCTATTACAGGACTATGCCAGTCTAGTTTAACAGGGGTTATGGAGTTGTAATCATGGAATAGCACAACAAAGTAACACACAAGACTGGGAAAGAGCAGGAGATTAAAAGGAGTGGAAGGTGTATATTATATTTTGGAGGGTGTCCAAAACCCACCACAAAGCAGATGTTGAATTTTTTACAGGTTTGTGGGGTTGCAATTATGATACTTAGAGAAGCAGCGTTGCCTAGTAGAAGAGCATGGGCTTGGGAGTCAGAATCAATCAGTCGTCCTACCTCTGTCCTGGACTGCCCTCCTTCCTCAAATATGCCAAACAATCACTCTTTCCCCCTACAAAGCCCTACTGAAGGCACACCTCCTCCAAGAGCCTTCCCAGACTAAGCCCCCCTTTTCCTCAGCTTCCCCTCCCTTCCGCTTCACCTAGACTCATTCCCTTTGTTCTCCCCCCTGCCCCACAGCACTTATGTATATATGTATGTATCTATAATTATATTTATTTATATTGATGCCTGTTCACTTGTTTTGATGTCTGTCTCCCCCATTCTAGACTGTAAGCCCAGTGTGGTCAGGGACTCTCTCTATTGCTGAATTGTACTTTCCAAGCACTTTGTACGGTGCTCTGCACACATTAAGTGCTCAATAAAGGTGATTGAATGAATTAATTAATCAAGCATACTTATTGAGCACTTACTATGTGCAGAGCACTGTATTAAGCACTTGGGAGAGTATAACTGAATTAGCAGACAAGTTCCCTGCCCATAATAAGCTTACAGTCTGGAGGGGAAGACAGGCATTAATATGAATAAATAATTTGTAATACATAATTTAAAGATATGTTCATAAATGCTGTGGGGTTGGGGAGAATATCATGTGCCTAAAGGTCACAGATTGAGGTGCATAGGTGACACAGAAGGGAGGGTGAGCTGGGAAAAGAGGGCTTAATTGGAGAAAGCCTTTGGAGGAGATGTGACCTTAGTAATCCTTTGAAGGTGGAGACAGTAGAGGTCTGGCATATATGAAGGGGGAGGGAGTTCCAGGCCAGGGGGATGATGTTGGAAAGGGGTTGGTGGAGAGATAGATGAGACTGGGGCACAGTGAGTAAACTGGTACTAGAGGAGAGGAGTGTGAGGGCTGTGCTGTAGCAGGATGTCAGTGATGTGAGATAGGATGGAGCGAGCTGATTGAATGCTTTAAAGCCAATGGTAAGGCATTTCTGTTTGATGTGGAGGTGGATGGGGCATCATTGGAGGTTCTTGATTAGTGGGGAGAAATGAATTGAACATTTTTGTTGATAAGTGATATGTGCAGCAGAGCCAAATATGGATTGGAATGGGGAGAGACAGGAGGCCAGGAGGTCAGCGAAGAGGCAGATGCAGTAGTCAAGGTGGGATAGTTTAAGTGCTTGGATCAGCGTGGTAGCAGTTTAGATGGAGAGAAAAGGGTGGCTTTTAGCAATGTTGTAAAGGACCTGGGTTCTAATTCCAGCTCTACCACTTATCTGCTGTGTGACCTTGAGCAAATCACATCTCTGTGCCTCAGTTCTCTGTAAAATGGGGATTAAGACTGTGAGCCCCATGTGGGATAGGGACTGTGTCCAACTCGATTTGCTTGTATCCACCCCAGCACTTAGAACAATGCCAGGCACATAGTAAATGCTTAATAAATTATTATTATTGCTATGTCTCTCTGATTTTACCACAATCAATCGTATTTATCAATCAATAGTATTTATTGAGCGCTTACTGTGTGCAGAGCACTGTACTAAGCGCTTGGGAAGTACAGGTTGGCAACATATAGAGACAGTCCCTACCCAACAGTAGGCTCACAGTCTAGAAGGGGGAGACAGAGAACAAAACCAAACATACTAACAAAATAAAGTATGACCACAAGTCACCCAGTTAATTGTATAGTCGTAAACAGTGGAAATGACATGTGCATGACTAGTTGTCTTGATTTGTAGGCCTTTAATAGGTAAGTTTTTAATGATGATGGTGCTGTTTTAATCACATTTTGCTATTTGTGTAATTAGGAGAGGAAGCCCAGCAGACCGTTTTAGGGTTAATGTTTCAAACCGGAAAAATATTTCCCCTTTATACATAGAATTTGTTCAGCACAGCTTTATTTCTACTGTTTTATTCATAGATTTTATATTCAAGATGGGGAAATTTTGTGTATTCTTATGTCTCAAATTCAAAAGGAAACTAAGGAGTCCAGGAGTTCTCATTTAAGCTAATTTATTTTTTCACTCTCCTAGATTTTGGTAAACATTTGATTTCTGTTCCTTTCTTTCTCTTAAGATGAACATTGGCTTGCTTACTCCAACAGAGTATATCTTTGTAAAAAAACTGACAGGGAGGGTAGAATCTGCCTCAGGGTGAAGTTTCCAGAAGAGCCTATTTACTGATTCAATAAATACGATTGAATGAATGAATGATTATTTAAAATCCACTTATGTGTTAAACTAAACCAAATGAAGCCTGTGTCCACCTTGAGAACACCTACCACATTATAAACCATTTTTTTTCTGCATCATGATAACTCAGGGTCACATCCATCTGTGACGTCTGTTCAGTTTTGCTCATTTTGTACATTATTTATGTATCATGCGGATTGTGAGGGAGTGTAGAAGGAGATGAATCATGGACAAAAACAGACGGAAACAGATTGCACAAGCTGAACTTCTCTCATTTGTGTCCCTTTCTTCCCCCGCCCCACCCCCAACACACACACAACATTGAGCCTCTTAGTATGCTGCTCCCTCCATGCCCTTCAAGTGCTTACTACATCTGAACACAGTACACAGCTTGGTGACTCGATTGTTTTCCATAGAACTGTCCATAAGCAGGTATACAGCAGGCTTAAGTACACAAAGACTTTAGAGAAAACATATGGGAAACTTGTATGCATGGCCTTAGTAGATGCTAATGAGGTATACTGAATGGTCTGAGCAGCCTGTAAACAGCACTGCTAAGAAACTGGTGATTCACAAGAGATTGAGTAACCCAAGCCCAGCAAGCTAAACTCCTGCTTTAGGGCATCTTCTTCACTAGCCGATTATTGGTTACTGCAGGCTTAAGTGGACCAGCAGTAACCTAGCAATTAACCTCTAGCTTTTCTTCTGAGAACATGTGAAGGGAGGGCAAGCAATGGAGGCTTTTAAAGCAGAATATCTCCTTGGACTAGCAGGAAAGAACTCTGGTAAAGGGCCTTCATTCTTCCCAACCAAGTTTAGCTTTACATCTGGACCATGGGGACATGGGTAAGAGGCTTGGGCATCCGATGGCCTGGATTCTAATCCCACCTCTGCCAATTGCCTGCTGTGTGACCTTGGACAAGTCACTTCACTTCTTTGTGCCTTAGTTTCCTCATCTGGAAAATGGGGATTCAGTGCCTGTTTTCCATCCTATTTAGACTGTAAGCCCCAGGTGGAACAGGGACTGTATCTACCCCAGTGCTTAGTATAGTGTTTGACACATAGTAAGTGCTTAACTATTATTATTATTATTATTATTATGTGTATGGTGCAATGCAAATCAGCATTTCTATGAACAATGCAAGTGCAAGCCTTGCTATTTGAGTTAACCATAGCAAACAATATTGACGGAAGCATTATCTTCAAATGAAAAGGGCTAAAATATCATTTCTCTGTGTCCTGTCCTGCTAATGCCACAACTTTATATACATTGTATTTATGTGTATGTGTATATACTTATATATGCATAGCTACAGTATAAACAGATATAAGCTATGTATGTGTGATTATGCATATATATATATATATGCTTATTTCAAAACTGCTCTGAACTGCTATGCAGATGGAGGTATATGCTAATGAATGCAGTGAAAGCCTGCAGAGCACATAAGGATTCCTCCTATATATGGTTAAAATAGAATTTTTGCCAAGGTAGTTCTCAAAACTATATTTATGAACATTTTGCTTATTTGCAGGGCATTTAGAGTTGTTTATGATTGCACAATGACTTGGTGGCCTAGTGAATGTGGGCTAGTAGTAATTCTGGCAAGAATGATTGGAAAACTTGTGTGGGAAACAAGGGATCTTTCTGAAGTAGCATTAAGACATATGGAGGGGTTGTTTTAGTTGTAAAGGATTCAGTCCTTAGAGGGATTGGCTGCTTATGCTGATCAAATTTCTTTACTTTTTTCCCATTAGCCTTTGTACTCCCATAATAATCATTTATCTTCATTTGCAGCTTTTATCTGGGTGTATTGTCTATATCTGTTCACCCAGAGATGTACTGCTCTACAGCAGTCATGTGATTCAAGGCAATTCTGTTGTTCTGATGCCATCTGAAGTGTCTTAACAGAGAGCAAACAAAGCCACAGATTTTCCAGAATAGAAGATGGATCAACCAATGCCATGTAAAATGGGGAAGATAGGGTTTTCTGGTTCATAAAGCAAACAGGTGACTTGATGGAGCCTATTTACCCCAGTGCAAAATTAGGATGACCCCCATCACTGCCATAAAGAATTATTAGTCACTGACTAGGTGCTGTAATCTCACACAGGTCACAAACCCTGTCCTCTAGGAGGTGTTATGATAGGAAACAAGGGAGCGAAAAAGGATCTGGGACTTTGAGTCTTTGCAGAGCTGAGGCTGGTTTACAATCAAGAAACATCATAAGAGTTTGATGCTGGAAAGCGACCAGTCGAGTGCAATTTATGGGGGTGTAGAAAAAGGTATGATCTTTTTTCTTGGGTAATCTGTGGAGCTAATGTGATCCTATTTTGAGCCAAAACAAAGAAAAGGCCAGTTTGGACCATCTGGTTCCTTTTCATCTGTAATCTAGGTTAATGACTTGCCCTGCCTGTTAACTATTGGTAAGTGAGTAAAAACTGACTCTTCAGGAGAAAACAGCTAAATAGGACTAGGTTCAAGTGGGATTAACTTTTCCAGACAAGACAAAATGAAAGATTGTCCAATGTGGCTGAAACCTTTCTACAAGCTAATTATTTTCTGAGTACAACAAAGCGTACATCAGGAAAATAATTCTGTGGAAAACCTATATGGAGAAAAGATCAGGTACCATGGCCCAAATTAAGTAAAACAATCCCTTAACCATAAGTAAATAGTAAACAACACAGTGTTCTAGCCAGATTCTCTAAGAGCAAAAAACTACCAACGAGGACTCTGTTACGCTTTTTGGGAATCAACATGAACTATTTCAGACCACTAGGGTGTTATTTAGTTGTGACCTTGACTGGACACAGAAGATGTCCCCATATATGAATCTTAAAAGGAATACCCAGAAGAGGGTTGGGAGAGGAGGAGCTGGGCTGAGATTAAAGGGGCTGAGGGGGACCAGGTGGGGCCAAGAAGGACTGAAAGGGTACAAGAGCAGAGTGAACTAAGGAATTGGGGCTGGGTTCTTTGGCTCACTGGTGACCATCCCTTGGGAGAACTCCCAGTGTGGTGCCTGGATGGGGCGATATCCCCATGTGGAGCATGGACTGCTTTGAGCAATAAATGACTATTGCTCGTTGGAAGCTGGGGGTACCTGGGGTTGGTTGTCTCCGATGGAGGTGAGGGTGACAACATTAAGTAGGTTGAGTTGAGTGGGATGAAGTGTGTGGATTGGGTTGTAGTGAGAGAGCAGCGAGATTAGGCTGATTGAGTGGCTTAAAAGCCGATGCTGAGGAGTTTCTGCTTGATGTGGACATGTATCCTACTTATGGTCCTATCCTGTCTCAGAAGTCTGTCACTTTGATTTCAAAGGCTATCAGAAGGATAGAGCTGTTGAAAAACTGAGGAAAAATGCTACTGCCCCAGAGGCTGCCATTTTAAATTTCCTTCTATGATAGTGACAGACTTTATAGACAATAGAGAAGCAATAGTTATGATCATCTGAGTTTCAATAAGGCCATGTGATAAATCAATATTGTCTTTTCCACACTACTGTTTGTATGACTTGTACCCTTTATTCATCCCCCCTCCCAGCTACACAGCACTTATGTATGTGTCTGTAATTCATTTATTTATATTAATGTCCGTTTCCCCCTCTAGATTGTAAGCTCACTATGTGCAGGGAATATGTCTGTTTATTGTTATATTGTGATCTCCCAAGTGCTTAGTACAGTGCTCTGCACACAGTAAGCACTCAATAAATATGATTAAATGAATGAATGAATGTGTGTCCAGCTGGCTTGAGGATTGCATTTAGAGGATAGTTCTCAGTGGTTGGTTCAAGCTGTGTAGGTATAAGGGAGTGAAGTCTTAGAAGGTTAAGTGCGTCTAATAGCTATATCTTTTTTTCTCTACATCCCCAACACTAGGATGAATGTCAAAGAGGGCAACCATCAGACTGTCAGTCCCAGCTTCCTGTTATCATCAGAGCTAGAATATTAGGTTGGATGGAGCATTGGTGTGACCAGTATTAAAATTTCTTACATTCCTTTGTTGATCACAAGCTGAATAAAAGTTCAAAATGAAGCAGTGCCATTGCAAGCATCCTATATCAATCACTGGTATTTATTGACTACCAGAATACCAGAGAAGCAGTGTGGCTCAGTGGAAAGAGCACAGGCTTTGGAGTCAGAGGTCAAGGGTTCAAATCCCGGCTCTGGCAATTGTCAGCTGTGTGACTTTAGGCAAGTCACTTAACTTCTCTGTGCCTGTTACCTCATCTGTAAAATGGGGATTAAGACTGTAAACCCCCTGTGGGACAACCTGATCACCTTGTAACCTCCCCAGCGCTTAAAACAGTGCTTTGCACATAGTAAGCTCTTAATAAATGCTATTATTATTATTATTATTGAGCACTTAGTGTGTACAGAGCACTGTACTAAGTGCTTGGGAGAGTACAATACTGGTCTTTGGATGATTGAACAGGTTGAAACAGCAAGTGATAGCTGGGATGTAATTCTTACACTGCATTGTAAATTGGTCAAATGCCAATAAGAGTGTGTTAAAAGCCCCTTATGTGGGTGTTTGGGATCAGGGGAGATAACTGTGTTAGAACACCTGAATGAAGTAACACAGCTGCAAGGGTGAAATAGGTTGACCTTTTACAGACCTTTGGTAGTTTTCCAGAAGCTCAGAAATTTAACCTAACCCCCTCACCCCCCCCCCCCCCCCAAACACACACACCACCACAGACACTTTTTTCTGGATGGGAAATGGGTTAAAATTACTACTTGAAGATTATTTTTACCTTGCCTTGAAGGACCTACATACAAAAAAAATTTAAGGGATAGAAAATTGGTCACATGAGAAAAGGTTAACTGAATTGACATTCTATAGCCTGAGGAAGAAACGGCCAAGGATTAACTTTAAAACTCTTTATATATCTTGTATGATTTAATCATTAACTTCCTTGGAGGCAGGGATCTGGTCTATATAATCACTCATGTTTTCTTTCAGCACTGTGATTCTATGATTATAGAATAACTTTTTGAGTGAAACCATTAGATCTAGCCTGCTCTAAGGACAGTGGATAAGTCTGCCATGTTACTTTCTGAGTGTTTTTACTCGTCCCGCATTTTACTAGCAAGCCCAAAAAGTGCCCAAGTAATTCCTCCCGACTTGGCTAAACCAATTTCAATCTTCAGATGCTGGGGACGTTTCAAATGAAATTCATCATCATCATCAATTGTATTTATTGAGTGCTTACTATGTGCAGAGCACTGTACTAAGCGCTTGGGAAGTACAAATTGGCAACATATAGAGACAGTCCCTACCCAACAGTGGGCTCACAGTCTAAAAGGGGGAGACAGAGAACAAAACCAAACATACTAACAAAATAAAATAAATAGAATAGATATGTACAAGTAAAATAAATAGAGTAATAAATATGTATAAAACATATACACATATATACAGGTGCTGTGGGGAAGGGAAGGAGGTAAGATGGGGGATGGAGAGGGGCACGAGGGGGAGAGGAAGGAAGGGGCTCAGTCTGGGAAGGCCTCCTGGAGGAGGTGAGCTCTCAGTAGGGCCTTGAAGGGAGGAAGAGAGCTAGCTTGGCGGATGGGCAGAGGGAGGGCATTCCAGGCCCCGGGGGATGATGTGGGCCGGGGGTCGACGGTGGGACAGGCAAGAACGAGGCACGGTGAGGAGATTAGCGGCGGAGGAGCGGAGGGTGCGGGCTGGGCTGTAGAAGGAGAGAAGGGAGGTGAGGTAGGAGGGGGCGAGGTGATGGAGATTCAAATCAAATGACTTGAATAGTCTGCAAATATCTATTTGATATTTACAAATGAAAGTAAAAGTGTTTTTGGCAGAATTTTCAAAAGAAATTGTGCAAATAGGGGTTGGTTGCAGTTAGGATATTTCAAAAATGCCAATATAAAAGCCAGAGTCTTGCTGGGTTATTACCCAGGTTGGGCTGTGTCCAATCAGATTACCTTACATCTAGCCCAGCGCTTAGAACAGTGTTTGGCACTAACTATAATTATTCCTTGTTTTTAAAGATAATATTCCTGTCGATGAAATCCCATCCCTTCCTGCCCTTTCAGTTCATCCATTCTTCTCCCATGTCCCACCCAGAAGATCTGTGGTGCTGTGAGCATTGCTTTATTAATGATGTGTATATATCTATAATTCTATTTATCTATTTTGATGTTATTGATGCCTGCCTACTTGTTTTGTTTTGTTGTCTGTCTCCCCCTTCTAGACTGTGAGCCCATTGTTGGGTAGGGATTGTCTCTCTCTGTTGACAAATTGTACTTTCCAAGCGCTTAGTACAATGCTCTTCACACAGTAAGCACTCAATAAATACAATTGAATGAATCAATGAATAGCTGACTACCAAGACCTCACTGGTGGTAACTTTATCTTGCCATTTAATGGTGTGTCCTTTGTAAGAAATGCTTTATGCGCCTTTGGTGTCGGTCCAAGCCCCAGTCACACACAAGGTTGGACACCACAATAGCCTTGTAGACTTTTATCTTGGCGTGAAGTTGGATGTCCTGTTGTAGGCAAACTCTGTCTATCCTTGTTGTCTTTTTTGATTGTTCTCTACTTCTTTGGCTGTCCAAAGAGGTAGATAGTATATGTTGGAAAGCATACAACATAGGTATCAGAATTCAGTGATATTCAGTGCTGTGATGCCCATTGAAGTATTTGGTTGTATGTGTCACTTTTCAAGCATTGGCTTGTACATAAGGCTCAGACTTTTTCAGGTTTACTACCAGTCCATAGTACTGGACCAAATTCAGGAAGAGATTTATGATCATTTGAATGCCTTTTTGCATGTACCTCAAAAGCAGAGTTGTCAGTATATAAACAGTCCTTGGATGACTGTTTGTCCTTGGATGATGTCTTTGTCCAGAAACGCTCTGGGCATGTTACTCCCCTCCTCAAAAATCTCCAGTGGCTACCAATCAACCTACGCATCAGGCAGAAACTCCTCACCCTCGGCTTCAAGGCTCTCCATCACCTCGGCCCCTCCTATCTCACCTCGCTTCTCTCCTTCTACAGCCCAGCCCGCACCCTCCGCTCCTCTGCTGCTAATCTCCTCACCGTGCCTCGTTCTTGCCTGTCCCGCTGTCGACCCCCGGCCCACGTCATCCCCCTGGCCTGGAATGCCCTCCCTCCCCACATCCGCCAAACTAGCTCTCTTCCTCCCTTCAGGGCCCTACTGAGAGCTCACCTCCTCCAGGAGGCCTTCCCATTCTGAGCCCCCTCCTTCCCCTCTCCATCCCCCCTGCCTTACCTCCTTCCCTTCCCCACAGCACCTGTATATATTTATATATGTTTGTACGTATTTATTACTCTATTTTACTTGTACATATCTATTCTATTTATTTTGTTGCTATGTTTTGTTCTTTGTCTCCCCCTTCTAGACTGTGAGCCCACTGTTGGGTAGGGACCGTCTCTATGTGTTGCCAACTTGTACTTCCCAAGCGCTTAGTACAGTGCTCGGCACACAGTAAGCGCTCAATAAATACGATTGATTGATTAATTAACTGTCTCAAATATTTTCTATGGTACTTGTAACCTGTTGAATTGGTAGGGTTTCCTGGTGGATTTGAAATGTATTTTAGATCCAGCTTTCAGATCCCTTGATGCATCTTTAGGCGTGGTGATAGAGAATAAATTGAACCAGACTAGACCTATCACACAAGTCTGTTTTACTCCATTGCTGATGGGAAAGGTGTCAGACAGGGTACCTCCAACTCTGAATCGACTGACCGTACGGCCATCAACTAGCCTAAGGATTTTGATGAACTCAGGGCAACTGAATTTGCTTAACAGTTACCAGAGCCCAGGTCTGTTCCTGGCGTCAAATAATTTTGTAAGATCTACAAAACACACAGAAGTCTTTGCATTGTTTGTTTTCTTAACACTATTGTGTGAATAGTGATGCAAATCATATCTACTGTGTTGTGATTAGGTCTGAAGCCACAGAGATATTCTTGCAGTGCACAGTTCACTGTATTTTTCAATAATGTACCCAGGAGAATTCTGGCTAGAATCTTCCTAGCCATGGAAAGCAGTGAGATGCCCTGGTAGTTTCCATAATCAGCTGTCTTCCCCCTTTTTCTCGAAGATGATAATTATGGTGACATCTTTGATGTCCTGTGATATTTTCTCCGTATTCTATATGTTGAGGAAAAGGTCATGCAGACCTTTTATATCCAAGCATTATATCCTCTCTTTCTTATTACGGTATTTCGGTATTTGATAAAGCATTATTTTTGGTCAAACACTGTTCTAAGCACTGAAGATGTAGAGGGTAGATTTGTGTGGGAATGCTATCAAAACTGGGTGCTTTACCATTTTTCATGGCTTTGACTCTGGTCGTAATGTGACTCTGGTCACATTTTGGCTGGTTTTCTTGCTTCAAAGAGACTCCTCCTCAGTCGTGAAGGGCTTGTTTAGAAGATAATTGTAGTGCTCTTACCATCTGTGCAAGATTCCCTTTGTCTGTGCTGAGGGTGGCTCCATCTGTACTCTTCAGTCATGTCATGGTAGAGGGTATGAGATTATACAGCTTCTTTGGTGATGAGTAAAAATTCATATATAGATTATTTTAGCCCTTGGATTTAACATTCTAAACCAATGTTTCTCTAATAACTTTTTGTGAGACCACTATTGCAGCAACTGCAACATTTTTGTAGTGGAAGCTTTTCAAAATTTATGATGGTAATGTGTTTTTGGTTGAGTATCTAGGCAAATAAGAACTTAGTGAGATATGTGAAAAAGAACAATTATTATTTTTGTTATTCTGTTGGAACCTGGGCCAAAATGAGCAGGTGGAAGTGGTCACTGAGGCAGCACTTGAGAGCATATTCCAAAAGTGAGTAAGTGTAAGCAACCCAAAATCCCTATAACTTTAAAGCTTGAAAAAGGTTAATGCCTTTTACCCACAACTCTCTCTAGTTTACAGATTACCCTTCTATGCCTTTTTACTTGCATTTTATCACAGTGCTAGCAGAAATATCCATGCATTGTGTGGGTGTGAGAGAAGTAAAGAGGTGTACTTGAGAGGAACACAACAGAGAGATATAGAGGAAATCAGAAACAGACGTAGACAAAAAGCACATATTCATACCTACATGCTCCCTCAGAAAACCACATCCATACACACAAAACATCTTATCTAGGTGATTATTTGGCTTTCAATTAGATCCTAGCATAGTGATTGGTCCACATTGCCAAGCCTCTCTTGAATGGCATTTTGTGTCACAGACTTAGAATAACTGGAAGAATTGTAGCTTTAAACCCTACTGTGTTGGTTTAACTGCCCACACTATGCCTGACCCTTTGCTATACATTTCCTATTTAGCAAGTGATAGAAACCCACCAGACTATTGCAGTGATTCTACAGGGAGAAGTTTTTCCCCAGTTAATCACTTCTTGAATGAGAAATGTTAGGATCATTTCATTATCATGGAATTCCATGCCTCCCCCGCCCTCCTGAATTTGCAAATAAGAAGCGTTCAGGGAAATAAGCTTTCAGAAAAAAAAACCCCAAAACGCAGGGTAGTTTCATTTGGTTGTATCTGTCCAGTATTTTCACAGTGTTTTAGCAAAAACTTATAAAATTTTTATTTCTGCACACCACTTTTATTTTTGGCAACAACAGCATTTTGTCTTGTCTTATGCTGTCGAGTCATCTCTGACCCATAGTTACTCCATGGACACATCTCTTCCAGAATGCCCCACCACCATCTGCAATTGTTCTGGTAATGTATCCATATAATTTTCTTGGTCAAAATACGGAAGTGTTTTACCATTGCCTTCTTCCACGCAGTAAACTTGAATCTCTGCCTTCAACTGTTTCCTATGCTGCTGCTGCCCAGCACAGGTGAGTTTTGACTTGTAGCAGATTGCCTTCCACTTGCTAGCCACTACCCAAGCTAGGAATGGAATGGGTATCCCTCTGCTTGACTCTCCCTCCTGTAGCCGAGACTGGTAGAGTTCTGGAAATTCTCCAGGTGTGACTCTGAGAGGGGACAACAGCATCTTACAGGTGAATATATCACTGTAGAAGAATCCCATGACCTTTGGGGAAATAGCTTAAAGCCATGTTAGTGAGGTAGGCATATTCACCCATCTGGGGATCATCAAAGTCTATCTGATCAAATGGTATCCATGAAAGTGAAGCTCGAGAGAGAGAGAGAGAGAGAGTGAGTCCCCACTTTCTTCTATTTAGGCTGGTCGAAGTAGAACAGAATTCTTAGGGAAGCTTCCTTTTGCAATAAGGCAGCCATAAAAACCAACATGCACTTAGGACCCCTTAAGTGGTGGGCCTAATAAAAACCAGACAGCAGGCCTATATACAATGCAATATACTATTTACTGTCTATTTCCCCTTTTATTTTGTTTTCATGGGAATCTATCAGAAGGATATGGGGAAACTGGGAGTATTTGCTCCAGGCAGATACTGTACTTGTGTTCCCTTGGCCTAGTGATATGGGAAGCAGTAGAAGGAGGTAGCAACAGAGAGAGAGAGTGAGGGACCTTAGTAAATGATGGCTGGGACCAATGTATAGGTGATGGCCAAATAGAACTTCCAGAGCCAAAATAATTTTGAAAAGAACAATTGCCAGGCTGCATTAATAGCTTGTTGTCCCACTCCTGCCTGCCTGGGGATTCAGAAATGAACATATCCTGGTAAGGGAATGGTTTGAGGCATTTTTCTCATGGGTTAGATACGCAGCACCCAGGTTTCCAGAGGACATGTTCAAGGTAGGCAGTGATTAAAGTCTGGAACAAGTAAAAGTTGCCATGACTTTAGAAACTCCCCCAAATCAGGAGGCTTCATGAAACTCTTCTTATGTTTGGGAAGCATTGGTTCTTATTCCTTTGTTCTTTTTTTTCCCCTCTTTACAAAGCATGTATACAGAACAAAATGGCTATCAGAAGACAGTGAACAAAAGTAATTGAACCTAACATTCTGGGTATTACTCTGAAGAAAGGTGTCTGTTGTGGAAAAAAAAAAATAATTGGCAGTGGAGAGAGGCAAATAAATGTAGGCTTAAGCCTGCAAGGCACCAGTGTGATTTATATATAAAGCAACTGGAAGACCACAGGGGGAAAATCAGACTGAGTTTATTTTTTTATGACAGAATCGATAGAATCTAATCAAGTTTTGAATGTGATCAGAGTGGTGAGGAGATATACCGAATAAGTCAGTGTAAGCAGTGACTAGAACATAATAGTGTCTGGAAGGGATTACCAAAATGATGTTCCACATCTCGCCCTGAGATCTGCAGTGAAAGCAGAATCTGAAATTAAGACATGTTGACTTCTTTCTACTCCTTAAAAATTTAGTTCACAACTCCAGAGCTTAATGCTCTTTTTATTTTCTGTAAAAGTCCATCTTGGGTTGCGACTAACAAAGAAACTAAAACAACAGTACACTCATAATGGAACACAGGTAGATAGCTCGCTGTGGACAAGGAATGTGTCTGTTTATTGTTATAATGTACTCTTCCAAGTGCTTAGTACAGTGCTCCTCATGCAGTAAGTGCTCAATAAATATGATTGACTGTTCACGTTTAAATAAATGTGATGTAGTGATGTGCTCAAGGAAGCTGTTTCTCTTTGGTGTTCTTGTGTTCAGATGATGGAAAATGGAAGCTCCTTTCCTTTTTCAGGATTGGATTAGGGTTATAATTTTTGAATGGATGGGACTATTAGGGGAAACCCAAATAATGCATTTAGACCTTCATGTTGAATGGTGAGCTGTTCTACTAATTGAGTGTAAACCTGGGTCAGAAACATTATCGCAGGCAGGCAGTGTGTCCAAAAACTCTGTTTTATCATATGCTCCCAAGTGCTTTTTATAGTGCTCTGCACACAGTATGCGCTCACTAAATATGATTGATTGACTGATTATACCCTGACACTGCAGAAAATGCTCTTGGGACCAAACCAAGACCTAACTTTCCAAAGGGATTTAAAGAGGAACCAATAAGGAAGTTGGACAAAGTAACATTTGCCAATGTATTTGTGTTTTTATTGGTTTCATCAAAGAACTGCATGGCTGATGCCTATAAAAATTAGTTATTTACTGGCCCCACATTCCTAAATCTTAATTACCAAATGGTTGGAGGGCAGCTCTAAATTGAAGTCCAAATCTAGGATCTAAGTTTGTCTGAAATAGGAGGGAGTTGGACCTTTAAAAAATGGTCTCTCTTCAGCCTACCTTGTTTGGGTAGTTGATTTAGAACCAACTAATGGAGCTCATTTACCATATGGGTAAGTGAACTTTTTTTAAGTAGGTGTTTTATATCACTGCAACACTATAATCTGTTGTCGTAGTAACATTTGCCCCCCCTTGAATTACAGAATGAACAAATCCATGAAGCCAGTGGAAATTTAGGTCACTCATGGAAATCTGTTTAGTCCCCAGTTGGACACAATCCGTAATCCTTAGTATTTCTTGCTCCAGAGAAAGCTCCAACTGGCAGTTAGAATTCTCCAGGCCAGACCTGAGGAGCAGCATATTGGAACAGGGACACAGACAAGGACCAGCAGGGAAATGCAAGAGCAAAACGTGGGTGCTCTTTCCAGATTGTTGAGAAATGTGAGCTGAGAAGAGCAAGGCTGTTACAAGGTCACAGCCAAAGTGAACTTGGAAAATTGGAAGAGGCAGCATACTCTGCTCACTGAGATTTTTTGACAGGACTGAGTGTATGTTATTTCCTCCATTTCAGAAGCACTCCATTCACAAAGGTTGTTTTTCTTAACAGTATAAATGCTCACTGTAAAAGTTATGGCTGTTTTCAGTTTCAATAATTGATGTCTCCTTTGCCCTTTCATTCTTTACTTTTGTGAATTACTCCCAAACTCTTACCCTGTCCTTTTTCTAGTCTCACTACATTTGTTCAGTGAGTCAAAGAAACTTAAGTGAGAAATGGCCAGGTAACTTTTGTAAATTCCCTAAGGAGAAGTTAATAAAGTTGAGTATATTGTTCATAGGAATCAGAAGGACTCAACTACATTAAAGAAAGAGGAGAAGGATCAAGTTTAGTGGAAAAACCCAATAAATTTTTGTTTGTTTAAAAAAGCCAGATTGCTTCAGCCTAGTTTCACTTGTTTCATTTGACAGAGCATCGTTAGGTTACTCTGTGTCTTGGTTTAGCTCTATTAAGAATAATGTAAATGGTTTAAAACTGCAACAGGGGGATTTAAATTAGACCTAAACAAAACCTTTTTTGAATGGGAGGATTGTGAATGCAATGGAGTCCATTTCCATCAAGCCTTTAAAGAGCAGGACAGACATCTGTCCATCTGTCTCTCTGGGATGGTTCAGGTGCAGTCCTGACTGCAAGCATTGAGGAAAGGGGAAAATAGGAAGCAATGGGGATTTCCTTTCTGACATGGAAGACACAGCTTACTGCCTGGAGTATATAATTGCATAGATGAGGTTTCTAGGCCTCCAGGTTCCCTAAACCAGGACAATTTAAGGAAACTGGGACAGTTTCCTCCAAAAGCAGTCCTATACTTATTGTTCTGGTTCCAAATGTTAGTGATGGTTCTGCCTGACATGTTTGAGTATGCGTTGCTTTCTTCTAATGGCAGCTGGCTTCATCTCTGCAGCTAATCCAACCCACCTTCTCACCATTTCATGTATTTTTGTTTTCTGGCTGCTTTTCTGCTTCTCATCCCTTAGTTGCCTCCAACCCCTTGTCCACATCCACCCTCTGTCCTGGACCTCCGTCCCCTCCATATACAATACACTGCCACTATCCCCACAGCATGGCTTAGTGGAAAGAGCACGGCTTTGGGAAACAGAGGTCTTGGGTTCTAATCCCAGCTCTGTCACCTGTCAGCTGTGTGACTCTGGGCAAGTCACTTAACTTGTTTATGCCTCAGTTACCTCATCTGTAAAATGGGGATTAAGACTGTGAGCCCCATGTGGGGCAACCTGATTACCTTGTATCTACCCCAGCGCTTAGAATCAATGCTTGGCACTCAGTAAGTAATAACATGTCATCATTATTATTATTTTTAAATCACATCTCTTCCAAGAGGCATTCCCCAACTGAGCCCTCACTGTCCCTACTACTTTCCCCTTCTGCACTTCCCTTGAACTTGGATTTGTACTACTGAAGTACTTGATATTCACTCCACCCTCTTCCCCACAGCACTTATATACATATCTGTACTTTATTTTAATGTCTGTCTCCCTCTCCAGCCTGTAAACTCCTTGCAGGCAGGGAACATGTCTACCAACTCCTGCATTGCACTTTCCCAAGCACTTAGTACAGTACTCTGTACACAGTAAGCACTCAATAAATGGCACTGATTAATTGAGAGTTGGGGATGTACCTTAAAGCAAATGGTGTGGCTTAGTGGAAAGAGCGCGGGCTTGGGAGTCAGAGGTTGTGGGCTCTAATCCTGGCTTCTCCACTTATCAGCTATGTGACTTTGAGCAAGTCACTTAACTTCTCTATGCCTCAGTTCCCTCGTCTGTAAAATAGGGATTAAGACTGTGAGCCCCTCATAGGACAGCCTGATAGATAACCTTGTATCTATCCCAGCGCTTAGAACAGTACTTGGCAAATAGTAATTGCTTAACAAATACCATCATTATTATTCTCACTCTACATAGGGAGCTATTCCACTTACATGACTTCAAATACCACCTCTGTGCAGATGATGGCTATGTTTATCTCTGATAATTTTCAGTCTCGTTGTGGGCCGGAAATGTGTCTGTTTATTGTTATAGTGTACTCTCCCAAGCGCTTAGTACCAGTGCCCTGCACACAGTAAGTGCTCAATAAGTACGACTGAGTGAATGAGTCTGAGTCTCCTTTTGCTTCCAGAACAGTTCTACTTGGGTGTCTCACTGGCATCTCAAACTTAACGTGACTAAAATCAAACTATTCATTTTTCCTATCTTAGTAACATCCCCATTTTCCCTGTCCCAGTAGCCCACAGTCTGTGTCATCCCTGACTCCTCTCTGTCCTTCAATTTTCACATTCCGTCTACTGCCAAATCTTGCCTGGTCTTCCTATGCGATCTCACCTATATCTGCCCCCTTCTTTCCATCCAAATAGTTTCCACTGTGGTATACACTCTGGTCATATTACAGGTAGACTATTGTATCAGTTTCCTCATTAGTCTCCTTGCCCCCCGACTACTATCTTCTCCAGTCTTTACTATATATTCCTGTATGGGTCATCTTCCTGCAATATTTCACAGCACGTATCTCTCTACTCGTCAAAAACCCTCCACTGGCTCCCCGTGTCCCTCAGCATCAAGCAAAAGCTTCTCACAATTGACTTTAAGGCTCTCCACCAACTCACCCAGTCTTAGATACTTGCTTTCTTCATGTCCTCCCAAGCTCACCTTCTAACTGTACCTCACTCTCAACTCTCCTGCTTCTGTCTCTGGCTTACAGTTTATCTGGCTTGGGTCAGCCTCCCTTCCCAAATCTGACAGACTAAAGCCCACTTCATATTCAGAGCCCTCCTGAAATACGACTCACTTTCCCAATTAAATCCCTGTACCCCAAGTTGTATATATCCATTAACCTTTTCTAGCATGTTCTATATATATTCAAATAAACTGAATAAAGCACCTGCATGTATGCCTTTATTCAATTTATTTGATTATTTATTTTGACTACTCTGTAAATACCTTTATGTCTGTCTCCCCCATTAGAGTGTAATCAATTAATTAATGGTATTGAGCACTTACTGTGTGCAGAACACTGTACTAAATGACTGGGAAATACAATTCAACAGGGTTGGTAGATGATGATTCCTGCCTACCAAGAGCTTACTGTCTAGACATTAAAATAAATTCCGGATAAGGGAAATGGGCAGGAAATGTGTCAATTCCTTGTTTTGTACTTCCTAAGCACTTAGCACAGTACATTGCACTCAGTGGGTGTTCAATAGAGGCTATTACTGCTTCTAAGAATTTATATGCCACAACTGCTGTGGATGTAGAAACATAACATTTTTCCATTTATTCAATAGGGGAAGAAGGAATTCTCTGTAGATAGGAAGCGTCTAGATTTCTCTATTAAATTCTCATTTGTCACCACATCTCCTAAGGGGACTAGAGTGCCATTAATTCCGAGAAGCTTTTTGGAGGAAGGTGATTTTTTTTTTTCTTCTTCTTCAGTCTGTGATGGAGTATCTCCTTCTCAGGTCATAGAGTTGACTACTCTTTAACTTCTGAGTTCTGTTTCAATAAACATGTCTTCACCCAGAATATCTATAGCACCCCAGGAATTAAAAATGAGTTCTTAATCTTGTTTGGAAACTTTATCAGTGCTTATTCAATAACATCAATTTTTCAAGTATTCTCATTACTAGAGTCCGATACTTTTCCCTGTTGCACCCAGGATGCTGCCTGCCTTAATGCAGGAAGCACAAGACTAGAAGTCAAATGCAACTCTCAGCTTAATTCTAACCACTGAGTGGATAGAGTGATCAGAATGTTTGTTCTTTATAGGAAGACCATTGCCTAAGGGTCTGTCGTAAAGATGAGGACACTTTGTTTTATACAGCATCATTTAAGAGTTCAGCATACACATAGCCCATCTAGATCCAATTGGTGGAATGGCTGCTAAATTTTCTTTTTCTAATAGTCTTCGATTTGCTGAGATTTTGAAGTGATTTGTGAAGGGAAATTTCCTTTAGAATGCTTTTATGTTGGGTGTTGAGAAAAGGGCCATCTAAAGGAAAGATCAGTTTTTGTCATGTGAATAACTGTTATCAGAATATGTTCGCCAGGGTATATCCCCTGAAAGTTTCCTCTTTCTGTATTTATTGGGCTATGACTGGAATTAGTAGGACAGACTTGAAGGGGTATAACAATGCCCTCATTTGGGAACAAAACCAGCAAAATTCCCAGAATGTTACTTAGCTATGCCTAATGTATGAAGAGCAAGAAGCAGCAGATGAAGAGTGAGGTCACATTAGCACTGCTCAATCAATAGTAGTGGTTCCTTTGGGAGAAGCAAAAGTTTAATGTTTAGGAGGCAGGTATAACTTTTCCCTTCTACTTGAAGAAGATGCCACTGATGGTGAAATCACCTATGAGCACATGTGTGATACTTTGATTCTCACCCAGTCCCACAATACTTATGTAAATATTTTATACTCTACAATTTCTCCTACCCCTAATCTATTGTAATGTCTGTCTCCCCCTTCAGACTGTGAGCTCCTTGTGGGCAGAGATCATGTCTACCAACTCAGTTGTACTGTACCCTCCCAAGCACCTAGTACTGTGTTCTGCACACAGTAAGCACTCAACAAATATGATTGATGTGAGACTGAAAAGGGGGATAAGGGAATCACAGTCCTAGCCACATTGAATGAACAAGAAGGCTGGTTCTTGTTGTATTGTCACATTTGTTGTTTGCAGTACCTGATAAAGTTTTTGTTTTTGCCTCTTTGTATCTCCTCGCTTATGAAGCTTTTACTCAGAGAGTTATTTTTTTCTTGATAGCAGTATGCCATGCAGTTTTGACTCCCAGTTTTCAGCTTGGGATGTAGCATTATTTGAGACTTGGTTTTACTGTGTTCTTAAAGTATCCTCTAGCCTCCTGGTTTTGTTTCCCAATTTCAACTCAGCATACAACAGTTGTTTTCATTGTCATATTTATTGAGTACTTACTCTGTGCAGAGCACTGTACTAAGTGCTTGGAAAGTACAATTCAGCAATTGTCTAGAAATATTACAGTCTAGAAATATTCTGCTGTTCATTCTCTTTTTGTGTCCTATGGCTTCCTCCGGTTTGGGCCCCTTCTCCCTCCTGCCATCCCTCTCCAAACTCTTTGAGTTTTCTACACCTGTTGCCTCCACTTCCTCTCCTCCTATTCTCTCCTTGACCCCTTCCAATCTGTCTTCCACCCCTTTCACTCCACAGAAATAGCCCTCTCTAAGGTCACCATTGGCATCCTTGTTGTCAAATCAAACAGCCCTCCTGTCTCTCCCCTTTGTGGACTACATTTCACTCTGCTTCGTGGATTGTCTTTCTAAAAATAGTTCAGTCCACATCTCTCTATTCTTCAAGAATCTCCAGTGGTTGCCCATCCACCTCCATATCAAACAGAAACTCCTTACCATCAGCTTTAAAACACTCAATCCTCACACCCCCTCCTCTCTTATCTCACTGATTTCATCCTACAAACCATCCTGCACACTTCACTCTAACTCCACCTACTCACTGTGCTTCAGTCTTCTCTATCTTACCACTGACCTCTTGCCCATGTCCTCCCTCTGGCCTGGAACTCACTCCCTCTTCATAGCTGACACACCACCAAGCTCCCCACCTTCAAAGTCTTGTCAAAGTCACATCTCCTCCAAGAAGACTCCCCCAATTAAGCTCTCATTTCTCCTACTCCTTCTCCCTTCTGTCATCCTTGGACTTTGGATATTCACCCCACCCTCAGCCCTACAACACAATGTACATAGCCATAATTTCTTATATTGTCTGCCTCCCCCTCTAGACTGTAAGCTCCTTATGGGCAGGGAACATGTCTACCAACTCTATCACATTGTACTCTCCCAAGTGCACAATGCTCTGCACACAGTAAGTGCTAAGTTAATACCATTGACTAACTGCTTGATCCCACATATAGCTGTGATGAGGTGAGAGTAGCTTCAGTGTTAGAAGACTGACTTCACTTCTGAATTTTGTTGTCTTGCATTTGATTTTGAGTATGGCCCATAAGTGATGCTGCTGGAACTGCTCAAGTAGCCAGATCTGGTGCCTGTGTGTGCTTCGGATATAACAGCTGTAGAGAAGTTTGGACAACACTATAACTCTGTAGACCTTCATTGGTCGGGAGCCTGTTACCATGCTACTGCCACATTCTGTTTGACAGTATTGCGCAGAATGTGCTGGCCTTCTTGATTCAGTGTTCTATTTCCTTGGTCCATTACTGCATCATTGGTCAGAGGTTTGTCTAGGTAACAGAGTTGCTTGGCCACATTTACCTCTGCATTACCAATGTAAACTTTGGTGGTGTGTATGGCTTCCCTGGTGCAGGCCAATGCATCACCTAGGGTTTCTTTAGACTAATCAATAGGCCATAAGTCCTGGCTGATTACCTGAAGTGGTTTGCAATCCTTTGTTAGTCTTCTTGGGTGTAGGCCTCTAGGACACAGTCATCTGCTTTCAGTATATCTTCAGTATTTTGTCTCTGGGACTTTGGACCGTGCTTGAAGTCTGAGTTGGAAAAGTTTTCCAGAGGGGTCAAGAATATTCCTTGCAGTGATAAAAATCTTTCCACAGGAAGAATCCAATTTTTTTTAGCTTTACCTACAGGACTATATTATATTGGAAGGGATGATCAATGTTTCACTCTACTTATGCTCAGAATTACAAAGGTTTCAAGGAAGGCTTGGGTATTAGAGAAGAAAGGTACTATACTACTCTTTCATCCAAAAACTTACCGAAGTGAAAGCACACTACCTTTCCTCACTTTCTTGAGGCTTCCGAAGACGATCCCAGGTGTGAGGTCCTGTGAGATTCTGTCTGCTTTTTTTGGAACTCAGAGGAAAATAAGAAACCTGCACTTGAGTGACAAAGCCCAGAATCTGTTATATTTCAAACATCTTCATTCATTTCCTTTTTGCCCCTTCAATTCCAGAAGTTCAACTAAAAGCAGTACTCAAATATCATGTTTTGTTTTAGAGTGTAGTTTCCTTGGGACTCTTTTAGGAGGTAAATTTTTTGTTCCATCTGGTTTCCTGTCAACACTGAACGACCATCAAAAATTCAGTTAAATGCAGGGATGTGAGAAAGGTCAGTTTAAACCAGAATCACCAAACCTGCCTGTCTTCCCTGCTACAAAGTAAAACAAACTGGCCTCTTCACATTGAAAAGGTTTGGGGAGAAAGAACAGGAGAGGAGCTGTGGGTATTGGCAGAACTTCAGATATTTTTTTTTTCCTCCAGGAGAGGTTCAATAATTCTATAAGTCCAAATTTAGAAGCACAAATGAAGTGACCTGAGAAACTTGTACTGCGACAACTAGGCTTCTTAGCATTTTTTCCAAGGGATCTAATGAAACTACTGAACAGTCATTTTCCAAGGTCAATATTCTTTTAATAGTTTTAATGAGCTACTTGAAATGTTCCTGAACTTTTGTCCATTGAGGCTATGTGGTGTGGGGGATGGCGGAGGTTAGAGGGAAGTGGAGAAGGGAGAAGGGGGAGGATAAGGCATAAAAGAGGCATATGCAAAGTTGAATTAAATCCTGCACAGAAGATCTTAGAAACAACGATGGATCAATCAATGGATTACAATGTCACAAAGACTCTCCAGAGTTACTAATCTTGGCTCACAATAAACCGAGAAGCTAGTCCTTTGGGGCCAGATATTAAAAGAGGACTCTACTGCTTATTAACTCTATAATTCTTGCCTGGCCTAAACTATGAACTCCTTGGGAGCAGAAACTACAGTGAATCTTGCTCTGTATTTCCACCCTTAATCACCCAATAGAGTTATTGACAGTACTTTAGAAACAAGGTGGGATGTGTGCTCCCTGCCTAGTGGTGGCTGACCTTATATGCTTAAAGAACTCCCATCACTAGTAGTCTAAGTAGGCTTAGGGTGAGGAAGACAGCATGGCCTAGTGGAAAGAGCACAGGCCTGAGAGTTAGAGGACATGGGTTCTAATCCGGACTCTGCCACATGTCTCCTGTATGACCTTGGGCAAGCAACTTAACTTCTCTGTCCTCAGGTACCTCATCTATCAAATGGGGATCAATGTGAGCCCCATGTGGGACAGGGACTGTGTCCAACCTGATTACCTTATATTTACCCCATTGCTTAGAACAGTGCTTGGTACATAGTAAGTGCTTAACAAATACCACAAATTATTATGATTATTAAAGTTGAGGAGGGCAGCAGGGAATGTAGAGAGAGCAGAGGGAGCTGTGGAATGGTGGCAGTAGCTGAGTGGTGGCCAGGAGCAGGTGCTAGGCCCTGGCAGTCAGGATGGGGACTGCCGTACCCTCATTAAATGAATACAATGCTATGCACTTACGACTGCCCAATTGATATTAATTGATAATCATGATGGTGAATAGTGATGGTGAGAAGAAGCGTGGCCTAGTGGAAAGAGCATGGGCCTGGGAGTCAAGAGAACCTATGGTTTACTTCTGCCCCCACCACTTGTCTGCTGTGTGACCTTGAGCAAGTCAATTCACTTCTCTGTGCCTGTTACCTCATCTGTAAAATGGGGATTACGATTGTGAGCCCTATGTGGACTGGGACTGTGTCCAACTCAATTATCATATGAACTGCTCCAGTGCTTAGTACAGTGCCTGGAACACAGTAAGCGCTTAACAAGTACCACAATTATTATATTTATTATTAGTAGTACGATCAACTCATTAAGTGCCTCTTCATTGGAAAAGCCACTCTCCCTTTGCATAACCTGAGCTAAAGCTGATGCCCCTGCATCGTGTCAAATTTGCTTAATACTCTCCTGGTAAACCCGACTTCAGATTGACACTACAGCTGTCCCCTATCTGATCTAGCCAAAGCAATGGAGAAATATTTTTCTAACGCTTTTTCTCAAATAGGCAGCTTGTCCTACAGGCCTCCAAGGAAATGATAAAAATGGTATATGATCAAGACACTACACAGGCATTATTAGGGCTGTGTCATAGGTCCTGAAATATCTAGGCATTGTCTTGGCTTTCCCAGTGCCACCTTCTCCGTTGACAAAATGGTGGTCATCATTACCTTTGTTGGGTAGGGACTGTCTGTATATGTTGCTGACTTGTACGTCTCAAGCGCTAAGTACAGTGCTCTGCACACAGTAAGTGCTCAATAAATACGATTGAATGAATGAATTGCCAAATGACAACTGCCATTTTGCGATCAGTCGCCTTATTGGCACAGAGTAAGTGCTCAATATATACTGTTGATTGGTTAATAATTCCTCTTTTCCCTAAACTGCCTTCTTTGTCTTCTTGTCTCTGCTCATAACCTGGATACAGCTCATTGTTCATTGGTTTTGTGTCATCTTTGCTCCTTAGGCTCAGGATGCTTAATCCGAACCCTGAGATGGAATTTCCAGGTAGCTGGCTTGCTCGTGTAGGCTTTTAAATTAAGGAGGGGAAAAGTGGAGGGAGGCATAATTGATATCCCTCTACCTTAGCTAGGGTATATAAATATATTACCATGATCACTTTTAATTAAGATTTACTGTTTTTGATTCCCTCTGAAACTCATTGTTTGCATAAATTATTTTAGAATTTTGCCCTGTACTTCGATTGTAGTGCTGCAGATTTTGAATAACTATTATCTCTAGGTGGCTACTGCTATTTCTAAAATTAATCTTAAAGGCTGTTCAAGTGAAAACCATTATTACTATAATTTAAATTAACCATAATGAGTCAGCAAAATGCGTCTTTCATTTGGGGTCAATCTATACTTTTTAAAAAAACTCTACTAGATGAATGTACGAGTTTGCAAAGTATTGTGTTTTCTTTCGGGAGGCATCAGTATTTTGGTGTTACAGAAGGCATGATTGCTGCAGGGCTTCATCTCTTCAAACTGGAAAAAAAAAGTAAAGTCAATGATTGTGTTTCAGTAAAAATAACATTTCCTGGTACAGTGTACAGATCAATTATAATATGGTTATAAGCACTCACAGACACACACACACACACAAATATATATAATATATGTAATATACTCTCATTCACACATAACTTCCTTTAGGTTGGATGATGATGTTACTGACAGTGATTTCTATCAGGTTGTGCAAGTGTGGCTGATAAGACTGCCCTGTTACATTTGCTTTCCACGGTGTCAGACACTGATTTAGTTTCTCCCTTTTGGTGTTCTGATTGTCTCTAAGATGCTAGCTACTGTGTGCCAAGCACTGTACTAGGAGCTTAGAAACATATATCTGAAGCAAAAGACACGAGTGTCCTTAAGGTTACCATCTAACGGGAAAGACAAGCAGACAGAAATTTTCAAACTACAATAGGTAGAAGAATAAGAGCAGAGATGAAAACTGAAGCAAAAAAAATCAAATAATAAATTGATAGCTGTGCATGTCTCAGTGCTATGAACATGTACAATAACCTGATTCATGCAGAGGCTGAAGGCTTTGAAACACAGTAAGGAGGCTGGTACTGTATTTGATTTGGGAGGAGATGAGTCCTTGGGGCCAGGTGGTGGGCAGAAGGCTGGAAAGTAAGAACCAGTAGTATTTTGATTTGGACTGAATTTGAGAGATGAAAGACATGGAATAGTCAAAGACACTACCGAGGTTACGAGTTCCTGGGAAGGAGAAGTTGTGAGTATTGTTGACAGTGATGGTAAAGTTAGGAGGACAAATAAAGGGATTAGGAAGAATGATGAGTAGTGTCATTTTTGACATATTCAATTGAAGTTGCCCAAGGGTCATCCAAGTGGTGTTATCGTGAAGGAAAGTGGAGCTATACGATTATAAAGTAGCTGAGAGAACATGGCTGATGAGATATTTTTATGCTATTTATTAAGCATGTACTATGTGCCAGGCACTATACAAAGTGCTGGGGTATATACAAGATAATTGGGTTGGACACAGTCTCTGTCCCACATGGGGCTCACAGTCTTAATCCCCATTTTACAGATGAGGTAACTGAGGCACAAGAAGTTAAATGACTTATCCAAGGTCATACAGCAGACAAGTGCAGAGCTGGGATTAAAACCCAGGTTCTCTAACTCCCAGGCCTGTACTCTTTCCACTAGGCCATTCTGCTTCCCTTGATTTGGGGAATCATGTGCATAGAAGGAGTAGCTGAAACCATGTGAACAGATGAACTCCCCAAAGAGAACTAGTGTAAAAGATTAGAGAACTCAGGACTGAGCTGTGCAGTGCCCACCCACTTAAAAGATGAAAGGAGGATGAAGGGCCCACAAAGGATCAATCAATAGCATTAATTAGGCATTTACAGGGTGCAGACCACTCAACTATTCACATGGGGGAGTATAATAGAGTCAGAAGATAGGATCTCTGCCCACAAGGAGCTTACAATAAAATGAGAAATACAGACACAGAATAATTTACAAATAGGAGAAAGAAATGGTTAAATAGTAGATTATATATAACAATATGAGGAGCAGTTTGCCTAGTGGAAAGAGTACAGGCCTGAGAGTCAGAGGACCTGAACTCTAATCCCACTCCTCCACTTGTTTGCTGTGTGACCTTGGGCAAATCATTAAACTTCTCTGTGCCTCAGTCCCTCATCTGCAAAATGGGGATTCAATACCTTATCCCACTGCTTAGACTGTGAGTCCCATGTGGGACCTGATTTATCTTTTATCTACCCCCGTGCTTAGTACAGTGCTTGGGGCATAATAGCACTTAACAAATACCATTATCATTATTATTATGTAGGACATGGACTATTTCCAACCTGATCATCATTTATCTACCCCAGCACTTAATACCATGCCTGGCACATAGTGAGTACTTAACAAATACCATTAAAAAAATAAAAAGATATATAGAAAAGTGTGACTAGAGACTGTGAATGCCGAAGTGCTGAGATGACATTTGGCAGGATGTGCTCTGGGGAAAAATTAACTGGGGCCTCTTGGAGGAGGTAGGATTTCAGAATGGCTTTGAAGGGGGAGGAAGTTCCAGCAGAAATAAGGGCATGTAGGAGTGTCAATAATGAGGCACAGTGAGAAATGAAAGCCCGGGAGGAAGGAGAGTGTGAACTAGGGTGCAGCATAAGTTAAGTAGGCAGGGATCATGCCTACTTTACTCTGCACTTCCCAAGAGCCTAGTTCAGTGTGAACTGCACCAACTGGGTGTTCACTAAATTCTACTACTGTTAAGAGACTGGATAGGTTAGGGGAAAAGAGGTAATGGAATGCCTTAAAGACTATGTCCAAGAGTTTCTGTTTGATGGGAGCTGAATATACACTGGGGAGTGGAGAGAGATGTCCAGAATGACATTTCAGAGAGATGAACTGAACAACAGAGTGAAGCATGGACTAGATAGGGAAGAGACTGGAAACAGGGAGCCTAGTGAGGAGGCTGATTCACTAGTAAAGCCTGGATATGAACAGACATTGGACCAGGATTTTGGCTAGAGAGGAACAGGCAGATCCAGGAAATATTGTGGAGGAAAGAGCAATAGGATTTAATAGAGTGGAAGTGAGAATTGAGAGAGAGAGAGAAATCAAGGGTAATGTCAATGTTACTGGCTTGAGATAGTTAACACCTCTATCCCACCTGTGATGGGGTAGCTAAATGGCTGAGAAGATTTGGAAGGGAATATGAGAAGTTTAGTTTTCAACTTAAGCCAAACATGCCAGTGGAACATTAATGCAGAATTCAATCAGTGACATTAAGTGTTTTCTGTGTGCAAAGCACTGTTCTAAGTACCTAGGAAAGTAGAAATGTCCTGCAGGCAAGCGGGAATGTGAGATTGCAGATGGGGAGAAAGGCCAGGGCTAGTAAGAGATTCAGGTGGTAGCTGTATCCGAAGGAGTGGATGAGAAGGAGCTGTCTGAGAGGTTGGAAGAGGCCCAGGAGAATACTTTTGGTAAAGCCAAGGCCAGAGAAAGTCTCTAGGAAAAAAGAGTGGCTAAGAATATCAATGGCAGCCATGAAGTCCAGGATGATTTGAACAGAATAGAGCCCATCAGATTTAGCCAGAAGGAGATTCAGTTTGCTGATTCAGTTTATCACTGTCTTCATGTCTTCTCGTGGGTCTGCTCCCAGAACACAGTCGACTGTGTAAGAGATCTCATTTGACTGATCCAAGGACTTTTGATGGTGCCCCCAGCCCATTGTTAGAGAGTTTTCCGTAGTGTCAGAATCATGTTATTTCACCAGCTCCTAGATTCCTTGTTGCATTTTAAAATAAGGCTGCTTAGGATAGATCAAATAAGAGCTAACCTAGGACATAATCATGCTTGGTGATGGGGAAAGGTTCTGACAAGACCCATGCACTTTATGGGGGTATTTATTGAGCACTTGGTGCAGAGTACAATGCAACAGAGTTGGCAGATATGTTCCCTTCCCACAAGGTGCTTATAGTCTCATGGTGGAGTATTCTTAGGAATTTTATGAACTCAGAACAGCCAAACATTTTCACTAATTACTAAAACCTAGATCTTCTGCTGGTTTCAAATGTTTTTGTAAGATCTATGCACACCATAAATTTATTATTCCCTTTGTCTATGCAGCAGAGATCATGTTGTCACTGTTCCACTGTGATCTGAAGCTGCTTTGCAATTCTGGAGCAGGATTAACACAGTTCTTAATGATGTGAGTATCTCTAGGTATAATTTTGGCACCCATGAAGCTCTTACTTTGTAATAATTATGGTATTAAGCGCTTACTATGTGCCAAGTACTGTTCTAAACACTGACCATTGTTCTAAGCTCTGAATATACCACACACTTTTCTAAGCACTGGGGTAGATAAAAGATAATAAGGTCCCATATGGGGCTTACAGTCTAATTAGTAAGGAGAACAGGTATTGAATCCTCATTTTGCAAATGAGGGAACTGAGGCACAGAGAAATTAAGTGACTTGCCCAAGGTTACGTAACAGACAAGTGCTGGAGCTGGTATTAGAGCCCAGGTCTTCTGACTCCCAGGCTCGTGCTCCTTCCAGTAGACCATGCTGCCTGTCTCAGATTTTCTATGAAAATCCTGTCAAGGACAACCAAAAATTCCAGCTTTTTTTCCTGTTTGAAAATCATACACCTTTTTGGAAAGCTGTGCTAGGGGATGTTTCTAGACTGACTAATCTAATAAAGATGATGGCAGATAAAGAGAGTTCCCACTTGAGGAGAATTTTATTTACAGTATTTAGTGATTTAGTTCCTCTCTCTAGAAGATTGCATTTTAGAAATGCTGAACAGCTTTCTTTTCTTTTCCCCTACTCTAATGAAGAAAAGTACTGTCAGTAAGGACTTGGTTAGAAATCGGGATTAATACCTGTTAGCAGAGGTTAGTACTTTGGATAGTACTATTTAAAATCAAAATGAAAATTTCAGCTAGAAAATAATTCCTTGATAGAATGAAATGGGAATGGGGTCTTTTTTTTTGTTAAAAAAAAAAAAAAAGGAAACGTCTTCCACTCTGCAGAGATGTCAATCCTGAAAGAATGGAACCATTTATCATAGGCTAAGTCACTCTTTACATTTGGGAAGTTAGTGGAATGATAATAAGCAATGAACCAGGAAGGACAACTGCTTCTGATGATGTTGTAACTTCACCCTTACCAATAGTTTAATTCTCCTTTGGAGTTCAGGGAGCTGGAATAGTTTCTTCTAGTTGACTTCCACTGGACAATTCGGGGTCTTCCTTGAAGGTGGGTCTATTGACATTTGCCTTAATATATAATTAGTACTTTGGACTATTGAGAACCCTACAGTCATCAGTTTCGAAGGTGAGCAATACAAAATGCTCATCAGCCTTGCTTAAGTTAACCATAGTAAGCGTTCAAGAAATACTATGTGTATATAACCCTCAGCTTAAGGGAATTTCAAAGCCAGTGTTGGAGGCAAGAACTTGGACTGATTCTTGAAGCTTCCTTTCTAAAATCAGGGATGGACTTCTTACCCCAAAGGACTGTTTGGAGAATTGGGGAAGGCAAAGGGAACTTCATTTGAAATTGACCTTTTTGCACAGGTGACCACTGCCTTTGAAAGGGGATGAAAATCAAATCAGAAGGGCCGTCATTAGGATTGTAGGGGTCAGCTTCAGTAAAGTGAGGCAACCGTCTTAGGGTGCCAATCAGGGCAACAGTCTGGGATGGTTTCAGCATGGTATGGCACAGCAGTAGATGAAAATTTGAAAGGGCCCAGCCTAATTCACAGGCGGTATATGTATAAAGAGAACCCAGGAGGGGAATGCAAAGGATCTGGAACAGGCCTAGGTCAAAGGATCCCCCTGGAGAAATGCTCTAGATTTAGGGGTTTGAGCTGATTATTTATTGATGGTGTGTGGAATAGGGGAGGGGTGGCAGTATTTTTTACCCCTGCCTCAGTGTGGCCAAATGTCTGATGCTGATCCTGGGCATAATGATTTAGAATGAACTCCCTTAGCATTCCTATTTGGCAGATTTGGACTTAATGAGGAGTTAGATGGTTAGGTGGGAAGTTCATGGCTGAAATTAAGCTGGAGGAAACCTTCCCTGGATGGGTCTATTCTATGCCAACAACAAACATCTGACACTCCCTTCTCTTTACTAAAATTATCCAGTGTATTTATATTCTCTCCTTGGTAAATTAATTAAAGCTCCTTGAGGCCAGGGCATGTGTCTTTTACTTATGTACGGTCCCAAGTTCTGCACAAAATAGGACCTTGGTAAATAATGATGACATTGCCAATTATGATGATGCAGAAACTGTATTTTGAGGACTCTGGAAGAGAAATATTTTGCTAAATATTTTAGGGTTAATCCAGTCTTGCTGTATTTTCAGGTTCGGTTCAAGTGAACCAAATTGTCTCAAACATTGTGATCTCTTTGAATTTATAATAGCTGATCCTTATTTATCAACTATTATTCCCAACCCTTTCACCTTATAGGTCTTATGGAGTCTAATTTTGTTCCCTTGAGAAAAGAGCCTTATTCATAGCAGATATGTATGTGTGGTTCTTAACTGTGTATGAAAGGTTATTATGTTTTTCCAGACTTTGATTCTCCTGATCCTCCTGAAATTATTAAATTGAGTAACTGTTAGGTTTAGGTTCAGGTAAAATACCACCTCTCTTTTTTGAAAAGGGCTGTTAGTATTTAAGACATGACTCTCTTTGCTGAAGCAACAATTCATAAGTTAAAATAGGCATGTTAATCTTTATTCCATTTAAGACCATTATAAACATTGTCTCCCTTTGTTCAGCTCCTCTTTTCCAAGACCCAGGTGATTCTAAATGATCATCTCTATTGGTCTGAATTTTGTCAGTTCCCTTTTTGGTTCTCGAATCTTTCTTTTAGATTTGTGTGTTCGTATTTATTTTAAATTGCCCATTTGTATTCTGGGAATGGAAAAGTTTGAAACAAATTCCTACATCTCACTGTGCAGGCTGGCAAGAAGTTAAGTTCTAAAAATTAAAAGAAAAACCACACATGAAATCTGCCAACATAGTCTGTATATCTGGATTAATATAGCTGTCTTTCAGGTTTGAAGACAGCACAATCAATAGTGAGATACGCTATCCGTATGTGCACCCATAAAATTCATGATTTGCTATGTGGTCACTTTTGTCACCCACAGGGTCTTTCCCTATTTTTGATTTGATCTCCTATGTTCTCTTCCTGAAGCTTTGTTTGAAAAGATCCGCCCTATTACTGATTACTGCACATCGAATTGAGCCATATGCCATACTAGCTTCCTAGCAGTCCAGAGTTATGCTGAATCATTTGAGATTGGGCTTCCCTCCCTTCTCTTTTGTTTTTGGCTCATCATACCTCAGTGCCATGTGGTGGTCTTTCTTGTAAGTCATGCTGTCAGAATATCTTTGAGCCATCTACCCATTGTCACAGCCTTCTGTCTGGAATGCCTCAGCCTCCCTTTCTTGCTTGGGAGCTTATGGAGCTCCCAAACCCTGTCTCTTTCCAGACCGCTTCCTCCACAGTTTCCAGATCCTATAGTCTCCCCTCAGCCTGACTTCTGTAGACTCAGGTCTCAGGGTTCAGCGTTTACCAAGATTGGGGGGAGGGTATGGGGGTCTCCCTGTGCCTCCAATCAGGGAAGGGAAACTAGACTCCATCCCCTGCAAATTCTAGAGACTTTCCACAGCCAAAGATGGATCTTGGTTCACTGAGGAATGGAAAAGGTTGTGGTTTGGGGTTGCTGCCCCCAATCTCTGGGACAGCCAGACAAATGCCTATTTTCCCCTATTTTCCCCCATTTTCCCATGGGCAAGGGAGGAAACTTGGGAAGGGACCCACCCCAGTCCCATCTTGTCCCTGCCACCTCAGGGCTTTCAGGGTCTGAGAGGTGTGGGATGTTAGGGAACCCATCTGGCAAGAAAGGAGCAGGAGTGGCTGCAGTGGAATGAGGTTTGACAAAAAATCCATGGGTTGAGTTCAGTTACAAGTCATGAGGCTGTCCGGGTTGTGGGCAGTGAAGAGAGAAGGGAATGGAGAACCACATGGAGGAACTGAAGGAGGTGAAGTTAAGCATTATGGGTTGGGGGCGGGTACAAAGGATCTGTTTGTGTGGGTGGGTTGAGTACAGAAAAAAGGTTTACCTGGGTGAAAGGAGGGGCTGCAACAATCCACTATGCCCATCATGCATCCAAGTCCAACTAAAAGATGCCCATCTAACATACATTTCACTCTGAATGTATGCCATTAGTTTGTAACACCTTTTTTGGTATCCTGCTGTCATCTCTTCTCCTTAAATGTCCTGTTCTGTAAAGCTGTATTAAGGCAAGGCTTGTTTTAATTCTGGTGGACTGAATGAGTTTCAGGATAACATTGTTGTTAAGAGCTATAGGTTGCACAGTTATTCGTCCTTATCTGCTCAATAGCTATAGTGAAAATGTAAGAGAAGACAGTTTATAAACCCTCAGAGACATCTTCAATTAATCTTAATCCTCAGTATGTGTATTTAGTATTGCTAAGAAATAGCATTACATACCTTCTTATTCTATTTAGCTGCACCTACAGGTTTGCCATACAAGTTTTGATTGATAAATTCAACTGTGGGTGAAAGAATCTTTTTGGTATGATGAATCCATCAATGGTAATTATTGAGCACTTACTGTGTGCAGAGCACTTTGCTAAGTACTTGGGAGAGTAAAATGCTGTAGAGTTGGTACAGATAATCCCTACTCACAAGGAGTTTACAATCTAGAGAGGGAGGCAGGCATTAAAATAAATTACAGGTAGGGAAAATAGAGTACTATGGAGATAGTAGTCGGAAGACTTGCCTCCAAAGATCTTACATAGGCTGAGCACTGCTTGGCAGAGTAGAGGGGGAGGATAGGGACGTGATCCCTGCCCTCAAGTAGTTACTGATCTATTGGGGATATTAAAATTTAAGGGAGAGCAAATTTACTTAAGTTTTGAATAAATTATGATCTCTGGAAAATCTATTTTGATTTATTTTTCAGAGGTAAAGCAGCCTGTAAAGAATGTCTTTTGTGGCCTAATTGCTTCAGTGCAAAAACCTAGAGAGATGGGAAAGTGAGTAGTTTTCAAGAAGCCCAACTGCTGCCTCCTTGTCATAGTCCAGTATTCCTTATCAGGGGCAATATTACCTACATGAGTCAGCTGTGGCCCTAAAATTGTTCATTGCCCTGTTTCAATTTCAAATGCCTAGGGAGAACCTGTTTTCTTGGGAAAACCATACTGAGCTCCATTCCAAAACACAGAGGTTTCCTTTCCCTGGAGGCGGCTTAGATTAGATGGCCAATTTGCTTCTCAACTTTTTTAAGACCTATTTAATACTGGGGCCATGACAAATGATTGCCCAGGGAGTGATGCCCAGCACACTACAATCCTGGATGGTGAGGAAATGGGGTCAAAGAGAGAGGGAAAGGAAGGAAGAAGAGCAACAGGGATTCTGGTTGATTTTTTTCTCAATAAGTTTTCTATTTTTTTTCCCTCAATCTCAAATTGCTTCTCATGGATTTTCTTTATGGGGTGGGAGTCTCACAGGAAAAATTCCCAAGAAGAGACTTTAAGGTGAAGGGGAAACAAACATGGCAAACAATTTTACTTTTAGAAAAATCCAAGAATGCTGAAATCTCCCTCCTGGATCAATTGCCTCCCAGGCACTATGTAGCATAGGACATTGATCGATGCATGACACTCTGCCAGGAACCTGACTGAACTACGTTTATTCTTTTAATTTGAAGACATATTTATTATGTCTTCATTAGATTTACATAACATCTTCTGAAGAGCACAAGGTGATGTACAGGAAACTTTTAACTATTTCAAATGACCTTGCAACAAGAAGGATATTAATATAATAATAGTAATAATGATGGTATTTGTTAAGCACTTACTATGTGCCAAGCACTATACTAAGCACTAGGGGAAATACAAGGTTATCAGGTTGTCCCAGGTGGGGCTCACAGTCTTATTTTCCAGATGAGGTAACTGAGGCACAGAGAAGTTGTGACCTGCCCAAAGTCACACAGCTGACAAGTAGTGGAGCTGGGATTAGAACCCATGTCCTCCGACTCCCAAGCCCATGCTCTTTCCAGTAAGCCTTGCTGCCATCCCCATTCCTTAACAGGGAGAGTGGAGGCATTGTGGAAGAAAGTAGAGAGGAAGGAATGGCAAGAAGGGAATGAGAAATTTGGGGGACAAGTGACAGTAAGTCCAAATAATTATTGTGGTATTTATTAAGCATTTATTATGTACCAAGCCCCATCCTAAGTGCTGGGGGGTAGTTCCAAGATAATCAAGTCGCATACAGTCCCTGTACCATATGTGACTTTAGTAAGGGGAACAGGTATTGAATCCCCATTATACAGATGAGGAAACTGAGGTACTGAGATAAGTGTCTTGGCCCAGGTCACACAGCAGGCAAGCAGTGAAGTGGGAATTAGAACCCAGGTCTTCTGATTCTCAGGCCTATGCTCTTTCCACTATTCCATGCTGCCATTCTTCACTTTTTCTACCAGAGACTTTCTGCTTTGGTTGGTCTATCCCCAAATCTACCTTTATTTCCCAAGGGACTACAGCTGAGCATGTGCATCTTTGGTCCAAAAGACAATAGCTGCCTAAGGAGATGTCTTCACCTTCTTGAGTGAGTCACAGACACCTTGTTGCTCTTTCCCTGGAATTTCTTCCCTTTTAATGTGTTTTTCTCCTCCTCCTCCTTGTTCTCCCAACCCACTGATTCATCTTTGTTTTCTGGATATTTCCATTCATCGCTTGTTTCCTGCTTTCCTTCAGTAATTCTATTTTCTGTGGGTTTTCTATTTCTAGAATAAAAACATACCTTTTATGACTGGTGGATTATATATTTTTGTTTCACTTCATAAATCTCAAGTGCATTTTATAGTTGCAGAACAAATCTCTCTTCCACTTTACTTTCAGTAGTCAAAGCAGAGCAGGGCTTTCCAATCTTTAGCCCCTCTCCCTCCATTTGTTACATTTCTCTGCTTGACTTCTTTGCCACCTGATTTAGCAAGGCAAACCACAGGGCACACCTTGAAGGTAGACTGGAAACTGTCATAGCAAGGACCTATAGGACCCATTTACCTCACTCCAGAGTTCTATTCTTAATGTTTATTGCTGTATTGTATTCTCCTAAGCACTTAGTACAGTGCTCTGCACATAGTAAGCATTTAATAAATATGATTGAATGAATAAATGAATATTTCTATCTCCTGAGGAAGGATGTTTTCTCCATTGCTGGCACTTATTTCTGGAAGGATGCATTCCTAATATGTATTAAGTGGGTATATTTTTCCCCTCTCAGGGTCACACCTGGGGAGTTTCCAGTACTCTATCAGTCTTGACTATGGGAGGGAGAGTCAAACTGAGGCATACCCATTCCATTCATAGCTTGGGCAGTGTCTAGCGAGTGGAAGGCCATCTGCTACAAGTCAAAACTCACCTGTGCTGGGCAACAGAGGCATGAGAGAGAGTCTTAGGGCAGAGATTCAGGTTTACTTCCTGGAAGGAAGCAATGGTAAACCACTTCTGTATTTTTATCGAGAAAACACTATGGATACACTACCAGAATGATAGCAGATGAAGGTGGGGAGTTCTGGGAGAGATTTGTCCATGGCGCCGCTATGGGTCAGAGACAACTCAATGGCATAAAACAAGAGTATGTTTTTGGTGACACTGGTAGAACTATTACTATTGTTAGACCAACTTCTAGTTTTTATGTCTGTATTAATGTAGCTTAGGGCTGTGTTTAATATTGTGTATATTTTTTGACTTGACTATTCATTGAAGAATTGTACTAATGGGTGGTACTGTTTCTGCTGAGTTGGATATAAAGATAATCCAAACGACATTCTTTATCTTCCCTATCCTTGTAGAAGATGCAACTTTCTTCTAGGCTATGTCCACATATTCCACTGAGGACAGTAAAGCTACAGAATTAATCATGGCAGTGAACCATGCTTTTCATGGCATTCACCCCACATGTCCAATCCATCACCAAAACCTGCCAGTCTCACCTCCTCAACATTGCCAAGATCTGCCCTTTCCTCTCCATCCAAACTGACTCAAGGGTCAGTTCTTGGTCCCCTTCTGTTCTCTATCTACACTCACTCCCTTGGTGAACTCATTCGCTCCCACGGCTTCAACTATCATCTCTACACTGGTGACACCCAAATCTACATCTCTGCCCCTCGTCTCTCTCCCTCCAGGCTCGTATCTTCTCCTGCCTTCAGGACATCTCCATCTGGATGTCTGCCCGTCATCTAAAACTCGGTATGTCTGAGACTGAACTCCTTATCTTCCTTCCCAAACCCTCCCCTCTCCCTGACTTTCCCATCACTGTAAACGGCACTACCATCCTTCCTGTCTCACAAGCCCACAACCTTGGTGTCATCCTCGACTTCGCTCTCTCGTTCACCCCACACATCCAATCTGTCACCAAAACCTGCCGGTTTCACCTGCATGACATCACCAAGATCTGCCCTTTCCTCTCCATCCAAACCACTACCTTGCTGGTTCAATCTCTAATCCTGTCCCAACTGGATTATCGCATCAGCCTCCTCTCTGATCTCCCATCCTTGTGTTTCTCCCCACTTCAGTCTATACTTCACTCTGCTGCCCGGGTTATGTTTGTGCAGAAATGCTCTGGGCATGTTACTCCCCTCCTCAAAAATCTCCAGTGGCTGCCTGTCCACCTATGAATCAAGCAAAAACTCCTCACTCTTGGCTTCAAGGCTCTCCATCACCTTGCCCCATCCTACCTCACCTCCCTTCTCTCCTTCTACAGCCCAGCCTGCACCCTCCACTCATCTGCCGCTAACCTCACTGTGCCTTGTTCCCGCCTGTCCCACCATCGACCCCCAGCCCCATCCTTCCCCTGGCCTGGAATGCCCTCCATCTACACATCCACCAAGCTAGCTCTCTTCCTCCGTTCAAAGCCCTAGTAAGAGCCTACCTCCTCCAGGAGGCCTTCCCAGACTGAGCCCCCTTTTTCCTCTCCACCCCATCCCCCCTGCCCTACCTCCTTCCCCTCCCCACAGCACTTGTATGTGTATGTACAGATTTATCACTCTATTTTACTTGTACATATTTACTATTCTATTTATTTTGTTAATGATGTGCATATAGCTATAATTATGTTTGTTCTGATGATTTTGACACCTGTCTACGTGTTTTGTTTTGTTGTCTGTCTCCCTCTTCTAGACTGTGAGCCCGTTGTTGCCGACTTGTACTTCCCAAGTGCTTAGTACAGTGTTCTGCACACAGTAAGTACTCCATAAATATGATTGAATGAATGAAATGGCGTCATGAGCAAAGGAGCCACAGTTCTCTTCAGTAAATGTGGTCTATATTCATCAGGATGTATTATCAGAGTACTCTGAGCATGACCCAGGAGAGTCGGCATATATAAAAGCTACTTGCCTGTCTTATCATGTCACTGGCACTGTACCCATTAAATAAGCATTAACCCCTCTTTTTATCAGGACATTTAACTGAGATGGGTCAGCCAGACTGGATAACATGGAACTCACCGGACTCATACTTTCACAGTACCACACAACCTTCTAAGCTTTTCTTTTCTCAGCTCATAGGAATGATCCTATGGTTTCTAAATATTGCATCTCAGTTATAAATCTGAGAATTTTGGTGGTATTATCGTCATTATTTTTTTTCCTGTCCCACAAAATTAAGAAACCTTTATTCACATTCTGATCCTTTTTATTGTTGAAGACTTTCAAATCAGTGAGGAAAGTGATACCACATTAGCCATTTATTTCATCTGATTAAAAAGGAGAAAAACAGCAACATTGTGAAGATAGTGATCTTACTGTACCAGTGGACTTTTTTCCCTATCCTTTTTTCTCTGCTTATCTGGGTTGCCTACTGAAAATAACTTCTTAATGCAAGATATCTATACTAAGCAAATTTTAAACAATTTTAGAATAGGATCAACATTTAGGGGGGACTGAGTGCTGATATGTAATAATAATTTGAATTGTAGAGTGCTTTTATTTTTCCAAAGTGCTTTCACAAGTGTCTCATTTTGTCCTCACAGCAGCTCTCTGAGTTAGAAAGAGGTGAGCATTATTAGCCCCTTTTCCTGAGCTTTGAAGTGCCCCCATTGCACTTAGGTATATATCTTGCATACTCTATGGCTTCTTACTATCTGTAGCTTACATAAGTTCTTGACTCCCCAACTAGATTTTAAGCTCCTTGAAAGTAGGGATCATGTATGCAAATAATTTGGTATTCTCCCAAGTGTTCAATACAGTGTACTGCACACAGTAGGGACTCATTCGTTCAGTCGTATTTACTGAGCACTTACTCTGTGCAGAGCTGTACTAAACGCTTGGGAGAGTACACTATAACTATAAACAGACTCATTCCCTGCCCACAACGATCTGATAGTCTCAATAAATAGTACTGATTGATTGATTTTTGAAGATGAGGAAACTGAGTCCAGGGAGGTTGATTGATTTGCCCACAATCACACAGCAGGTCAGTAGCCGAATGGGTACAAGAACCCAGGTCTTCTCACTCCTGTGCCTGGGTCCTTTCCATCACACCATGCTGACCTCTGACTTCTTAAGCCTCCTGAGATTCTTCACTCACTTTTTTGAAGTTGCTTTTATGTAGGAGGAGAATTTCAAAACTACCCAGGTTAGGTGTCAGATGTGAAGTGTGCATTTTCCTAAAGTTCATTCTTGCATTCCAAATGCCTCGACAGTACCAGAAGAATCAATATGCAATAGAGTTTCTCTCGGTGGTTTTATCATCTGTGACACTGATGGCTACCAAAGGGTAAAATGTCTCTGAAATGACCCTGTTGAATATGACTGAAGTGCAGCTATCAACAGCCAAGCTGTTACCAGTGAAGTAACACTTTATAGGTATTCTTGTATTTGAAGAGGGAGGTTTGTAAAACCTTTTGCCTAGTTCTTGTTGACTTGCTTATATTAGCTTATCTTCTAGCAAATGAAAGGAAGGAATTACTTCCTTTCAAGTAGATTCACCTTTATGCACTCTTTTACTTCCATTTCATATTAAGGCTTCCTTTTTCTTTCCCAGAATATACTACAATTAGCCTCACCTATTTTATCAGTATCATTTCTGCAATGATTTTGAGATATGCTTTCATTTCCCCTTTGTTTTCTCAATGGATTTAATGTCACTTTTTTCCATTTGCCTCTTATTGGCCCATATTATCTAAAATTTCCAAGCATCATAGAGTGAGCCAATCATAATTCACTCTGCTCACTCCCATATTTCAAGTACTTTAACTTGCCCTCCCATGTCATTTTAATTACAGTTTGGTAATCTTGCCCCTACATTTAGTACTCCAGGCCCTCATTAGAGTTCACCTGCTAACTTTTAATATTTATATTCTAAGGGGAAACATGGGGAAATTGAAGAAGATCCAAGAGAGAGGAATGAAAATGATGAAGGGGTGGGGAAATAAGATTCAAAAGTCAAAGATGATCAGAAGCCCTTTATTAAATTTAGAGGAGAGAAGGCTGAGAGGTCACAACAGCCTTTGGGAATGTGAGGGTTCATTTAAGAAGGCTCAAGCTCCTCTGATGGTAGTCCTGCCTGGGAAAGGGGCTAACTCTGGGAGGAGCCTCTTAAGATGATTGAAATCTGGCACAATAAGAAGCAAGGGGCTCAACTGAGAACTATTGTTAATGCATAAAATTTCCTAGGGTAAGGGCAAGGCAGTTGGTTGGGGGTCCCTCTAGCAACATGCTGCAAGGTTCTGTGGATGTCTCCAGAAGGTTCAGTTAAACTTTTTAATATGGTTTCCCACTAGCCTGACCTGGAAAAAAGAGTTTTGGAGAATCATGGTCCTCTGTTCCTGGCTCCCCTCTAGACTATAAACTCATTGTGGGCAGGGAATGTCTCTGTTTATTGTTATACTGCACTCTCCCAAGTGCTTAGTTCAGTGCTCTGCACACAGAGCTCACTAAATATGATTGACTGACTGACCAGCTGACTCCCCAGCTGGTGTGGTGCAGACTATGGGTTTTTCAGTCCTTTAGCTCTTCTTCTTCATGATCTACCAGTGTCAATTTCCTATTGGACCTCCTCTGTTTGGGACACTGCATAACGAGAATTTTTTTTAATGGTATTTGTTAAGCGCCTACTATAGGCCACGTGCTGGAGTGGATACAAGGTGGTCGGGTTGGACACAGTCCCTGTCCTGCATCGGGCTCAGTCTTAATCCCCATTTTACAGATGAGGTAACTGAGGCACAGAGAAGTGAAGCAACTTGCCCAACGTCACACAGCAGACAAATGTCAGAGCCAGGATTAGAACCTAGATCCTCCTGACTCCCGAGACCAGGCTCTGTCCACTAGGCAACCCTGCTTCATGCCCAGAAAGTATGGTTTCAGATGTACCACATGGACGGGCCAGGCGAGACTGGACAACCTTATGAAGTGCATGTCTTGATGGCATTAGAACCCACCATAACCCTTTAGCCATGCTGACCCAAATGGCAAGGGGCCTGAAATGGTACATTCCTGTATTTTCATGGACAAAACATGTAAGAGGTTCTCTACCAAGGACACGTACACTCATGGATGAAGGTGCACCATAGGCAGCATCATCTTCAAACTAAGGGACAACCCGAATGCATTACATAACCTGGCTCTGCACATAATGTCTATCTGTTACTTCCATATTGGCTCTAAGGGCCATCATGGACTAGCCTGCTAGTAGAACAATCAATCAACTGAAAAGCAACAGCGGACCCATACAGAAAGATTCCATATCAAGCTCTTGGAGGACAAGAAAACTGCAAGGTGCTCTGTGGCAACACCCCAGCAACAGTATTGGAATAATAATAATTATGGTATTTGTTAAGCGTTTTCTATGTGCCAACTACTGTACTAAGCAGTGGCGTGGGTACAAGACAGCAGGTCACACATAGGGCTCACAGTCTACGTAGGAGGGAGAACAGGGATTGAATCCCCAATTTGCAGATGAGGGAAGAGTGTCACAGAGAAGTGAAGTGACTTGCCGAAGGTCACACAGCAAAGAGACAGAGCCGGAATTAGAAGCCAGGTCCTTCTGACTTCCAGGGCCATGCTCTATCCACTAGGACATGCTACTTCTCTTCTCCCTCCTGTTCACTTCTTCTCACTTCTAATCTCTCTCTGCCCCACAGAGAACCCCTCTATCCTACATGCTAGGGCCCGGCAAAGCCTAAATCCAGCCCTGACTCTCATTTGGAAAGAAGATAGCACCAATACTGTTCATCAAAAACAATTCAGAGATTTCAAAAACTACATGCAGCAAAGCAAGAATTATAGCTCCTCATAAGTCCAGCAAAGTGGAGGAAGCTCAAGCTAAAAAAAAAAAAAAATTAAAAATTCTGTGCAACAAAAGGTGGCAGGCCTAAACTGAAGAAAGAGATTCGGATTCATGCTTTCACCAAACTAAGAAATTTGCTCATCACTAAAAAAGTCTATTTGGCCTCATACCCTCTACTATGACACTGCTGAAGAGTAATACTAATGATTGTGGTTTTTGGTAAGTGCTTACTATGTGTCAGGCACTGTACTAAATGCTGGGGTGGATACAGGTGGAACCACCCTCATCACAGTCACAGGGAATCTTATGCACATGTTAAAGTACTGCAATAATCTTCTGGACATTCATTCATTCATTCAATCATGTTTGTTGAACACTTACTGTGTGTAGAGCACAGTACTAAGTGCTTGGGAAGTACAAATCAGTAACATATAGAGACAGTCCCTACCCAACAATGAGCTCACAGTCTAGAAGACATGTCTTCAACCATTGAGGAAGGTAACCCATGAAGCTTGGAAAAATAGCCAAAATGTGACGGCATGGCCCTAGAAGTTACTACTGTAGTAACTCTAGACTGTAAGCTCATCATAGACAGGGAACATGTCTACCAATTCTGTTATATTGTACTCTCCCAAGCACTGACTACAATAAAGCATGGTAAAGAACCCAGTCCTGATAGCATCCCCACAGAAATTCATACTCAAACTCAGATATCTGTAGGAGTGCTTCACCATGTGGAATTCAGAGGAAATGCCACAGTGCTTGAGATGCGATTATAATCACAATATTGAAGTAGAAAGGGGAGAGACTAAATATGGAAACTAGGAAATCTCACAGGTTTACATTCCTCACAAGGTTCTAGCCAGAAACCTTATGGTTAGGTTACCTGCATCTATCCCCTCTCAGGGTCACACCTGCAGAGTTTCCGGTACTCTACCAGTCTCAGCTACGAGAGGGAGAGTCAAGAAGAGGTATATCCATTCCGTTCCTAGCTTGGGTAGTGGCTAGTGAGTGGAAGGCAATCTGCTACAAGTCAAAACTCACCTGTGCTGGGCAGCAGTGGCATGGGAGAGAGTCGAGGGTGGAGACTCGTGCACTTCACTGAAGGAGGCATTGGTAAACCACGTCCATATTTTTACCAAGAAAACTCTATGGATCCACTACTAGAATGATTGCAGATGAAGGTGGGGCCTTCTGGGGGAAATGTGTCCATGGTGTTGCTATGGGTCAGAGATGACTCGACAGCGTACGACAAGACCTGTGCCTATCACAGTTACCACATCTAACTTCTTGAACAGTTCCATCAGTGTCATGCACTGTACTCAACATCAAATGGCAAGTTAGACTATAAGCCCCATGCGGCACAGGGACTATATCTGGCCTGATTAACGTGTACCTACCCCAGCGTTTAGAACAGTGTTTGACACATAGAAAGCGCTTAACAAATACCATAAAAAAGGACAGGCAACAAACAAGTCCTAAAATGGAATCAGCACTGAAGTTATGTGTACTACAACAGTTTTGCTGGGTGGAAAGCACTTAACAAATATCATAAAAAAGGACAGGCAACAAACAAGTCCTAAAATGTAATCAGCACTGAAGTTATGTGTACTACAACAGTTTTGCTGGGTGGAACATGTGAGGAGAATGGATGACGGTAGTATGCCCAAATAGCTGCTGTATGGTCAACTCATACAGGGAAACTGAAAGCAAGGAAATGTTTTACGGATACAGAAAAACCCCACAATATAAATGGAGTATGAATTTTGAAAATGAGGCTCTTTTCAAGGGTACATTTCCCATAGACTTGCATGTTCTAAATTAGGATCCAATCCAGAACCTCTGGAAAAGTAATATGAAAATCCTTTATGTGTTATATACTAAAATGATAGACTTCACTAAACTATTATAAAGTCTTAAAGAAATTCAAAAGCATAAGATTACAATAGTAAATGAATGAGAAGTTGTAATATGGCTATGACCTTTGCGGGAGCTGCCGAAGCTGTACTCTTTTGTGGTGGTGGTTTGTCAACTTTAGGGAAGAATTTTTCCAACTTAAATTGAATAATAGCCTTCTTAAGTTCCTTGTAGCAGACTAACTCCTTCTAAACACCCTTGAACATCTTTGAATTTCTATCCCTGTTAAGGTCTTCCTCAATCATATTTATTGTAACTGCGCTGCTTACCTGTAAGCTCCGTGTGACCAAGGATTGTGTCTGCTTACTATTTTGCCCTCTCCCAAGCCCTTATTACCATGCTCTCCCCAGAGTAAGAGCTCTGTAAATGCCACTGATTGCAGTACATTCACTCAGTTTCTTGAAAATTGATGCCAAGATTTTATCTAGGAGTGGAGAGTCAATAATGTTTCCTTCTGTTTCTGCGTCTTACAAAAATGTGATGGATTGTCAAATTTTGCTCCAATTCTGTCACTGGACAACACTTCCTCTGAATGAGATGCAACTAACTCACTGATATTTGCCTTATCCATTTATAGATTAAATTGCCTTCCCAGTTCAACATCTTCTTTGGCTATCTGCACAGGGGCTCTTCATTGTCATAAAAATCTGATATGAACTGTGGGCAGAGCTTTTTCCAAGATCAATTTACTGTTGATTTGCTGGTGGAGTTTAATAATAATAATAACAATAATTATAGTACTTGTTAAGCACTTTCTATGTATCAGGCACTGTAGTAAGCCCTCGAGTGGATAGAAGCAAATGAAGTTGGACACAGTGCCTTTCTCATGTGGGGTTTACAGTCTTAATCCCCATTTTACAGATGAGTTAACTGAGACACAGAGAAGTGAAGTGACTTGTCCAAGGTCACACAGCAGACAAGTGGCGGAGCCAGGATTAGAACCCATGACCTTCTGACTCCCAGGCCTGTGCTGTATCCACTACACCATGCTGCTTCTCTACGCCACGATGCACGGGATAAGGCGTTAAACTATTTAAGTTGTGTCTCTGTAGGTTGTACGTCTGGAGGGATGGCTGTAATTTAGGGTACACCTTATGTGGTAAAACATGACCTTAGAAAATGCTACAACTCAGTTACAACCTGACAGACAGCTAGAGCAGCATAGTGTAGAAATCAAGAAAGGAGTGGCTCTTTTGGAGCAAATGTTCCCAGAGGATCATGAGATGAGGCAAAGCAAAAACAGCGCCAGGTACTGCAAACAACAAGCAGAACAGCACAACAAAGGCAGCTTCTGTATGGACACAGTCTGGTAATCTGGATAATGGGTCTCATATTGACTTTGTTAACCACACACCCACCCATAGGTGAATTTTACCACCAGTAGCACTGTGGGAATCATCATCATCATCAATCGTATTTATTGAGCTCTTACTATGTGCAGAGCACTGTACTAAGCGCTTGGGAAGTACAAATTGGCAACATATAGAGACAGTCCCTACCAGCATGGCTGGAAAACAGTGTTACCTAATGGAAAGAGTATGGCTCTGAGAATCAAAGGACCTGGGTTCTAATCCTGGCTCTGTTACTTGCTGTGTGACCCTCTCGATTGGAAGCTTGTTGTGGGTAGGGAATGTGTCTGTTATTTTGTTATATTGCACTCTTCCAAGCACCTAGTGAAGTGCTCTGCACACAGTAAGTGCTCAGTAAATATGATTGGCTGACTGACTGACTGACCTTAGGCAAGTTCCTTAACTTCTCTGTGCTTCCGTTTCCTCAATTTTAAAATGGGGATTCAAAGCTGATAATAATAATAATAGCATTTGTTAAGGACTTACTACATGCCCAGCACTGTACTAAGCGCTGGGGTGGATATGAGTAAATTGGGTTGGAGGACACAGTCCCTGTCCCACATGGGGCTCACAGTCTCAATCCCCATTTTACAGATGAGATAACTGAGGCACAGAGAAGTGAAGTAACTTGCTCAAGGTCACACAGCAGGCAAGTGGTTGAGAGGGGATTAGAATCCATGACCTTCTGACTCCCAGGCCAGTGCTCTATCCACTATGCCATGCTGCTGTTCCTCCTATTTAGAGTGTGAACCCCATGTGGGACAGGGACAGTGTCTGACCTGATTAACTGTATCTAGAACAATATTTGACATATAGTAAGCTCTAAACAAATACCATAATTAGTGGATAAGCATGTTCTCTGAATATTTAGGACAACTTTGTAAATGTTTACGTATATACACAAATCGCAGAAGACACACCCAGCTGCTTGTACAGTTCCCCAATGTCTCCTACAAGCTATATTCAATATCTAGTGGAAGGCAGGAGTATCAACAGAGAGGTCCTGGGATGCAGTCAGCTTACCAGCACTGAGCTAATGCTCACTGCAACACAGCTTTGCTGTACAGGGCGTGAGAACTGTGGACAGTGTCAGGATTTACAACTAGTTGTTGCACAGACAAGCAAAGGGCATCCCACTCAAGCAGAGAGGACAGAACAAAAGTTTCAAAGACAGTGTAATGCAGAGTGGCAAACAACTTCACGTAATAAATGGACTGCTGGAAATCAATAGAAGATTGTTTTCCTTGAGCAAAAGGCTTCACAACAATATACCCTGAGACCATCTCAGACAGAGATGGGCCACGGACATCGGCAGAGAAAGGAACGGTCTTTATCTGGCCACCGCGTGAACTGAATTATCAGTTCTGCATCAATCATTTCTGCTATACCCACAATCATGGATAGTATTTTACCGACAGTTGCTTCAGCTTTGAAAATGGACAGCTTATCTGTAGAGAAAGCACCGACTCACAAGATAGAAGTCACTGTGTATGTGATTTGACTGTGTGTGGTCTGTGACAAACTGAATAAAAGTTGGTTAAAGTTCATTTTCCAAGAATTGTTTCTGGTATTCAAGAGGCTGTGAAATGCCAGTGAGCCCCAGGTGTGCTTGGAACAGAAATTAGGAAGCAGCGAGGTATGTGTGTTGATCTATTTTGGGGCTTCAATCACTTGTTCCTGGGCCCATGGGAGGCTGGCAAGCTCCTGCATGAAGGGCTTCCTTCCTTTTGTTAATTTTGAGTAAGCTCTGCATTATAGGCTGTCAGATGGGTCTTCAGTGAAAATTTCACAGTCATTGTAATACCTTTAATCCCTCTGTGGAAAAAGCAGAGAAAGTGTTAGAGAAGCCCAAAGTGGAGAAATGATGTGCTTTATTCCAGTTCTCGATTGTCTGTTTAGACGGGTGTCATTCAGGCCTCCTTTCAAGGGAAGGTCCCTGGAGGTCAGCTCAAGGAAATGAATCAAAATGAGCTCCTTCTTTCAGAGAGCCAAAAAAAGGAGGTGTTGGGAAGGCAAAACCATAATGTTCCTTGAAACATGAGTAGATAAAAAGGGACCAGGGTTGTGGGTAGATAAAATAGACTTCCTATCAGAGCTTTTCACATAAAATAGCAAACTAAATAGAAATCTTTGCTCTCGTCTGGCAAGCTAGAGCACAGAATGATATAAGTATAAAACTATTTGCCTTTTTGCCACCCTCCACAGATTCTTAATGTAATAGGGAATTTAGACATCATTATTTTGCTATTCATTTAACACTGCACCCACATTCCAAGTTCCTTTGCAAAATTATTGATTGGCTCAGAAGTTCCTAACTGGACTGGAAATCTAAGGCACAGTGATTTGGTTTTCTTTTTTACATGTGTATCTTTCAAACAATCTGGCTTCATTCAGAGGGAATGGTCCTTTGGTATACCTTTTATTCATAGGTGTGAGGGGAGTGAGGTATTTGAAGTTTTGGGGTAAAGGACTATGTTTGAGCTTAAGCCGATTAGACATTGGGACGTGTCTTCTCCAGTTGTGTACAGTGCCTAGCACTGTTAAAGGAAAGTAATGCACCTACTCCTTCAGTATTAGGAGCAACGTACTCTCAGATGGACATTACGATCTCTGCTTTGCAGATGAGGAAAGCCTATCCTGTTTCCATCCCTCTGTTCCTGCTTAAACCTGGTAAGCTAAATTCAGAGTTAAATTAAATCCCGTAATTATACCAAATCTGCTATATTATACTCTCCCAAGTGCTTAGTACAGCACTCTGCACACAGTAAGCACTCAATAAATAGGATTGATTGCTCTGGAACCAATTGGTCATCTTTGGCAGGCGAATTTCCCAGCACAAAGATACCTCCTGGTAAATGGCCTCTCCTAGGATGAAGGCTAGCAGCAACTGTCCCAGACACTTTTCAGGGCTTTGTTGCTTCCAGCAGCCCCAGGGAGCACTACCTGCCATCCCCTTTTCCACTCCTCTGGCCTGGAAGCAGCCCTGCCTGGGACCAGAAAAGGCAAGGAACAGGAGCAGTGATGGTGGCATGTGCCCATGCCAGGACCCAGTGCAGGACTGCTCCTAGACAGGAACATCCTGCTCAGGCTGGAGTGTGAAGCCTTTTCCATCTCCAGGGTGGCACTACCACTGCCTCCAAAGACTGCTGCAGCCTGTGTTGGGGCTAGGAGTGGGGAGAGATGGGGTCCCTGACATCATTGTAGGCTGTTCCAGACCAGGCTTTTCCCTCTGTCTCAGCTGCAAGCCTCTCCCAGCCTGGAAAAACAATCCATCAATTAATCGTATTTACTGAGTGCTTACTGTGTGCGTTACCATCAACATCATCAATGGCATTTATTGAGCACTTACAGTATGCAGAGCCTGATACTAAGCACCTGGGAGAGTACAACAGACACCTTCCCTGCCCACAATGAGCTTACAGACCACTGTACTAAGCTCTTGGGAGAGTAGCATTAGAGTTGGTAGACATGTTCCCTGCCCCCAAGGAGCTTGCAGTCTAGAGGGATACATGGGGCCCATTATTCATTCATTCATTCAGTCGCATTTATTGAATGCTTACTGTGTGCAGAGCACTGTACTAAGCGCTTGGGAAGTACATGTCAGCAACATATAGAGATGGTCCCTACCCAACAACGGGCTCGCAATCTAGAAGGAGGAGACAGACAACAAAACAAAACATGTAGACATTAAGTCATGATGTCAAGCTGTCGCCCTGGCCCTGCAGTAAGCTTCATCCAAGTCTGCCTATGACATCTGGATATCTCTGAAAATGCTCATTAAGCTTCAAAAGGTGCTTTGATGCATAGTTTGGGCAAATTTTCCAAAGTATACATTTTGTCTTGGTGGCTGATTTTTTAAATCATGAAAATAGGGAAGGTGAATTAGGTAAAGCCTGTTCTAAGGTTTATCACATTATTTTCTAAGAACCCAAAGCTTTGTTTCTGCATCTGGGAAATACTTGCATACCCCAGGTGTTACTGACATTGCAATTAGGATGTAATTTAGTTCTATTTGGAGACTTGACGAACCACTTGTTTGGCCTAGCCTCACGTGGTGGGCTCCAACGGTGCTGTTCTCTTTGTCTTTGAAGCTTTTTGAAAAACACTGTAATGAAGCTTGTCAGTGATCGTCGTATACATCCATGTCATAGATCGAGTCTGTAGTCAGAAGGCTCCTCTAACTATTGTAATTAACAGAACACTCTGACATGCCTGACAACCTTGGAATGCAAGATCCCACAAGAGATGAGCAAATTCTGCATCAAGGCATCCCAGTGGCTATGTGAAACTGGAAAATTTCCCTGAGCAGGTAAGCTTTTGGGTGATGGGCACATAACATTTTTAATAACTATTTGGGAAGTGATTGGATCACAACTGCTCTAAAACCACCTTAGCTAGCTCCTTTCTAGTGAAGGCATCACACCCACAAGTCACCCCACACCATCGCCCCAATGTTTAGCTTCCTTTTATAAGCATGGCCAGTATCAGAACTGAGCTGCATTTCCTTACCTCTGAAACCTTCTGCAATCTACACTGCCTAATGACATTGTTTCAGTTCTGTAGTAGTCTCTATAACTACTATGATATCAGTTACCCAGTGTTCCAAAGCAAAGGAATGAAGGTGCATGGGGGAACATGTATAGTGTAAATGCAGAGAGCAGCTCAATGGGTATAATCAAACAAACAAATGGTATTTTTAATGGCATTTAAGTGCTTACCGCAGCCCGTATGTACATATCCATAATGTATTTAAATGTATCAATGTCTGTTTCCCTCTCTAGACTGTAAGCTTATTGTGGGCAGGGAATATGTCGACCAACTTTGTTATACTCACCCAGGTGCTTAGTACTGTGTTCTGCATACAATAAGTGCTCAATAAATGTGATTGATTGATTCACTATTCTAAGTGTTGGGGATAACCTGTTAAGTTAATCAGGTCAGACACAGTCTCTGTCCCATTTAGGGCTCAAGGAAATCCCCATTTTACAGTTGAGGAAACTGAGACACAGAGCAGTGACTTTCCCAAGGTCACACAGCAGGCAAGTGGCAGAGCTGGGATTAGAACTCAAGTTCTCTTAATAATAATAATGATAATAATAATGATGGTATTTGTTAAGTGCTTATTTTGTGCCAGGCACTGTACTAAGCCTTAGAGTAGATACAAGAAAATCAAGTTGGATACAGTCCTTTTCCCATGTGGGGCTCACAACTTACTGAGTGCAGAGCACTGTAATAAGCACTTGCAAAAGTGCAATGCAGTAGAGTTGGTAGACATGATCCCTGCCTACAAGGAGCTATAGTAAGTGTAGTAATGTCCAGCAGGCCCTCTGAAACCCTTTTCTTGGTGGGTTCTGGTGTCGGTTCAGTAATACTCACAGTGAGTTAAATAGAAACTCTCCCAAGCATCAGTGTATTGCTTCTCATGGAAACATACTGTTGTGGGGTGGGGGAAGATAAACATAGGAAGAGGAGAAGGAAACTGGGGGAAAAGGAGGCCCATACAAAATTTAAAGGTTTTGGTGGGCAACTAACTTTGAAAAATGATTTCCAAGGAAACTCTTTTCCTGCATTAGACTGGTGTTAAAATACAGACAGTTCTTTGATAATATGTGTTTTCTTTACATGTTTTGGATAGAATGCTACTTGGAAATTAGGTAATGTTCTTCCCACAAGGCTCATCTCTGTTGTTACAATGTGATGTTGCACATGTATGCAGCATTGATCTGGTATGAGTATTTTAGTGTGGATTTTCCTTAAATTCAAGTTCTGCAAAAACATTACTGCAGCCTTTATAAAAGAACTGCCTTTATGGGAATTTAATTTAGTGAAAATCCCAAAAGGTAAGTCAGCTACGTGCTACTATTTCTCCATGACCCAAGGTTAAAATCTAGACCAAACTATGCTGAGAGAATAGTCAAAAGACTGATAGTTTATAAATTTATATGCTATTTAGAGTTTACTTAATCCTTTTTATCAAAGAACACATTGTGCTTTCAAATATAATATCCTTTCTGTCATCCTGTGAGTTAGGATGGAGAGACTTTTATCTTCATAGTGCAGGTGAGAAAATTTGAGCAACAGAGAGCTAAATGATGTGCCCAAGGTCTCACAGAGGCTGACTCAGCATTCCTGATTCATAGTTCAGTGCTCTTTCCATTAGAGTACTCTGCCTTCTCCTGGCATGCTTTACACATTTTTAAAAAAGGAGTGGGAGATGAAATAAAGGATTGTGGAGGCTAGATGGGATATGTCACCTCCCTTCCTTCTCTCTAGCCAGGAAAGGCTTCATTTAGTCCTCTCTCTTCCCCTGTCTTGCTGTGTGACAACGTCAGGAATCTTCTCGGAGCCTCGTTCTCCTCATCTGTAAAATGGAGATAAATAATACCCACTGCCCTGTGGCAGAGCTGGGACCCTAACCCAAGTCTCCTTAATCCCAGACCCAAGGTCTTTCTGATTTGCTATGTGACTTTGGGCAAGTGACTTATCTGCTTTGTGCCTCAGTTCCCTCATTCTTAAATTGGGGAGTGTGGTATCTGGATTTCAGGGATGTTTTGGAAAAATAAAAGTGCTCTATAAATTCAAGCTATTATTATTATGAGCAGGAAGGAAGAGCCTGTTGGAAGGAAGACCATTAGTTCATAGATGAAAAATGAATGACTACTTTGACACAAATGAAGCAGCAGCAACTTTAAATGTCTATGGGATTACAGTGTTCATGACAGTAGCTATATTTTATTTCTTTTTAACATTGGAAAATGTGATGAGAATTTTTAAAAATTGTATATATTGAGGAATTGCAATGCCTGATCTACAAACTATTGCAAGGTCAGTAAGTCTTTTTTTAGTTTTTTAACCTGGAACTGTCTAACTTTTTGTGACTGCTGAGACTCAATTATCATTGCAGGATTTCAAGTGCTACTATAGTCATCAAGCTCAGTTTGGAAGCTATTTAATGTTAGCAAAAACAACTTTTATGTAAGCAGAAAGAAAGGGATTAATGTCCAAAAGGAATTTCAGAAAAATTTCTTACTTTGCCCTTTTCTACTTCACCTAACAAGACTAGGACAAGAGGAGGGGAAGTCAAGGAGGGAAAGGTATATTAAAAACACACAGATTTCCTGAAAGATTTTGCTTAAATAGGAATTTAAAGGGTACTTTGTTATAATGATGTCATAGTGACAAGACTATCCTTGGATAGGGGGATTTGGGATAATCACCCTGTGCTTCATGCAGGGGATATACAGGACACCCAGACACATGTGACATCATTGGATTTAACAGTGGGTTTCTATTACCTCAATCCTGGAAGGACTTCATTGAGTACAGTTGTTTGTTTCAGTATCAGGTCCATCTACATTTAAGATGGCCCATGATGGCACTGAGAATTCCAGATACCTCTTTTCCATACTGCCCCCATCTTTTGTTTTAAATAAATAATTTAATAATCACTGTTAAAATAGCAAAAAATTAAAGCTTCTGAATTTTCCTTGTGGGAATGACTGCTTCTGTCCATTCCTGGCAATATTCGTTTTGTTGTTGTTGTTTTGAAATTGATTAGAAAACAACCACTCTCCTATTTATTGTTGTGCAAGCAACAGAATCAGTCAGTCAATCAATGGTATTGATTGGGCACTTACAATGTGCAGAGCACTGAACCAAGGGCTTGGGAGAGTACAACAGAAATGGCAGACGTGTTCCCTGCCCATAAGAATTTTACAGTCTGGAGGACTGGAAGTACATTATAAGAAGGCAAAAGAGCAAAGGTTCTTTGTGGGAATTTGTCAAACTTCTATGGTTGCTGGATGTTGTCCGCCAGCAAACTTGGCATGACTGACTCCAACTTGTGCATACCAACAGTAACCCTCAATTCTGTGCAGACCTAAAGCACTCCAGTGTGTAAAGTAACATTAACCAAAGTGACTTCTCTCTGTTTGGAATGTCCCCATCCTGTGTTGACCATTATCTCCTGATAACATCTTGTAAACACCGATTTTAACACTAACCAAACCATGAGAAACAAACGGTTGTACTTTAACTTAGGATCTAGGAATGCCAAGACTTCACCTGCAGCACTACTCGGGAATCCTTTGTGTAGCTCGGATTTGAAACCCAATAAAAGAGGAAGAAGCGGCTGGGATCGGGGATGCTTGCCACTCGTACCTCTCTTGGGAGGTGAACGGGCAGGTAGCCACTTTCCTTCTTTACTGCTCTATCTGAACTCATGTCTCCGAGTCATTTTTCCTATTTGCGTCATCACCTTGGGTACTCAAACCCTGAGGCCGATTTACACTGATTAACCTATTTTGCACCCTACTTTTCGATAACACTGGATATTTCAAAATGAAATTATCATCCATAAAATCTTCTAGGGCCAAATCATTACCAGGTAAGGGATAGACCAGATGAAAACCAGACAAATGGGGCACTCTGTCTAGACTGTTCCTAAATCAATCAGTGGATTTTATTTACTGAGTGCTTACTGTGTGCAGACCACTTTTCTAAGCACTTGTGTGAATACAGTGTAACAGAGTTGGTAGATAACATTCCCTGCCCAGCATGACCTAATGAAAAGAGCTTAGGGCTTGGGAGTCAGAAGACCTGAGTTCTAAGGATCTGAGCTCCACAACTTGTTGGCTATGTGACCTTGGGAGTCACTCAACTGCTCTGTGCCTCAGTTACCTCATCTGCAAAATGGGGATTAAAACTGTGAGTTATGGACTGTGTCAAATCTGACTAGTTAGTACTTACCCCAGTTCTGAGTACAGTGCCTGGCTCATAGTAAGCACTTAACAAATACCATTAAAAAAGCTTACAGTTCAGAGGGGGGAGACAGACTTTAATATGAATAAAAAATTAAAGATGTGTGCATAAGTGTGGTGGGGAAGAATCTCTGGAAGAATTTTGCAAAAATACTTTGTAAAAAAATCTATAGAAGAATTTGTTGGCACATTTGTCTACTGCGCTTTTGATTAGGCTCAGATGGAAAATTTTCCAAGTCTAAGGATATTTATTACTAAACTAATTTTGTGAGTGACAAAGGACACTAAAAAGCAAGGTTTTATTTGATTTCAATTCACACCATCTTTAGATTTAGTGATATTGAGGTTGGAGCTGAGACAGTGTATATGCAAGGAGACAAAAGTTGTACAAAGTAGATATTTTAGGCAATTATAATTCAAGCAAAGATGACGCATCTCGCAATTCAGTGAAGGTGGGTTTTTCTTCAGATTGAATTATAATTGTTTTAACCCTCTGCTCTGCTTTGCCTGTGTAAATAAAACAAGAATCACTGTACACCAAAAGCCCACCTAGTTTTCCTCTCAATTCAAATAGTCAGTTCTACAGTTCTCTGGTCCCTGATATTTGACTAGGGCCTACTTTTCTGTGGGTCAGAAAAATCCCATTTTGGATTAGTTTCTGATTGAGCACAATAATGTTTCTACGTTGAGCGTTTCCTTAAGCAGGTCATTTTTTATTTGACTTCTACATCATTTTTATTCACCCCTTTTTATGAAATATTTTGAATTCCCTGGTGAGAGACAAACCACAGTAAGAAGCTTTCAGCTTCATTTTATTTCTGAGGGTATCATTAATGGAGTTATTTTGATATATTTTTTCCAAGACAGCCTTAAGCTATAACCACAAGTGCCTCTTCAAAATTTCCTGATTTTTTTTCAGTTGAACTCTTGTCTTAGTTTTCATATGTTTTGATGTTGCCTTTAGAGGCTCCAAATGTATCCTGGACACATTAAAACATATTTGGTGCTTGTCAAGTGGAAAAAATAAGAGTAAAGCCAATAAATAAACCATTCTGAGCTTTTCTTTCTGAGACGTGTCACACCTGTTGTGGGATTAATGTTGTGAAACTTTAGAATGTTGGATTCTACTTAGTCTCTTTATTAATAAGAAAAAAAGCAAGAGCAAAAAAAATACAGTTACTTCAAAGAACTCCCTGCTTGATTGAGTTGAGAAGAAATTGGTTTATTGCTTTGATCCTTCCACCAAAAGGAATAACTTGAAAAGAAGAGGAAAACCCCCAGAAATGTGAGGCTTTGTGGAGTGATCTTACGCTTTCTCTGAGGATCATTAAAAATGTTTATTGGCTTCAGCAAACATGCATCCCAGTGTAGAAGAATGCAGTCAGAATTGCTGAAGGGAGAGCTTAACTCTGAAAATTTCAGCCTGGCTAGATAATGAATTGATTTTGCCGACTATGAGGCACTATTTCAAGGTAAATGAAAGGGTTGAGAGGAGACTCATTTGACCTCTTTAGAACTAATTTGTTGAATTCAAAGTTGTGATCAAATTTGAACATTTGAGATGGGATGGTGCTCCACAGTTTGTTTACCCTTGGCAAAGTCTATCTGTCCTAAGAGAACACATTTTTTAAAAGATTATGGAAAGCCTTCTTACAAGGCTGATAGCCTTTTCAAAACAACATTTTGATGAGTTAAGTGCAAACAAATTCAGATCAAATGGATTCAATTGATTTTCAAGGACAAAGAAGTTGAAAAAATTCAGGAGAAAAGTGCTTAGCAAAATGCATTTTTAGTTTTTCCAATCCTGATTATGGGAGTGGGATTTGTTCATTCCCTCAGTGCAAAAATAATACAGTCAGATTCGTTCTGGGGGTTGGAAGCATACTTATAAGTGAGGGAGTGGGCACAGTAAGGGAGACTCACCAAAGAATTACTTTCTTTCAGTACTGCTGGACTCCCTGCTCCTCTGCCTACAAGATCAGTCCTATCTCATTCCAGGATGCTGTAGGCCATGGTGTAAGCCCATTGAGCAAAGCTCCCTGGGAGGGCAAAGTTAGTATTTAATAATAATAATAATAAAGGTATTTATTAAGCGCTTACTATGGTCAAAGCACTATTCTAAGCACTGGGGAGGTTACAAGGTGATCAGGTTGTCCCACTGCGGCCACACAGTCTTAATCCCCATTTTACAGATGAGGTAACTGAGGCCCAGAGAAGTTAAGTGACTTGCCCAAAGTCACACAGCTGACAATTGGCGGATCGGGATTTGAACCCGTGACCTCTGACTCCAAAGCCCATGCTCTTTCCACTGAGCCACGCTGCTTCTCCAATTTCACCAAATTATAGAATTGGGCAGCCTTAAGTGACATAATGCTTGACTGGATCCTTTCCACACAAGAAAATTGCTTCAGTTTAAGACTCTGTGGTAGGAATTTTCATGTTTCCTGCCAATGGAGAAAAGACTAGTATATCAAACAATCAAGAGTATTTATTGAAAGCCAACTGCTTGTAGAGCTCTGTACTAAGCACTTGGGAACACACAAAATCATTTGCAGATATGATCCCTGCCCTTAAGGAACTTGTAATATTGTGAATTTAAACACTGTGATTTTACAGAAGGTACACTGTGACTTAATCACTGCAGTAGTGAGAAGTTCTAAGCATCTCCATTGCAGTTGATGTTGACACTTAATAAGAAGGGGTGTAAGTGCTTTAAAGGGTTGAGATTAGAAATGAGTATATGAATACACTGTTCATTATTTCAGTATTTTCCGAGATCAGCAGCAGCAGCAGCATTTGTTGTACCTACTGTGTGCAGAGCATGGTACTAAGCGCTTGGTAGTGTACGATAAATGTAAAGTACATGACCCATTCATTGCCTTTGAGAGGCTGAAATAGATACAATGAGAATGAGAGGAAAACTATAGATACAACTGGTAACAGTGAAAGTAAAAGATTGAAAAGTAAGTGAATGGAATAAAAAAACCTGATCTACATATATGAGTACTAAGAATAGCTGTTGGGATGACCTGAACAGAGAGGTAGGGATTAATTGGAGAGTGCCACCTGAAGGAGGTGGATTTTAGACTGGCTTCGATGGTGAGAGAAAGCAAAAATGATGTTGCTGATAATGGGACATACCAGTCAATCAGTCATATTTACTGAGCACTAACTGTGTGCAGAGCCCTGTACTAGGCGCTAGGGATAGCATAATCCAATAGAGTTGGTAGACACGTTCCCTGTCCACAAGAAGTTTACAGTCTTTCTGTGTGTGTGTGTCTGTGTGTCTGAAAAGACTTTTGTATGACCAACAGTTCCTCCCACAGTACACACACGATACAGTCCTTTGGTTTGAGTACTTGGCCACAGCTGTATGTCAAGCTGTTGCCTTCCATTAATTAATGCAGTGTTTGCGGTTGTGCTTATGATGCCTGCTCTGCTTTGATCCCCAACTCCAGCTCATCTAGCATCCTCTGCTTGTGCATCCTGGTTTCCCCATTATCGATATCATATTGTCCAGTCAGGTTGTGTTTCAAAATGTATGCTTCAGTGATGGTAGACTTGTTATGCTCCAATACCTCATGGATTAGTGGGAAAAGCACGGGTTTGGGAGTCAGAGGATGTGGGTTCTAATCCCAGCTCCACCACTTGTGTGCTGTGGGACCTTGGGGAAGCCACTTAACTTCTCTGTGCCTCAGTTACCTCATCTGTAAAATGGGGATTAAGACTGTGAGCCCCATGTGGGACAACCTGATTACCTTGTATCTATCCCAGTGCTTGGCACATAGTAAGTGCTTTACAAATACCATTATTATTACTATTACCCTGGTGTTGGTAATTTATTCCTATGCTTTGGTGTTGAATATAGCTTGTAGATGATGCTGATGAAAATATTCAAGAAGCTGAATGTGCCATCTTTGTTAGGATCATATCTATGAACCATAAAAAGTGTGTACACCACAACCACCTGTAGTTTTACATGGAACTTAAAACTACTAGAAAAACTAGTTGGAGTGTGCTATGTAGCCTGAAGTGGCTGTTATCCTAAAATTCCTCCTGTGAAGAATCAGATTCAGGCAGAAGGAGGGCAGCAGGAGAGGTAAACCCATTCTCTCTCTTAGAGTAATAGTATCCATTAGTATGTTATATGTTAATATTATCATGATATTATAATATTGTAATATATGCAGAGAAGTACCATGCAGAGAAACAGCATGTCTAGTGGATAGAGCATGGGCCTGGGAATCAGAAGGACCCGGGTACTAATCCCGGCTCCACCACTTGTCTGCTGTGAGACCTTGGGCAAGTCACTTAACTTCTCTGTGCCTCAGTGACCTCATCTGTAAAATGGGTATTAAGGCTGTGAGCTCTTTGTGGGACATGGACTGTGCCCAACCTGATTATCTCGTATCTACTGCAGCGCTTAGTACAGTGCCGACACATAATAAGCACTTAACAAATACCATTAAAATAATGATAATAATAATTAAAAAGTGCTTACTATATGCCAAGCATTATACTAAGAGCTGGGGTATATATAGGATAACAAGATCAGACACAGTCCCTGTCCTTCATGGGGCTCACAGTCTAAGTAGGAGGGAGAACCCGCATTGAAGTCCCATTTTACAGATGAGGAAACTCAGTCATATAGGAGTAAAGTAACTTGCCCAAAGTCACACAGCAGGCATGTGGCAGAGCAGGAATTAGAACCCAGGTCTTCCACCTCCAGGCCTGTGCTCTTTCCACTAGGTTATGCTGCTACTACCTCGCTACTCTCCTATTACAACCCAGCCTGCACACTTTGCTCCTCTAATGCTACCCTACTCACTGTACCGTGATCTCATCTATCTCACCTCCAACCTCTTGCTCACATCCTGCCTCTGGCCTGGAACACCCTCCCTCTTTATATTTGATAGACAATTACTCTCCCGTACTTCAAAGCCTTATTGAAGGCACATCTCCTCCAAGAGGCCTTCCCTGCCTAAGCCCTCTTTTCCTTTTCTTCCCCTCTCTTCTGTGTCGCCCTGACTTGCTCCCTTTACTCATCCCCCTTCCCATCCCCACAGCACTTAAGTACATGTTGTAATTTATTACTTTTAATGTCTGTTTCCCCCTCTAGACTGTGGGCAGGGACTGTGTCTGTTTTACTGTACCATCCCAAGTGCTAGTACAGTTACCTGCACACAGTAAGCCCTCAATAAATGTGACTGATTGATTGATGTTGCTTTCCTATCACGTGGTTATTTCTTGGGTTTTTTCCTGGGCTGGCCTCTTAGACTCAAGAAGGGTGAGAGACCTCTAGCCCCAAGAAGGCTATGAGTGATTAATGGAGCTGAGTGAGCTTCTGCACTGTTTGCCTACTTACCCTGTGAGCAGTACTTACCCAACCTGGTAGTTATGATGGTAATAATGATGAGCCAGTTTGACTGTTTCAGTGTCCCAGAATAGGAACAGTTTTGGCGGGGGCTGTGGACTCTGACCCAGAAACAATCTGCTGTGGAATCCCCCTTCCTGGCATTCTCTTCTCCTTGATAAGACTGACTGTCTGCCCAGAATCCTGAAGCAGTGAGGCTGTTACTGTCCCATGGCTACTTATTCTCTGGCAAGAAAACCTCAGGTTATACTCTAAACATTAGGATTCACTTGGTGTGGGACCAGGGGCCATTCATTGCCCTCTTTATCACACTAGTTGCTACTTGGGGAAGCAGTATAGCATAGGGGAAAGAGCACAGGCCTGGGAATCAGAGGACCTGGGTTTTAATCCTGGTCCCCCCGCTTGCCGGCTGTGTGACCTTGGGAAAGTCACTTAACTTCCCTCTGATTCAGTTTCCTCAACTGCAAAGTGGGGATGAAACATCCATTCTCCCTCCTACTTAGAATGTACACTCCTCGTGGGACAGGGACTGTGTCCAACCTGATTAACTTGTATCTACCCCAGTGCTTAGAACAGACAGTGCTCTGCACACAATAAGCGCTCAATGAATATGATTGATTGATTAACATGTACCATAATGATTATTATTTCCAAAGAATAATCAATGGTATTTACTGAACACTTACTGTGTGCAGAGGACTGTATCAAGCGCTTGGGAGACTACAGCACAACAAAGTTGGTAGACCCATTCCTTGCCCACGAGCTTACAATCTAGAGGATATGCTGATGGGAAGTTAGAAGAAGAAAAAGAAAAATCCTTTGCCATATTAAGCCATTTGGTGCCCTCCATATATTTAAATTACAGTACTCTGCAAAAGGCAGCTTTAGTTCTAAAAAGGAAGGAGATGAATTGCAATAAAAAGTAGGCTTTCTCATTGCCATCCTAGTTCAGGACAAGTTAAGTGCTATCAACTGCATAGTCAGTGAATTTCACCTCAAAGAGGCCCAGAGATAAAGAACAGAATCTTCAACCCTATCTTCGAGGAAGGTCATATTAACATTTTAATGTGATTCCACTGTAATTGAAATTAGTGCTTTTATTTTTCTTTCCATTGAGATTTCAGCCTTTAGATCCTCTGGGGATCACTGTGCTTGATGCAGTGCCAGCTGGCTCAGTGAAAATGAGCACAGCAGTGAAATAGCCTAACTAAGTTGGGGAGAATCAATAGGGGAAATCTAGTTCGGAAATGTTCTGGCCCCAGCAACTCCAAATCGTTTACAGTATGATGATGGAATCTCCTGTAGAGAACAACAGATGTCCCTTGAAGCTGAGTCTTCAGTACTGAGACTGTAAGCTCATTGTGGGCAGGGACTGTGTTTGTTTATTGTTGTGTTGTGCTCTCCCAAGAGCTTAGTACAATGCTCTGCACACAGCAAGCACTCAATAATAATAATAATGATGGCATTTATTAAGCACTTACTATGTGCAAAGCACTGTCCTAAGTGCTAAATACGATTGAATGAATGAATGAAAACCTGTGTGATGGAATCAATTTTAGCCCCTCTAGATTGTAAGCTCCCTTTAGACTGAAAGCTCATTATGGGCAAGGAATGTGTCTGCTAATTCTGTTGTATTGTAATCTCCCAAGTGCTTAGTACAGTGCTCTACACAAAGTAAGCGCTAAATGAATACGATTGATTGATTATTGACAGTGCCATGGTTTGCGCAGTACCATACACACTCTCTACCGCCACCCATTAGCTCCCTGCTGGAGCATGAGGTGGGTAGGGGTGTGGCACATTGTGATGCACACATAAAGGTTTTTTTACAAGTGGGACTCATCGACGGCCAAAGTGACCACAGCATAGCGTTGCTGCTGTGATTTAGTGCCATAAACCAGCAATCCCTTGCCTTGCCCGCATTAGCCAGCTTTTCTTCCCCATTCCTGATGGACCTATCCACTTCACTGAATGTCCTATGTAGTTCTTTGGCCAGAAACATTCACCACCGAAAGCACTTCCCCTAATTGCAGAACTGAAATTAGAACTGTGGTCTCCTGATTTTCCGAGCCATGTTCTTGCCATTGGATCAACCGCAGAGCCCAGGGTGGAATGTCATTTCCTAAGTTTCCCAAAAGAAACTTCACTTCACTTGCTTCACTGAAATATACAATCAATCAGTGATATTTAATGAACGCTTATTATACGCAGAGCACTATACTAAGCACTTTGGAGAGTACACTACAACAGAATTGATTGACATGTTCTCTGCCCACAAGGAGGAGACAGATATTAAATTATGGATATGTAAATAAGTTCTGTGGGGCTGAGGGTGGGATGAATTTCAAGTGCTTAAAGGGTACAAATCCAAGTGCATAGACAGTGCAGAAGGGAGAGGGAGTAGGGGAAATGAGAGCTTTTGGGAAGGCCCACTTAGTTGCTGGGTTAATCTTGGTCTTCATGTTGTGGGACACTGCTGGGTTCCTGTCGGGATCCATTAAGAACTGGAACACTGAGCTCAGAGAATAAAGTTCTCCACACTGATGCTAATCAAGCAACTTTTCTTCACTACTCACAAGTGCAGACAATGATAGGATAGAGAAGAAAAACAACAAACTTTCACTTCAGGAAAAAGATACTATAGTAAGCTTTGTACCAATTAAGGGAAATTTCACTTCAGGTTCCATTATGGCCCAAAGAAGCCCAGTTTTAATATGGTACTCACCCCAAATTGGCAGATACTTTACTTTTCCAGTAAAAAAACAATTTGAAGAAACTCAGAGGCATACAGTACAGATGCACTAGGTAGCCCACTGTGATGGGAGTCATTGGAGAAGAGGAAGAAATTAGCTAATTCATGCTAATTTGCAAACTCTTACAAAAGTGCCAGGGAATGTGGAGAGGCCAATTCCATAGCTCTGCACAGCCCTAGGATCTAGGACCTCATGTGGAGGTATTGGGCCCCATTACTGAGTTGTCAGGTCTCGAAATGTACTGTGTAGTTTGTTACTCAGAGCCAATATTCTGCACATGAATTGCTGTACTTAAATTCAAAACCAACCATACAGTGAAATTGTCGCCTGATCACTGTGGAGGAAATCTCATCTGCAGTGTTGACAGTGTCCTGAAAGAAAACTCTTTTGTCTCCTTCAGTGGAAGTTAGAAACACCTGAGCAAGGAAATTCCTTCCATAGAGTGAGTGCGGAGTGGAAGAGGGCAGAGGGAGTGGATTGTGGAGAAGGATATTGCTCTCATCTGTGAGAGTGCTTGGATTTAAATGATACAGTCCTATACAAACAATAAAGAAAATGTATTCAAATCTGGAACAAGGCAATCGAACAGTGAGCACTGTAATCTTTGACCTTTCTGAAGAATTCTGTGAGGTTCCAGTTTGTCATCTAAGAAACTAGTCTTCTCACTGGTGCATTTGAGGTCGGTGAAGGAACATTAGGTTTCTTTCTCTCTTTCCTTTCTTTCCCCATTACCCTACAAATCCAAGGCAGACAGATCCAGGTATTACACCTGATGCCTGCATTAAATTGTCTGTTATCTGTTGGAGAATGTCCTTGTCATTGTGATAGTAGAAAAATAATACCCACAAGACAATGTGGTAATACCCACAACCCTGTGCTTTTTGGCCATAAAATAAGAGTGCCTCATTGAAGCTCCAGATGCAAATTTTATACTTAAAGATAATTAATGAATGTCAAATGATATAGCAGCTCAAATTTGGAATCATGCCCAGATGAAATGGACTCTTCCAGCAGGAAAACTATTTTGAAAACAAAAATTAGTCCCTCAGGTAAAAATGAGTTCATATAAATGGCTTTAAAACCAGAAAAGAAACATTCAAAAATACTTTGTAATTGTCCCTTCTTAGATAACAATGGTTATCAAGAAAAAACACCACCCATATCTTTTATTTTTCATGGTTATGTTGGTGCATTTAATCTGTGATGGGGATAATTGTGTGTATACTTTGTATTTTAAATTTGGCATATGATTAAGTGGCAAATGAGGATGGAAATATCATTTAATTTGCCTCACAATGCAATTCTCTATTGCAGTATTGAAATATGCTATTAGGAATACCTCACACCATGATAATGAAACATTGTGCTCCTCAAAGGACTGGAATTAAATTTCTCAAGATTCTGGAAATTGATACCTCTAACTCTACATTGTCATTAAAAAATAAGACTCACCTTAATTAAAATATCATTTAATGCTACTACAAATAAGACCATATAAAATTATACGATAGGATGCAGTGAATACAGCTTACATTTTTCTTTGGTCACCATTATGCCATTTGTAACTGGTTTATAATGTGCCTGTTGTTGGGTTTTGGTTTTTTTTTTCCTTCTGGATTTCTTTTGCCAGGAAAATAATTTGTTCCTGTTTGGTGTTCAGGTTGCAGAGGGTAGAAGAGAACCAATTTTAGCCACTTTGTTTCTGAATGTAAGCTCCCTCTAGACTCTAAGCTTGTTGTGGGCAGGGAATGTGTCTGTTTATTGTTTATTGTACTCTCCCAAGTGCTTAGTACAGTGCTCTGCACACAGTAAGTGCTCAATAAATGTGATTGAATGAATGAAGTAGATGTTCTGAGATTTTGGATGACACAGTTTGAAATTTGAGATTAGCTGGGTAAAATAAGGTTGCTAGCTAGAGTCTAAGGCTATTGCTCTGATTTGTTGGAAAGATTTCACAATTTGGGGTTTGCAGATGTCCAAATGCTGTAGTAGTTGTAATCCTAGCTGGACATATAAAAGACCAGATACATATAAAAGTATATAAAAGATGTATATAAAAGTTGAGAAGCAGCGTGGCTCAATGGAAAGAGCATGGGCTTGGGAGTCAGAGGTCATGGGTTCAAATTCCAGCTCTGCCAATTTTCAGCTGTGTGACCTTGGGCAAGTCACTTAACTTCTCTGTACCTCAGTTACCTCATCTGTAAAATGGGGATTAAGACTGTGGGCCCCATGTGGGACAACTTGATCACCTTGTATTCTCCCCAGTGCTTAGAACAGTGCTTTGCACAGAGTAAGTGCTTAACAAATGCTATTATTATTATTATTATGTGGTGATTATCATCAATAGAATGGTGGCAGAAGAGAAGAATGATCTTGGGGGCCACATACATGATGCCTTTATGTGATCCACTTACCTTTAAATAGTAGAGTCAGATCTCGATCAATCAGCAAACCACTAGGGAGTAAGAATACATTAAATACAGTCTTTCTAAACAGGACAAAGCTATAATTTTGCCAAGTATGCTGTAATTATTTATGGTTAATTATCTCAGTGGTACATTTTGAGCCCCAGAGGTAGACATGCCAGTTCACAACTGACAGAAGTAAGGTCTAGGTGATAGTAATTTCAATGTTAAGATGTGGTATAAATCCATTACCCTTTAATGGCAGGCGTGGGTGGACTCTAACTCTTACGTTGTTGCCAGTTCTATACTGATGGGTTTAAGAAACTTGAAATTACATTTCTTACATTTCTTCACTCTCTTTAAAAAATAAATCTCAGCCTTGGGGAATAAAACTCAAATATATTTTCAGTGGTTTACAAATGTGAGTCCAAGCATATTCTGGGTTACAGCCCACTCACCAATGCTGAGATTATTTGAAACCTTATCCCAGGTTACAGACCCCCCTGATATATGCAACGCAGTTTCTCAGAACTGTTAGCATAGAACTGGGGACAATGTAAGAGTCAAAATCCACCTGAGCCTGCCATTTGAAGGGTAGTGGATTTATACCACATCTTAACTCTGAAATTAGAATCACTTAGACCTTTCCTCTGCCAGTTGTGAACTTGTAGGTCTACCTTTGGTGCTCAAAATGTACTACTGAGATAAATAACCATAATCCCTGATATATTCGACCCAGGGATGCAGTCATTATTGCTTGTCACCTCGACAGTACAGTGCATCACTGCAAGATGTCAAAACAGATGGAGTTATAGTCTCTGACACCAGCTAGAATTTTGGGATTCTTACATCAACTTTATAGAAAGCAGATGTATTTATAAAAATAAATGAAGAAGAACCTGAAGGAAAGAGGAGTTGCCAGGTGCAAAGAAGTGTTCAGAAGGAGTTGGCCTGCTACAAGGTTCTGTACAAAGACAAGATGGCTGTTCAATCTCAGTTGGACAAACTCTTAATTAAAATTGAAAAACGACTCCCACAGTCAGCGGAACAAACTTCTAGTTTTTCATCCTCCTGCCAAGATTCATAATCATACTACAACTTCTAATTTAGTTGTTTTTAATGGTGTTTATTAAGTATTTACTATGTGCCAGGCACTGTACTAAGCGCTGTGGTAGATACAAGTTGATCAGTTTGGACATAGTCCCTGTTCCACATAGAGCTCACAGTCTTCACCCCTGTTTTACAGTTGAGATAACTCAGGCACAGAGAAGTTAAGTGGCTTACTCAAGGTCACACAGCAGACAAGTGGCAGAGCTGGGATTAAAACACAAGTCCTTCTGACTCCCAGGCCTATGCTCTATCCACAAGGCCACTCTGCTTCTCTAATTTAGTTGATGTTGTTTAGTTGATGTTGTGTTGTTATGCTTCAAATTATCTTAATAAAGATCGAGCAATAGTTTAGTGATGTGTAATGTAACAGTATATTGTACATAGAGGAAGGCCAAATTATTTTTCCAGAGGTTTTGGAATGGATCCCAATTCCCAACTCGTAAGTCCATGGGAAAACATACCTCACGATGCAGCTGTTCATGATGCATCCATATTTTTGAGGAAAACTTCACCTCATCACCTTGTCTTATTTATCTTCTGTAATATTTAAAATGCTTATTACATATAATTTAGCTGAACAGTTGCAGTGTGTTTAATATTGTTTTCAACCAAATCCAGGCAATAGAAAGGAAGCCAACAAGGTAATCCAGTTCTCTCTCTCTCTCTCTCTTTTTTATTTTTGCAACCTCAAAGTCCTTCTACTAGCCTGGCCCAGAAAAGGGAAGCCTTTGGAGAAGTGTGGTTTCCCTGCTCCTAGCTTCCACTATCCTGGTCCTCAGCGTAGGGGAGCTGGTGGTATTTGTAGAAGCCCATCATTATCATCATCAACAACGTTAACTGAATCATTATGTGCATTATTTAACCTTGGTTCTATGGACCCAGTTTTCTGCTGGTTCTCCTCTTAACTCTCTAGCTGATCCTTCTCATTCTCTTTTTCCTGCTCTTCCTCCATCTCCTGCTGTGTAATGGTGGGTGTCTTGCAAGGTTCAGCACTCAATCCCTCGGGGAGCTCAACCACTCCAGTGATTTCAACTACCATTCCTTCAAATCGCCTCACCTTCCCTGACCTCTCTCCTTCTCCGAAGTCTCCTAAGGCTCATATTTCCTCCCAAGTCCAGGACATCTCTATTTGGATGTCCCTCTGACACCTCAAGCTCAATGTGTCCCAACCTGAACTCATCTTCCCTTCCAGATCCTCTCCTCCATCTAAATTTCTCATTTCAGTTGACAACACCACCATCCACCCCATCCTTCAAACCTGCAGCCTTGCCATTATCCTTGACTCTTCTCTCTATTCTAACCCCTGTATATCTCAAATATAGATCGATCAATCATATTTACTGCGCACTACACTAAGCACTTGGAGTACAATGCAATAGAGTAAGTAAACATGATCCCTTCCCACAAGGAGCTTGCAGGCTAGAAGGGGAGACAGATATTAAAGGAAATTACAGATGGAGATGTACATAAATTAGGGCTGAATAAGGACTATTAATAAGGACTATTAAGAATTATTCATAATAATAATAAGGACTGAACTCCTTACCTTCCCTCCCAAACCCTGCCCTCTCCCTGATGTTCCCATCACTGTTGACGGCACTACCATCCTTCCCGTCTCACAAGCCCACAACCTTGGTGTCATCCTCGACTCTGCTGTCTCATTCACCCCTCACATCCAATCCGTCACCAAAAACTGCGGGTCACACCTCCACAACATTGCCAAGATCCGCCCTTTCCTCTCCATCCAAACCGCTACCCTGCTGGTTCAATCTCTCATCCTATCCCGACTGGATTACTGCATCAGCCTCCTCTCTCATCTCCCATCCTCCTGTCTCTCCCAACTTCAATCTATACTTCACGCTGCTGCCCGGATCATCTTTGTGCAGAAACGCTCTGGGCATTTTACTCCCCTCCTCAAAAATCTACCAATCAGCCCTCACATCAGGCAAAAACTCCTCACTCTCAGCTTCAAGTTTCTTCAACATCTTGCTCCCTCCTACCTCACCTCCCTTCTTTCCTTCTACAGCCCAGCCCTCACCCTCCGCTCCTCTGCCACTAACCTCCTCACTGTGCCTCATTCTTGCCTGTTCCGCCATTGACCCCCGGCCCACGTCCTCCCCCTCGCCTGGAATGCCCTCCTTCCGCACATCCGCCAAGCTAGCTCTCTTTCTCCCCTCAAAGCCCTACTGAGAGCTCACCTCCTCCAAGAGGCCTTCCCAGACTGAGCCCCCTCCTTCCTCTCCCCCGCCCCATCCCCCCTCCCTACCTCCTTCCCCACCCCACAGCACCTATGTTTATACAGATTTATTACTCTATTTGTTTTACTTGTAAATATTTACTATTCTATTTATTTTATTTTGTTAATATGTTTTGTTTTGTTGTCTGTCTCCTGCTTCTAAGCTGTGAGCCCACTGTTGGGTAGGGACCGTCCCTATATGTTGCCAACTTGTACTTCTCAAGCACTTAGTACAGTGCTCTGCACACAGTAAGCACTCAATAAATACGATTCAATGACTGAATAAATTCTGTGGGATTGGGAATGGATATCTATGTTCTAGTAAGTATATTCAATATACTCAGTAAAGAAGCACTGCTTAAATTTTGAGTGCACCCAAGATGTCTTCCTTTTGTTTAGGAACAGAAAACCTTGGTGGTGATTTTGAGAGGAGATTTATATGACATTCACTGAGCAGGCATATGGCATTGCTGTGTAGTTTGCCAACCCCATGTTGTCCAGTAATTTTTCTCCATGTTTCAGCATCATTGTCTAGAGATGCCTTGAGAATCCATGTGTCAGATATTGGTGCTACTCTGCTCAGCGTCTAGAGTTTTATACAATTTTTTCTCCCTCCATTTAGTGTCAGTCAGTTATACTGGGGACATAGATCTGATGATTGTGGTGTATCATTTTGGTTTCATTAGATGCTAACAAGTACTGCTGGGCCAATTTTGAAGGCTTGAGATAAGCGATTGACTGATTGCAAAACCCGCATCTGTGAGCCTTCATTCTGCAAAGAGAAGTCCTTTTCAGTTGCACCTGGAACCTATTTGGGTGAGCTGTCCTTGCTCAGGAAGTCTTGTTTTGCTCAGTGGGGTAATATCAACTCAGTATCTCATGTACGAGTGCCATTCTCCTCATTAAACAACTGCTGTTCTCACTGTTATATAGCATCCTGAAGTTCTATGATGCAATTTCTATGTTCTTTGTGTTTGTGGGGGGGAGGGGGGTTGTTTGTGTTTGCTTTTGCACCACCTGTTTAAGGCTCTGATTAATCTAGTTTGTGTGAGCCAAGCAATGTTAAAGAACACTTTTTCTAATTCCCCTCTAAACTCAGGGTTAACAAGGCATTCCTAAATAAGGTTGCTCACACACCTAGGGTACTGCTAAATGGACCTGCAGCCTCTTCAGCAACTGAGAAGCTTTCAGTATGGCTATAAGACTTGGAAATACCGCAGCAGTCAGGTTCGATTTCAAGAGCAGTTTCACCAGCTTCACCAACAGGCCATGTTCAAAAAAATTATAGATAAGACACAGAATGCAATCAGCTCACCAATATTGAGGCAATGTTGAGACGAGCATAGCTTTGTGGATGGGACACCAAAAAGAATGGAAGATAGTAAGATGCCCGAGCATCTCTTGTATGTACACCTAAAAAGGGATAGAATCAAGATACCTTGTATTTGTAGATCACTATTATCTTTATTATCTCTTATTTTTCCAAAATACTTTCACATCAGTTTTCTCATTTTATCCTCACAAAATTCTTGTGAAGTGGGGAGAAGCAAGTATTACAGTCTCCATTTTAGGAACGAAACCCATTTTATGGCCAGTGACTGAAGCATAATGCTGATGCTCTTCTAAAGCACCATAAGTCAGCAAGCAGTTGCCAGGGTAGCTGCCTTGGTATCCATTGCAATCTTTGGCATACATATTAGCCAGCTATTTTCAGAATTTCCACTGAGCTTGTCCACCACAAGAGATGCCCAATGTTATTCTTCAGTTAGAAACCTGAACCACTAATGGCATAGCATCAGCAAACACTCCTATGCTTCTGTATGTTTCATCCAACCTCCAACCTAACCTCTGCAGTGAGATGTGGGTTGGACTTTGAAGGGGCATCTTTGGGAAGCAGAATGTCTAGTGGAAAGAGCATGATCCTGGAAATCCGAAGGACCTGGGTCCTGGCTCCGCCACTTGTCTGCTACGTGACCATGGGCAAGTCATTTCACATCTCTCTGCCTCAGTTACTTCATATGTAAAATGGGAATTAAGACTATGAGCCCCATGTGGGACATGGACTGTGTCCAGCCCGATTTGCTTGAATCCACCCCAATATGTAGTACAGTGCCTGGCGCAATGTAAGCACTCAAGAAATATCATTATTATTATTATTGTTGTTATTATCACCAAGGGTGAGGCCTTACGAATCAATCAATCAATCATATTTATTGAGCTCTTTCTATGTGCAGAGCATGATACTAAGTGCTTGGGAGAGTATAATGCAACAGAATTAGCAGACATGTTCCCTGCCCATAACAACCTTACGGTCTAGAGGGGGAGGCAAGCACAGAATTTGTCAGCATGGAAACGCTTCAAGCCAACATTTGGGTTGTTGAGTGAGAACAGCAGTTGTTTAATGAGGAGAATGGCACTCGTACATGAGATACTGAGTTGATATTACCCCACTGAGCAAAACAAGACTTCCTGAGCAAGGACAGCTCACCCAAATAGGTTCCAGGTGCAACTGAAAAGGACTTCTCTTTGCAGAATGAAGGCTCACAGATGCGGGTTTTGCAATCAGTCAATCGCTTATCTCAAGCCTTCAAAATTGGCCCAGCAGTACTTGTTAGCATCTAATGAAACCAAAATGATACGCCACAATCATAGTTAGAGCTATGAAGGATGGCAAAGCTCTCAGGGTGGTGTATCTGCTGAAGTCTACAAGTAAACAGGGAATGTCCTAACCATATATCCAAACAGGCTTACCCTAAACATATGGAACACTGAGGAAGTGCCACGAATTTTCCAAGTTGTCACCATGATCATCGTCTCCAGAAAAAGGAGAAACTGCTGACAGTAGAAACTATCATGGTAGCTCACTGTTTTCCATTCAGGTAAGATCCTAGGCAGAGTCCTCCTGGAATGGTTACTGAAGAATATCACTTACCACATGTTCTCATAAACTTATTATGACTTTAAATCATAACAAACCACAAAAAAGAATAGTTTCATATATGGAGATCAAAACTGACTTCAGTTGGTAAGCAAAGTGAACAGTCATCTCAGGGCACCACTGGGTGAGGGCGGCTATGCCTGACCTCCCAAAGATGGCAGCTTCCTGACCCTTCACAAAAATGGGTGCTGCTGTAGTTCCCACCTAAGCACCTACCCCTCCTCTTTCTCATCCCCTCCACCCCAACCATCATCATCATCATCAATCGTATTTATTGAGCACTTACTGTGTGCAGAGCACTGTACTAAGCGCTTAATGGTACGCCACAATCATAATGATACGCCACAATCATAGTTAGAGCTATGAAGGATGGCAAAGCTCTCAGATAGGGTGGTCCCAACCAGTCCACTCCCTCTCAAGTTCTGTGATGGGATGTCAGGACAGTGTAGTTTTCATGGGCCTGGAGCCACCTGATTTATTTGTGATTTCATCTCAGGCACTCCTGTCTTAGATTCCTTCCTCCTTTATGGTTCATTATTTTGCTTCCCTTTTATATCTTGTACCAACTTTTTTTTTGGCTTTTTCCCCCAGTCACTTTACTCAGCTCTCCTGAACTATTCTTATCTCTTTCTTCTGACTGACTCTCTGGCTGATTGTATTAGTCACCCCTTTGTTATAGAAATTGGCATTTTACCCGTTGATCTATTAATTGTTCTCTTATCCCATGTTTCCTTTGTACTTCTTCAGTGTGATACTTCAATCCTTTATTCTCCAATATGCTATCTAGCCACCCTCTCCCTCAGCTTCAGTTCATTGTCCTTGATTTACTGACTCCCCATGTTCTTCCTTCTCCTGCTAAGCAGATATATTCTTTTCATCCTTCCAAAGCTCATAGTTCAAAAAACCACTTCTCATCCCATCTTCAAAATTCTTGCTATTTTGGATCTTTAATATTTTAATCTAATGACCTACTCACAAAATGGAGTTATTGAAACTTCAGTGACCATGTGTGGAAGAGAAAAATCAAAGGCTATTTGGAGCACATGAATAGCTATTTTAAAAATAAAATTGCCAGTTTTTTGTTGTCCCAGATGCAGACATTCCTGGCCCAACAAAGAGAGGTCTTTTTAATGCTATTTGATGAGGGGCAATTTCTTTCAAACTACCCCAATGCTAAGGATCTGACTGAGCTCTGTAGTGGCAAGTTCTTCTGTACTTCTGTACTTCCCAAGCACTTAGTATAGTGCTCTGCACACAGTAAGCACGCAATAAATACGATTGAATGAATGAAAGTTAGCTCTGGGACCTACTGGCCCTGGAGAAAACTGGACTTCCATCCTAAAATAGTTCTGGAGATCATCCTGACCAGGGATGAACCAGAGCCTCCAGGACCTCCAATAACCCATTCATTGCAGCACTCCACTTCCCTGGCATGGGGCTGAAATAAGTCTAGCTCTCAGGGGTTGGGGGAAAGGTGCATTAGCCAGCATTAACAGTCTATAGTTTCCATGAAGCAGCATGGTGTAGTAGATAGAGCATGGGCCTGGGAGTGAGAAGGTCTTGGGTTCTAATCCTGGATCTGCCACTTGTCTGCTGTGTGACCTGGGGCAAGTAACTTTACTTCTCTGAGCCTCAGTTACCTCATCTGTAAAATGGATTTGAGACTGAGCTCCTCATGGGACAGGAACTGTGTCCAACCCGATTTTCTTATGTCCTCCCCAATGCTTAGCACAGTGCCTGGCACATAGTAAGTGCTTAACAAATACCATAATTATCATCATTATTATTATTATTCTATCTCATGGTTGGATTTTGGGTATGAAACCAGCTAGCAGAGGTCTGGCAGAACCCATGTTCACAGTTCCCCTTCTTTTCAGTGTTCTTCCAACTGAAAAATGAAACAAGAGAGAGAGAGAAAGTGTTCCATGACTTAGAAACAAATAGACATGGTTTAGGTAACGTGGGAGGAAGTGCTAACTGCTTCCTTGTCTACCTAGATAATTCATACCTAGATACCTGCACCTCACTGTTGTTTTTTGAGGATGATGCTGTAGATGGTGAGGCCAATGCATGCTGAAAATGCTGATGCATAGCAAGCACTCCACTCCACATCTTGGGTATATAAATATAGTTGCTTGCTATATTGAGGCATTTGACACTTGTTGTTGTTGTCTTATGTTGTCGAGTCATGTCCGACCCACAGCGACACCATAGACACATCTCTCCTAGAATACCCCACTTCCATCTGCAATTGTTCTGGTAGCATATCCATAGAGTTTTCTTGGTAAAAATACGGAAGTGGTTTACCACTGCCTCCTTCTGCACAGTAAACGAGTCGCTGCCCCCGACTCTATCCCATGCCACTGCTGCCCAGCACAGGGGAGTTTTGACTTGTAGCAATTTGCCTTTCACTCACTAGCCACTGCCCAAGCTAGGAATGGAATGGGTATGCCTCTGCTTGAGTCTCTCCTGTAGTCATTACTGGTAGAATACTGGAAACTCTCCAGGTGCGACTCTGAGAGGAGTCTGAGACACCCTTATAGGTGTCTTTATTTTCCAGAAACCTGAAGTTCAACTGTTTAGATAAGTTGGGTGGCACTTTGCAAGGCACTGAATGTGCCATTAATGAAAGCATTAAGCAACAGCTAGTTTGTCAGCACCATGTATTGTAGCAGTGATATGAGCAACCTGCAGGTCTCGGTGTCGAAAAGTGACATACCAAGAAAACCCCACTGTTTCAATCTTGATTGCATCCATGATACTTCTGTTTCATTTAGTAAAAGGTAGATTGTATTGCAAATTACAGAATAACGGCTCATTGCTCACAGATAACTATTGTTATTTAGCTTTCCAGTTCCATGTATTCTAAGAAGCAGCTTTGCCTAGTGGAAAGAGCAGGGGCCTGGTACTCAGAGGATCTAATTCCAGCTCTGCCAATTGCTTGCTGTGTGACCTTGGGAAAGTCACTTAATTTCTCTGTGCCTCAGTTTCTTCAGCTGTAAAATGAGGATGAAATACCTGTTCTTCCTCCTACTTCGACTGTGAGCCCCATGTGGGACAGGGACTGGTCCAACCTGATTAACTTGTATCTACCCTATTGCTTGACACGTTGAAGTGCTTGCAAATATAATAACAATAATAATGTTTCATTTCTACATTTCAGCATTGCTGCCTATCCATGCATTGAAATCTCCCATACCACAATCACTTTTTATGATCATTAAAATTACTTTTTTCCAGGCCCTTGGAAAATAATGTACCATACTAAAATGCATTCTAGTAGCCAGAAAGTTAATGCACCTTCCAAAATGTTCCCCAATCCAAATGTAGCTCTCCTTAGGAATCAAAGATGATGCTACTTGACTTTGAAAATTTTTAAAAATCAGAGTGTGCAAGTGTGGCTGAATAGACCAGTGTGTGAGTGACAATCCCTTCCCTAGCCGGTGTATGAAAAGTTTGCCTCTTGCACCACTGTGCATTTGTTACCCACAGCTCCTGTCACTGTTTTTGTTTCACTCTCTTGCTGTCATGATCTTTCCAAAACCTCATTTCTAAAACAGTCATCTCATTTCTGATTGCTATGTGCCAGGCTGAGATTTGTCCCTGTTAGGACATATGCACTAATGATGGGAGTAAAGCATTTTTATAATTTATAGACAGGTGTAGGCCCATCAGATGCTCACTTATGCCTCTGGGCAAACTTGGGAGGCCAGAGATGAAGGACTAATTTACCCATCAGCTGGCACTTAGCCCATCATTCTACCCATCTGAAGCGATTACTTCCTCGAGCCCTGCAATGAACCTGAAACCACGTACCCTGTAAATCCATGAGCCGAGTTCCCATAACCCTTCTAGTTTTGACTTTTGTTCCCTAGGGAGATGAAGGGAAGGAGCCTTCCTACCTAAAGTTTTCCTTCTAATGTAACCACTTGGCCTGAGCACTCAGGGATTGAGGTATTAACATTCTGAAAATGCATTGTGCACATGTGGGGGTGAACTGCATGGCAGAATTCCATTGGAGAGACTTAATTGTTGGGATGTATTTGCCTCCAGTTTAAGTAATAGATTTTTCTCAAAGCGAAGGTTGAGCAGTCTGCTCCTCAGAGGCAGATGCATTTGATTCACCACCCACAGGCATATCATCATTACTGCATTACTATTTGCCTCTTTACAATTTAATTAACATGGAGCCACCAAGAGTTTCTTTTTTCTTTCCTTTTTTTTTGTTTTGTTTTGTCTTACTAGCCTAAGGCATCATTGAAGCAGGAACTTACTAAATCTGCTCTGTCAGGGCCACTTGCTGATGTTTGCAGGCAGTCTAGAGACCAAACTGAATTTCATGTGAAGTTATTACACACATCCTGTAGCCCCCCACTGAGCAGCGTGTCATGGCCCCCTTTCCCCACAATGAGCCACAGTGACTAAATGGCAATTTAGACAAGAGTCAAATGCTCTTCCTGCTGCCTCGGTCTACCTGTAGATGAAGAACGAAATTGCCCAGACAGCCGGCCAATTACCTGCAATGATGAGGAGAATGTTAATTAATTGGCCTGCTTCAACCTCCTATAGCTGAACCTGAGCTGTTGGGAGCAGGTGGATGTACCAGAGGTGCCTAGAAGTGTTTAAATAGGATCAAGGCAATTACTGCAGTTTGTTAATCTCCTCCTAACAATTAAATATGCAAATCTTAAGGATGGTCCTGCCAGCCTCCAGGAGAGATAGCCATGCTCACTTCTGCCTGGCAAAAAGCAAACTTTATTGAGCAAAAGATCAAGGAACAATGAGACATTTGTAGGTGTCTGCCTAGTACTGTATGGACTGTGAGATGCCATATTTTCATGTCTAAAATCTTCTGCAGCAGTGTAATTTAGGGTTCATCGCTTGGTTACTTTAATATAGACAATTCTCATCTTTTGGATCATCCAAGGCATACCTTTAGATTTTTACCAGCTATGAACATCTTCTCTTCCCTGGAATCTACTCCGAGACTACAGCATCTACTACCACCAAGTGCCTCTTTCCAGACTTCTCTGCCTAGACTGGTCTTGAGACCACCTAAACTGTCAGCTCAGCTAGCATTGAATTTGTCTTCTCCATTTTGTATTATTTGTTTCTCTTTCCCTCTTCTTTAGCATGGAGGATCAAAGTACTTTGGTCAGTTGGAGGAACTTGCAGTGGAGAAGCTTTCCAAGTAGAAATAAATGGACAGAACAGCTAGCTGTCTTTCAAATTTGAAGATAGCACTATAATGTGATTTTTTGCAGGGCACAGGGTTGGCTGAGGAGACTGATGCCTGACCAACAATCCATTCGACATCATGTGAACATAAAGATTGACCCTTGTTGTACTGTTGCATTCACTCCACACTTCCTGGTTCCATGTTCACTTCTCCACCTTTGAATTTCAATCTTCTTATTTCTGATCGCTGTATGCCAAAGCAGTCTTTCCCTCACATCTGTCTTTCAAGTGTCATGTCCAGTGGTATGCCATATTATTGGAGGCTTCTGCTTCATTGTGTCCTTAAAATATTTCTTGGGTTCATCCTGTTTATGGTGTCCTCATTTCAGCTCACTATGGAGGAGCTGTTTGGGAATCTTGCTGTCATACAGGCTTCTTGCAAGTCATACACTAATACATAGCATAGTGGATAGAGCACAGGCCTGGGAGTCAGAGGTCATGAGTTCTAATCCCAGCTCCACCACTTGTGTGTGGTGTGACCCTGGGCAAGTCATTTCCCTTCTCTGTGCCTCAGTTACCTCATCTGTAAAATGGGGATTGAGACTGGGAGCCCCATGTGTGACAGGGACTGTGTTCAACCCAATTTGCTTGTATTCACCCAGTGCTTAGTACAATGCCTGGCACATAGTAAGTGCTTAACAAATGCCATGACGATTATTGTTATTAATTATTAATAATAATAGTAATAACAGTACTTGTTAAGCACTTTCTCTGTACTAAGCACTGAGGTGATATAAGATAATCAGGTCCCACATGGGGCTCACGGTCTAAGTGGAAGGGAGAACAGTTATTGAATCTCCATTTTGTTGAAGAGGGAACTGAGACCCAGAGATGTTGAAACTTGCCCAAGTTCACACAGCAGGTAAGTGGTGGAGCTGAAAATAGAAGTCAGGTCCTCTGACTCCCAGTCCCATGCTTTTTCCACTAGGCCATGCTGCTTCAACAAAAGTGTGACCTGATACCAGTTCTGTTGTATTATACTCTCCACAGCACACAGTACAGTGCTCTGCACATGGTAAGTGATCAATAATTACCACTGATTGATTGATGAGTATTGCTTCAATGCTTGAGGATTGACTGCATTCCAAGATTTCATTGCCTATGTTTCCGTCTTGCCACTTGATAATAATAATAACACTGAGGATGATGGCATTTGTTAAGTGTTTACTGTGTGCCAAGCACTGTTCTAAGCACTGGAGGAGATACAGGGTAATCAGGTTGTCCCACGTGGGGCTCACAGTCTTAATCCCCATTTTACAGATGAGGGAACTGAGGCACAGAGTCCTCATCCCCCTCTCCATCCCCCCATCTTACCTCCTTCCCTTCCCCACAGCATCTGTATATATGTATATATGTTTGTACATATTTATTACTCTATTTTACTTGTACATATCTATTCTATTTTATTTTGTTAGTATGTTTGGTTTTGTTCTCTGTCTCCCCCTTTTAGACTGTGAGCCCACTGTTCGGTAGGGACTGTCTCTATATGTTGCCAACTTGTACTTCCCAAGCGCTTGGTACAGTGCTCTGCGCACAGTAAGCGCTCAATAAATATGATTGATTAGGGAGGGAAAATAGGTATTGAACGTCCCTGTGGGGAAGCAGTGTTGCCTAGTGGATAGAGCATGGCTCTGAGAGTCAGAAGGACCTGGGTTCTAATCCCGCCCCTGCCACTTCTCTGTGTGCTGATGGGCAAGTCACTTCACTTCTCTGTGCCTCAATTGCCTCGTCTGTAAAATGGGAATTAAGATGGTGAGCCCCACTGGGGACATGGATTGTGTGTAACCTGATTACTTTGTGTCTACCCCAGCACTTAGTACAATGCCTGACACATAGTAAGTGCTTAATAGTAATAATGGTGGTATTTGTTAAGCACTGACAAATACCGCAATTGTTATCATTATTATTTTGTTATTATTAAGCATCATGGCTCAGAGGAAAGAGCACGGGCTTGGGAGTCAGAGGTCATAGGTTCTAATCCCAGCTCCACCACATGTGTGACCTTGGGAAAGTCACTTAACTTCTCTGAGCCTCTGTTACCTCATCTGTAAAATGGGGATTAAGTCTGTGAGCCCCACGTGGGACAACCTGATCACCTTGTATCCCCCCAGCTCTTAGAACAGTGCTTCACACATAATAAGCACTTAACAAATGCTATTATTATTATTATTATTATTATCATTATTATTATTAAGTGATTAGCCCAAAGTCACACAACTGACAAGTGGCAGAAGTGGAATTAGAACTCATGACCTCCGACTCCCAAGCCCGTGCTCTTTCCACTAAGCCGTGCTGCTTTTCGTAATCTTACATAAGTCATGTACTAGGCAGGGAATGTATCTATCAAGTCTGTTATACTGTGCTCTCCCAAGTGCTTCTTACAGTGCTATGCACACAGTAAGTGCTCAATGAATACCATTGATCGATTGAGGTATTTGGGAATATTCTATAGCAGTCAGACTCAGTTCCTGTCCTCACACTCTCTCAGACTCCCAAAGGACATATTGGCCTTCTCGAATCAGTTTTCTCCCTCTTTCTTTATCCTTACCTCATTGGACAGCTTTTGCCTATGTAGCAGAATTCACTGAGAGCATTCAGCTCTGTGTCACTGATGAAAATCCTTGGCTGAATATATGATTTACCATGAGCAAGTTGGTACATTATCTGGGTCTTCTCCATGTCAATTGTCAGTCCAAACTACTTTGCAGTTCATAAAATTATCTGAATGTCTTCTTGTGTGGGTATTTCCAAACACCAGCAGAGATGAGCCTCATCCGAGTGACTCAGAGACTTGCAAAGAGACCCTTGGCTTGTAGAATTCAAACAGTTCTTGAGAAATTGAAATCACATCACAACACCAGCTTCTAGATTGGGTTCAAATCCCAGCTCTGCTACTTGTCAGCTGTGTGACTTTGGGCAAGTCACTTCACTTCTCTGGGCCTCAGTTTCCTCATCTGTAAATTGGGGATGAAGACTGTGAGCCCCACGTAGGACAACCTAATCACCTTGTGTCCTCCCCAGCACTTAGAACAGTGCTTTGCACATAGTAAGCGCTTAACAAATGCCATTATTATTATTATTATTAGATTCCTTGTTGCAGCCTTGAAAATGGCTGAATAAAACAGGTTGAACCAGAGTAGGTTTGGTACACAGCCTTGCTTCGTTCCCTAGGTGATAGAGAAAGAATCAAAGAAGACCCTTAAATCTCAAGTGCAGCCACCCATATTGTTGTGGAGTAATTTTAGAAACTTTATAAATATGGGGGTCAGTTGAACTTACTGTAGTGGTTGTCAGAGTCCAGGTCTGCTGATGATACCAGATTCTTTTTATGTTGTATATAGGACTTGATGTTCCCTGCACTTCTTCTCTATCTGAAGTTCAGCAAATATCCTGTCAACTGTACTCCCCAACAATCAACCAATCGTATTTATTGAGCACTTATGTGCTGAGCACTGTACTAAGCGCTGGGGAGAGTACAATGAAACAGAGTTAGCAGACACATTCTCTGCCCATAATGAGTTTATAGTCTAGAGGAGGAGACAAACATTAATATGAATAAGTAATTCATAATATATGAATTAAAAGTTTTCTGGACCCACATTGAGTTTCTTGGGAGTACAGGATTATTGTTTGTTTTTGTTTTTTTAGCATTTATTAAGCGCTTACTATGTGCAAAGCACTGTTCTAAGCGCTGGGAAGGTTACATGGTGATCAGGTTGCCCCACGGGGGGCTCACAGTCTTAATCCCCATTTTACAGATGAGGTAACTGAGGCCCAGAGAAGTGAAGCGACTTGCCCAAAGTCACACAGCTGGCTACTGGCAGAGCCGGGATTTGAACCCACGACCTCTGACTTCAAAGCCCGGGCTCTTTCCACTGAGCCATGCTGCTTCTCTAACTGTTACTGTTATTCAGTAGTTGGTTCTACAAGATTCTGACTGAGATATTGCTGGCAATTTAAGGCAGTAAAATCCCACATCAGTTTGTGTAGTCAACTTTCTCACCTTCCTTCTTGAAGATGATGATAATAGTGCATCTTTGAAAGCCAATGGTAGTATTTTATGTCAAAAGACAAGGATTTATTGGGATATTTTGCTAGTTCCTTTTTCCCAACCCCCAACCCTCTTACCCTTCTAAATAAAGGACTTTGTCTGAGATCCTATCTAATTTAATTCCTGTAAATGAAGCAGATAAGAGGTAATTTTCCAGGTAGGACATATCAGCTTGAAGCAGTAAACAGAAGTCTAGGCAAGGGGACTTTAACATTTTGCAAAAGCAAGTCTATATCTTTCACCGTCTGTTTTTCCCTCGTGTTTCAACTGGTGGACTAACACATGTTGTGTAAGAGGAACATATGAACTATTTGGTTTCCCCTGGACATTTGTGGAATTGAGGGGTTTTATTATGGACCGATGCTTTTCTGCACTGTTTTTCTGCATTGAGTACCCAGCATTGTGTTCCACACTATCACATGTCATCACAACAGGAAATATGAGTTTTAGGGTGGAGAGCATATGTTAGAGCACTGTGAAGCTTTACTGCAGGAGGAAAAAACCATTTGGCAGGCAAGTCAAGGCCGTATGCAGAAATACAGTATGGCTCAGTTGACTTAATGAAGAGGGAGTAACTAGTGACCTTCTCCAAGTCATTGAAGCCCTATGCCTCAATCTATCTGGATGTAAAATCTGGTTGCTAATGTTCTGTCAACCATTTTCCTTATATAAGGGCAGTTAAGTTGAAAACAAACTATTTTAAAGTTATTTGAAATATAATGTGGAGAAATTATTATGGAATGACATGGAAAGAGTTTGGAGTTTTATCCTTTAATTCCAGAAACACAGATATAACAGCAATCGAAGTGCTATAGTATTAGTGTATGCTGTTGAATTTTCAGCTGATTATTTGGACACAGCTTTAAACAGATATCCATCTAGAATTTGAATTGACTACTGAAGGGCAGTTTTTGGCATTTCAATTTTTGTAATAATATGAGTAACAAATGAAGAGCTGAAAGTCAGTTTCCACCTATTCCTTTCATTTTCAAAGTCAACCAGTTAATGGCATTTACTGAGCACTTGCTGTATGCAGAGCATTGTTCTAAGCTCTTGGGAGAGTAAAATACAATAGAGTGGGTAGGCACATTACCTTCCCATAAGGAGCTTACAAAGCCCTTCTAAAATGCTCCATCATCCATCACCCACCCTTAATACTCATGAGAATGGACATTTATCAGTCAATCAATCAATCAATCAATCAATCGTATTTATTGAGCGCTTACTGTGTGCAGAGCACTGTACTAAGCGCTTGGGAAGTACAAGTTGGCAACATATAGAGACAGTCCCTACCCAACAGTGGGCTCACAGTCTAGAAGGGGGAGAGAGAGAACAAAACCAAACATATTAACAAATAAAATAAATAGATATGTACAAGTAAAATAAATTCATAAATAGAGTAATAAATATGTACAAACATATATACAGGTGCTGTGGGGAAGGGAAGGAGGTAAGACGGGGGGATGAAGAGGGGGACGAAGGGGAGAGGAAGGAGAGGGCTCAGTCTGGAAAGGCATCTTGGAGGAGGTGAGCTCTCAGTAGGGCCTTGAAGGGAGGAAGAGAGCTAGCTTGGCGGATGTTGGGAGGGAGGGCATTCCAGGCCAGGGGGATGACATGGGCCGGGTGTCGACGGTGGGACAGGCGAGAACGAGGCATGGTGAGGAGATTAGTGGCAGAGGAGTGGAGGGTGCGGGCTGGGCTGTAGAAGGAGAGAAGGGAGGTGAGGTAGGAGGGGGCAAGGTGATGGAGAGCCTCATAGCCGAGGGTGAGGAGTTTCTGCCTGATGCGCAGATTGATTGGTAGCCACTGGAGATCTTTGAGGAGGGGAGTAACATGCCCAGAGCGTTTCTGGACAAAGACAATCTGGGCAGCGGCGTGAAGTATGGATTGAAGTGGGGAGAGACACGAGGATGGGAGATCAGAGAGGAGGCTGATGCAGTAGTCCAGACAGGATAGGATGAGAGCTTAAACAAGCAGGGTAGCGGTTTGAATGGAGAGGAAAGGGCAGATCTTGGCAATATTGCGGAGCTGAGACTGGCAGGTTTTGGTGATGGCTTGGATGTGAGGGGTGAATGAGAGAGCGGAGTCGAGGATGACACCAAGGTTGCAGGTTTGTGAGATGGGAAGGATGGTAGTGCCGTCCACAGTGATGGAAAAGCCAGGGAGAGGGCAGGGTTTGGGAGGGAAGACAAGGAGTTCAGTCTTGGACATGTTGAGTTTTAGGTGGCGGGCAGACATCCAGATGGAGATGTCCTGAAGGCAGGAGGAGCATTAACATATTCATTTTACAGTATAAATTGATCTACATTTATCAGTTCTATCTATATCCTTACATTTGGTCCCTATTAAGTCTGCCAGTCTCTTCCATTAGATTGCACTTCTAATCACCTCTAATCTTAATCACCAGCACCTAGCATAGTAGGTCCTCAATAAATACAACTGCTGTTGCTGATGATGACCTCTCCAAAATAATCAGTCAATGAACCAATCAATTGTGTTTACTGAACACTTACTTTGTGCAGAGAACTGTACTAAGCGGTTGGGAGAGTAATAATAATGGTATTTGTTAAGCGCTTACTATGTGCCAAGCACTGTTCTAAGCACTAGGATAGATACAAGGTAAGGAGATTGTCCCACGTGGGGCTCACAGTCTTAATCCCCATTTTACAGATGAGGTAACTGAGGCACAGAGAAGTTAAGTGACTTGCCCAAAGTCACACAGCTGACAAGTGGCAGAGTTGGGATTAGAACCCATGACCCCTGACTCCCAAGCCCAGGCTCTTTCCACTAAGCTACAATGGAATTAACCAACACACCCCCTGTCCATAACAAGCCTACAGTCTAGAGGGGGAGACAGACATTAATGTGAATAAATATATAATTTATAATTTAAAGGTATGTACATAAGTACTGTGGGATTGGAGGTGGGGGAGAATATCAAGTGTCCAAAGGACACAGTTTGAGGTGCAGAGATGACGCAGAAGGGAGAGTGAGTTGGGGAAAAGAGGGCTTAATGGGGGAGGCCACTTGGAGGAGATGTGAACTTAGTAATGCTTTGAAGGTGGAGAGAGTGGTAGTCTGGCATATATGGAGGGAGAGGGAGTTCCAGGCTAGGGGGCTGATATGGGAAAGGGGATGGCAGTGAGATAGACAAGATCAGGGCACAGAGAGTAAGCTGGCACTAGAGGAGCCTAGTGTGCAGGCTGGTCTGTAGTAAGAAATTAGTGAGGTGAGGTAGGGTGGGGAGAACTGATTGAGAATTTAAAGCCAATGGTAAGGAGTTTCTGTTTGATGTGGAGGTGGGTGGGCAGCCCTTGAAGGGTCTTGAGTGGGGAGACATGAATGAAATAAAAATAATTTTTTTTAAAATAAAAATAAAAAATAAAAGCATAACCTTGGAAGGGTCCTCATAAGGTAGATTGAGAGAGCAAATATTACCTGGTGGTTACACTTCTCTCCCAGATTCACACAGTGGTTTTTGGAGTTACACATTCTGCCATGTCTGTTTCTTTTATGGTATTTGTTAAGCGCTTACTACATGCCAGGCACTGTACTAGGTGCTGGGGTAGATAAAAATAATCGGGTTGGACCCAGTCCCTGTCCCACATGGGTCTCACAACCTTATTCCCCATACTTATAGATGAGGTAACTGAAGTACGAAGAGGTAAAGTGACTTGCCCAAGGTCACATAGCAGTCAAGTGACAGAGCGGGGATTAGAACCCAGGTGCTCTGACTTCCGGGCCTGTGTTCTTTCCACTTGACCACACTGCTTCGTTGTTTTATCAATGTTTGCTTGAACCCTTAAGATATCAATTTCCTGGCCCATTCCTGAAACTAAAGGCTGGAATTTATGAAGCTGCTGACTCCATAGGACAGAATGGAATGGCTTAATCAGGTTGGCTAAAGTGGTTCCCCCTGTTCTTTCTAGAATAATATTCTGAGACTGTTTTCCTCACTCTACAGTTAAAGAATCATAGAGCTGGCATGACTTTGAAAGGTCATCTGGTACAGTGCCCTGCTTCAGACCACCTAGACTGTAAGCCTGTTGAGAGCAGGGATTGTCTCTTTATTGCAGAGTTGTATTTTCCAAGTGCTCAGTACAGTGCTCTGCACAAAGTAAGCACTCAATAAATATGATTGGATGAATGAATGAACCTAGATGTAGCTCTAGGCTATGAAAGAAGTTGTACATTCCTAAGGCAACTTTTCAGGCCCCATTGCCCAATTAGAAGGAACAGTTCTTAAATAGAACTTCTCAGACACCAAGGCCACATCAGAAGTTGCCATTGTATCTTCAGCCCTAGAAAGATTCAATCTATGAAATCCTATTGGTTCTGCCTTCACAACATCCCTAGAATCTGCCCTTTCCTCTCCATCCAGAATGCTTCCATGCTGATCCAAGCACTTCTCATTTCCTCCTTGACCTCCCTGCCTCCTGTCTCTAGCCTCTCCCATCCATACTTCACTCTGCTGCCCGAGATCATTTTTCTGAAAAACCATCCAGTCCATCTCTCCCCACTTCTCGAATACCTCCAAGGTTGCCCATTCACCACCACATCAAACATAAATTCCTTACCATAAGCTTTAAGACACTCAGTCAGCTCACTCCTTCCTATTTTACCTCACTGATTTCCTATTATAACCCAAACTGTACACTCCACTCCTCTAATGCCAACCTTCTTTCTGTACCTTGATCTCATCTATTTCGCCACCGATCCCTTGCCTATGCCCTCCCTTCAGCCTGGAACTCCCTCCCTCTTCAGATACAACAGACCACCACTCTCATCATCTTGAAAACCCTCCTAAAATCACAATTCCTCTAAGGGACTTTCCCTGCCCTGTCTCAGCCTTCATTTCCCCTATTCACTCTTTCCTCTCCATTGACTAAGCACTTGGCTGTGTACCCTTTAAAGCCCTTTGATACTCACCCCAGACCCACAGCATTTATGTAAATAACCTTCTACTCTACTATTCAATAATAATAATAATGATGGTATTTGTTAAGCGCTTACTATGTGCAAAGCACTGTTCTAAGCGCTGAGGAGGTTACAAGGTGATCAGGTTGTCCCACGTGCGGCTCACCGTCTTAATCCCCATTTTACAGATGAGGTAACTGAGGCCCAGAGAAGTTAAGTGACTTTCCCAAAGTCACACAACTGACAAGTGGCAGAGCCAGGATTAGAACTCATGACCTTTGACTCCCAAGCCCTGGCTCTTTCCACTGAGCCATGCTGCTTCTCACCTGTAATTTATTCCCCACCTGTAATTTATTCTAATGTCTATTTCCCTCTGTAGATTGTAAACTCCTTGTAGGCAGGGATTATGACTACCAACTCTACTATGTTGTACTTTTCCAAGTGCTTAGTACAGTGCTTTGCACACAATAAGTGCTCAATAAATACCATTAATTGACTGGTTATTGGGAACATCCAAAATGTCTTAAATTGGGGAACTTTGTACACATCCAGAATGAGGGTTAGTGGAAAAAGCATGCATTTTAGTCAGGCGTCCTAGGTTCAGGTCCCAGCCCTGCACTGACCAACTTTATGACCCTAGGCAAGTCACTTAAGCTCTCCATATTTCAGTTTACTCATCTCTAACACCAAGCTGATAATAATAATAATTCATTCATTCATTTTTATTGAGCTCTTTCTGTGTGCAGAGCACTGTACTAAGTGCTCGGAAAGTATAATATAGCAAATTGAGAGACAACCCCTGACCACAGTGGGCTCACAGTCTAGAGGGGGATACTAATCCCTGCTTTTCCCTACCTCAGAGGGATATTGTAAAGATGGACTGTAAACGTTATCCTTGATGTCTCTCTCTAATTCAACCCACATGTTCAATCTACTAAATCCTGTTGGTTCCCCCTTCACAACATTGCTAAAGTCCACCCTTTCCTTTCCATCCAAACTGCTACCACGTTAATCCAAGCACTTATCCTATCCCGCCTTGATTACTCCCTCCCTGCTTCTTGTCTTTCCCCACTCTAGTCCATATGTCACTCTGCTGCCCCGATCACTTTCCTACAAAAACGTACAGACCATGTTTCCCCACTCCTCAAGAAACTCCAGTAGTTGCCCATCCACCTCTGCAAAAACTCCTCACCATTGACTTTACATCACTCAATCACCTTTCCCCTTCCTACCTCACCTTGCTACTTTCCTACTACAATCCAGCCCACACATTTTGCTCCTCTAATATTTATCTTCTCACTGTACCTCGATCTCGTGTCTCTTGCCCATGTCCCGCCTCTGGCCTGGAACCCTCTCCCTCCTCAAATCCGACAGATAATCTGCCCCCTCTTCAAATCCTCGTTGAGGGCACATCTCTTTCAAGAGGCCTTCCCTTACTAAGCCCCCCTTCCCTCTTCTCCCATTCCTTTCTGCATGACCCTGACTTGCTCCCTTTGCTCATCCCCTCTCCCACTCCCACAGGATTTATGTACATATCTGGAGTTTATTTATATTAAAAATAAATGGGGAAGCAGCATGGCTCAGTGGAAACAGGGTTTGGGAGTCAGAGGTCATGGGTTCTAATCCCGACTCCACCACTTGTTGGCTGTGTGACTTTGGCTAAGTCACTTAACTTCTCTGGGCCTCAGTTACCTCATCTGTAAAATGGGGATTAAGATTGTGAGCCCCATGTGGGACAACCTGATCACCTTGTATCCCCCCAGAGCTTAGAACAGTGCTTTGCACATAGTAAGCACTTAACAAAAACCATCATCATCATTATTATTGTTAATGTCTGTCGCCCCCCTGTAGACTGTAAGGTCATTGTGGGCAGAGACTATGAGACACACCAGTGGGACACACTTAAGGTTCCTATGACAGGTGATTGAGTCATTTCAGATGTGAGCTTTGCAATTGCTAATGCAGAACCAATAGAATGCTCCTTCCAAAGTCAGGTCCATAGCCTCTAAGTAAGATCAATAATTTCCTACAATATGTTAACACTTTAGTGTGAGGAATTCATTAAATATGTTTCCTTTGTGCTGCACAGTTTTAAATCTTCCATATATTGGGGCAGTTTTAAGCACACTTGAAAATCTATTAATTAAATATAATTGTAGCTGATAAAGCCCATGATGCTTTTTTTCTATTAGGGAGTTTAGTTTAGTTCTCATTAGTCTTTTATTTTTCAAAAAAATGAGATCATATGTGTATACCAGACTTGCAAACCTATAGCTGTAAAATTTGAATGGAGTTGCTGTCTCCCCAGGATCACCCAGGCACACTATTTGTTAGTGGGCCCTGCTGGCTAGGCCTAATCCCCTCTCCCATCTGGTTGAGCCTAATCCTCTCTTCTGCTATTCCTGTTTTTCTTTGACCTATTACGAAGTGGTCCCTTACTATTTGTTTTTGTTTTTTTCTTTGCCAATGACAAGCTAACGAAACAAGGGGGAAAACACAGCAAAAAGAAATCCAGATTTTTCAGCTGCAGTATAAACAGGTCCTATATGTATGGAAAATTATCTTCAAAGGGAAAACAACAGAGTATTTGTTAAGATGTTGTTCTGAATCCTAGATTTAACTGAAACTCTGACTTAAACTCAATAGCATTCATCTATGATTACTGCTTTTCTCAATTCTCCCTCATGAAAAGAAAATATGTACTAGCCCTGAGACTTCAGATTACAATATTTTATAAAGGCTTTAAGCTCTGGTACAATGTTTTCTTTCTGTGTACTTGAAAAGAGGAGCAGGAAAATGGGCTTTCATTTATTCCCAGTTTTTCCCCTGCAAGTGAGTGCATATGAATATAAAAATATTTATAGGACAGTCATGTAATATAGGAATACCCATTGGATGCAAAACACTGTAGAAAGGGCTTGAGAAAGTATAAGAGAAGGAAGAGATATGTTCCCAGGAACATAATCTTAACAGAGGAGACATAAAATATTTACAGAGTGATTAAAAATAATAGTATGAGCATATAAAATAATATAAAGAAATAAATGCACATCTGGGTTGATATGGATTGGGATTTTGAGAAGTAATTGGAGAAGGCTTGTTGGAGGAGGTGGGGTTTTAGGAGGGAATTCGATGGGTTTTTACTAAGTGCCAACAAATTTGACCGGTTTTGCTATTTGTATTATCCAGATAATAAATACTATTGCCTTGCCACAAACTGCTAAATGGCAAATTTAGAGTTATGTTTAAGGCCGGAAGCTATATTAAAATACCTACCCAGTAAATATATATAAATTTTTACCTGTTTGAAAATATCAAATGGCATGCAAAACTGTTGCAGTAATGTTTTGAGAGCCCTGTGAAAAGCTATGCAAAGTCCAATTCCTTTGTCTCCTTTTTGTGGACATTGAAGACTATGTAGAATCTACATTTGGCATCGAAGACTTTGTACAGAACTAAGAGGTTTGGCTATGCAATTAGCTTACCTTGACATACTGTCTTGAGTAAAGTAAGGTGGTTGCCATTATAGGTCTTATGTTGCCCTAACTGTTACCTGTATGTTGGGCAGAGGGGAGAAGGAGAGAGGAGAAAAGGAGAACTTAAAGGAGAAAAGTTAAAAAAATTATTCAAGTCTATAAATGAATGAGAGAGAAAGCCAAATAACATAGCTGCTTTATGTAATGGCCAGCCTGTCTTCAAACAACTCAGCTGTGAAACGATGTAAGCCTTGAGTTGATTGCTCTTCCCTTATGGCAATTCGTATTCTGGAGTAGTTTGCATTTGCTACTGTATTTCAGTCTGGGGGAGAGGCATGATGTGGTGATGTGGGCGGTTGAATGGTCTGGTAGTTTGTGTTAAATGGTCCTTAAAACAAAGGTCGTTTAGGTCACTATTGATTTTTTGTATTCAAATCCCACACACTTCAAAAAAAAAATCCAAATGAACAATTTAGGTGGACCATGTAAAACCTCAGGTCTTCTGGCAAAACAACGGTGATGATCTAGTGGAGAAGATGACCCATGTCGACTCTTGCTAGTTCCCTGATCTTAGACATTTCTTAAAGTGGCAGCGCCAGCTAGGCACAACTGCCACTTGGGGACATTGGGTGGCTCTTAGAAAACTGCTGTTCTCTGACACCAGCCGTTTTCTGCTAGCTGAGTGCTCTCTGGATGATCAGAGAGCGTGCTGGAGTTTCCAGCCATGGTTACTAATTTCACAGAACTGCTATTAATTGACCTGCTGTTTTATTTATTAAATTGTTAATGGCTCTTTCTTTACATTGCCATCTGGGACACTGGAAAGATGTCTCCTTGTGTACTCAGCACCAGTCTATGCAGTAGCACATTAAATCCCCCTCCCCAGATCTGGATTTAATTGAGATATTCCATTTTAGCCGCAAATAAATGGATTAAAACATATGGAGGATTATCACTGGTATACGGGTATTGGATAATGGAACTTCATTGCATAGTAGAAAAGAAATGGGAGTTACAGAAAGATCTTTTGATGGGTATAATAGTGCATTTCTCTTAATATATGCCCTTCCTTTTCTGGCCCTCCCATTGTTTTATGAACCTTAATTCTCCAATCATTCCTGTCCACGATGGAAGCATTATTGTGTTACCAAGTAATTTGAGTGAAGATTTATCCCAAGTGACTCAGAAAATCTGGGGCAGCATCCTGAGAGTCCTGTCCAGAAGTCCCACTCCCCAGGGATGTACTCTCACACTGCTAAATGACCCAAGTAATGTCCCATGGCAGGTACTCACTGGGGCATCCTTCCCACTGCTCAGGAAATTAACGAGACTCAATAAGTGAAGAGGAAGTCTGCAATTTCCCATTTCAACCCTTCCAAAGTTGCTGGAATCCTGAGAATATAATTTAAGCCCTTTTTGATTTTGTTTCCTCCTCTCTAAGTGGGTAAACTAGAATAGCCTCTTTGAAATGATGGGCTTCGAAGTTACCCCTGTGTAATTTAAGCACATCCGAATAGGACCTAGAACATTTGTGTCTGTGTGAGCCCTGGCCCTGGCTGTAATTCTCTTATCAGTGTGGTTACTGTAACTCTGATCCCCTCCACCTCCCTAATAATGTGGCTAATTCAACCCTGTGGTTTAGGGCGCAGAATGGAGTGGACACTGGGGCAGAGTCCCAAGAAACCCTGCTGCCTTGTGATAAATGAAGAATTTGGGGCATTTTTCTGCTTCCAAAGTAGAATACAGAAGCAGACAAGGGCAATTTGCTCTTCCCTTAGTAGCTCTCAAAGGGTATTGCTCTTTTCTTGCAGTGTGGCTCAATGGAAAGAGCACGGGCTAGGGAGTCAGAGCTCATGGGTTCTAATCCCGGCTCTGCCACTTGTCACTTAATTTCTCTTTGCCTCAGTTACCTCATCTGTAAAATGGGGATTAAGACTGTGACGTCCACGTGGGACAACGTGATTACCGTGTATCTATCCCAGTGCTTTGAACAGTGCTTGGCATATAGTAAGTGCTTAACAAATACCATCATTATCATTATTATTATTGGAAACCTCAGCCGAGAGAGTTGAGTGCAACAGTAACAGCAAGTAATTCCAGAAGTAGAGCTTGTGTATGGAGTTGCATGCAATGGAGCTCCCAGTCTATGGGGGAGGGACTATGCATGATTTATAGACTCTAAATCACAGATATTTGTGCTCCGCATGTGAAGAAACTCCTTCAGTTTTGTTTTCTAATTGTGGGTGCTCATTAACACAGGAATTTTATAGGCTGGACTGAGATCACCTTATATTTATGAATGAATTTGACAGCTGAAGAGACACCAGTGACTTTCAGTATCCTTCTTTAGAAATTTTCTATTTCCTCAGATGGGTATGAGTTAGAAAATGGGCCCGAAAAAGTGCCTGCCTCACCAAGTCAAAACAGGCTAAGTAAAGCAACAGTCATGAGCTTTTTCTAGCTCCATTGGAGTACAACAGGGCCATGTGGTAGGTCCAGTTCTGCTCAGCCTATTTTTTATTTTGGTCTTGAGAATTTGACAAGGGTCCTGGAAGCCGGTATCAGAACATTATTCTAAATGAACAGCAAACTCTTCCAGCTCAACAGGCCTTCAGTATAACAGAAATTCTTTAAGGCAGTCATCCAGGAATTGTTGGACACAGACCCTGTCTCACATGGGGCTCATAGTCTTACTCCCTATTTTACAGATGAGGTAACTGAGGCACAGAGAAGTTAAGTGACTTGTCCAAGGTCACACAACAGACATGTGGTAGAGCTGGGATTAGAACCCACGTTCTCTGAGCCCCAGAACTCTGCTCTTTCCACTAGGCCATGCTGCTTCTCACAGGCATCAAACTTCATTCATTCATTCATTCATTCATTCATTCATTCATTCATTCAATCGTATTTGTTGAGCACTTACTGCGTGCAGAGCACTGTACTAAGCACTTGGGAAGTACAAGTCAGCAACATATAGAGACTGTCCCTACCCAACAATGGGCTCACAGTATAGAAGGGGGAGACAGACAACAAAACAAAACATGTAGACAGGTGTCAAAATCATCAGAACAAATAGAATTATAGCTATATGCACTTCATTAACAAAATTAATAGAACAGTAAATATGTACAAGTAAAATAGAGTAATAAATCTGTACAAATATATACAAGTGCTGTGGGGAGGGGACGGAGGTAGGGCAGAGGGGCAATGGGGAGGAGGAGCGGAAAAGGGGGGGCTCAGTCTGGGAAGGCCTCCTGGAGGAGGTGAGCTCTCACTAGGGCTTTGAAGGGAGGAAGACAGCTAGCTTGGTAGATGTGTGGAGGGAGGGTATTCCAGGACAGGGGAAGGATGTGGGCCGGGGGTCGACGGTGGGACAGGCGAGAACAAGGCACAGTGAGGAGGTTAGTGACATTCATTCTAATTTAGAGGTTTAATAATAATAATAATAATGGTATTTGTTAAGTGCTTTTTATGTGCCAAGCACTGTTCTAAGAGCTGGGGTAGATACAAGGTAATCAGGCTGTCCCACGTGGGGCTCACAGTCTTAATTCCCATTTTCCAGATGAGGTAACTGAGGCCCAGAGAAGTTAAGTGACTTGCCCAAAGTCACACAGCAGACAAGTGTCTGAGCCAGGATTAGAACCCACGACCTCTGACTCCGAAGCCCATGCTCTTTCCACTAGACATGCTGTGGTGGTGGTCCAACCTTCTATATGCTGTGAGAATTGGATTTAACATAGGAGGCACATCCACCTTCTTGAACAGTTTTACCAGCATCAGCTATGGGCCTTTACTTCAAAGGGCAAGACAGTATTACTATTTTTTATGGTGTTCGTTAAGCGCTTACTATGTTCCAGGCACTGTACTAAGCACTGGGCTAGATACATGCTAATCAGATTGGACACAGTTTATGTCCTTCATGGGACTTAGTTTCAATCTCCATTTTACAGGTGAGTAACTGAGGCATAGAGAAGTAAGTCTTCTAGACTGTAAACTCGTTGTGGGAAGGGAATGTATCTGTTTATTGTTGTATTGTACTCTCTCAAGTGCTTAGTACAGTGCTCTGCACATAGTAAGCACTTAATAAACACTACTGAATAAGTGACATTCCCACAGTGCACAAGTGGCAGAGTTAGGATTAGAACCCAGGTCCTCTGACTCCTGGGCCTGTGCTCTTTCCACTAGGCCATGCTGCTTCTCTACTTAATCTTGAGATTCTGGAATGCAGTCAGAGAGTGCAGCATAGTTTTGCTATGTGGGAAACATGAGATCAACAGATAATAGCAGGGTTCAAAGCACCTGCTTTAAGGTGAACAGAAATGTTTTAAAGATTCAAGGAAGCCCATTCTCAAGCACTGTTACACAGCAGAGAACTGTTGGAGGCAGCAGTGTCAGATGGACCAATTTAGCCAAAAAAAAATCAAGAAAGAGGTTATTTTCTTTCAGCAGGGATTTTAGGAAAATTGGGATGGCAAAGAGACAGACTTGAAAACTGACTGGCCCTGCAAACAAACAAAAAGCATCAATAAAGCAAGGACTGATCTTTATGTGATATTATGTATAATATGTCTTTTCAGTCATAACCAGTAACATTGCCTTTGGGTTCATAGATGACAGCAATGAATAGGATCTGACTATCAGTAACATCATTTTTTCATTCATTCATTTATTCAGTCGTATTTATTGAGTGCTTACTGTGTGCAGAGCACTATACTAAGCCCTTGGGAGAGTACAATGCAACAATAAATGAACACATTCCCTGCCCACAACGAGCTTCAAACACACACACATGCACACTTGGGCATGCATATGTGTTTTGACTGGTGCAGTAAAGAGGTAGAAACAATGTTAACCTGCAGAATAACTTCTTTTACTTTTATTCCCAGGTGACTGTTTCATAGGAGGTATATATACATAGTGAGAAAGGCCTTATGCATGACATGGGGAAACAGCATGGGTCTGGGAGTCAGGGGACCTGTGTTCTCATCCTAGCTCTGTCACTTTCCTGCTGTAGGACCTTGGGCAAGTACCTTAGCATCTCTGTGCCTCAGTTTCCCCATCTGTAAAATGAGGATGAAATACCTGTTTTTCCTCCCCCTAGGACTGTGAGCCCCATGTGGGACAGGGACTGTATCCTACCTGATTATCTTGTATCTTCCCCAGCACTTAGTACCATGCTTGGCACATAGTACACCACAACTATTATTTAATTTTTATAACCTTGTTTATAATGACTGAGTTACTGCTGTATTCAAAACCAAAGAACAAAACAATCTGCATTATTTTTCAGATTAAGAATGCAAATGAGTATTGTACCTCCTTCTGAATCCTGTAATATCCTGTAAGCTTGACAGAACAATGAAGTCTGATGTTTGAGATCAATTCTAATTTGCATGTGCACAGATAACACTCTTCCTGATTTTTAAAATTATTGGGTGGATTTATTCTATGAAGCTAAAACATTTGTAGGAGGAGTGAATAACAAAATTTATGGAGTAGATAAGAACATAGCTCCATTTAAGTGACTGAGACAGTATAGGTTGACTCACCTAACTAAATTACTGTTATTTTGTTAAGACTCCAGTTGAAATTCCAGATCCTCACTCGATCTGATTAGCACGGTAAATTTGTTAACATGAAGGCCTGACTGTTGATGACAACAGCCTTTAAAACAATTGCACTCCTAAATGAAACCCTTTTTTAAATTATTTGCTTTTCATAAATGGAAGCAAAAGAGAAGATAGCCTGACAATTTACAATGTAAGACAGGACAATTGTAGACAGGAGCGTAGAAATTACTGAGGAACTTGGCTATTCCCAAAAGCTGCTGACCAAGTAGAGTTTTTAATATGGAACAAAAAATTTATCTTCAGAATTGTTCCTTGGATAGAAATCAAATTCAGGGAATTAGAACCTGTTACGCTATTGATCGGTCGATCAAAAATATCATTTGAGGGCCTACTGTGTGCAGAGCACTGTATTAAGCATTTGAGAGAGTACAATCGAAGAAGACTCCATTTCTACCCACAATGAACACATATAAAATAATTTCCAAAGGAGGAAGTGCTAGGTTATAAACACCCTGAAAGCAGGGATGGTATCTACTCACTCTGTTGTACTCTACCAATGCTTACTACAGCACTCTGTACACAAAAATCACTCAGTAAATACAACTGATTGATTGATTGAGTGTTTGATAAAATATTATAGGATGCCAAACAGTATTTACAAAATGGATGATGAAGACATTCGCCTTATAAGAGTGCAGCTTTTTCTCTTTTCCACTTGTACGTGCATGAAGTGGGGTAACCTGAAAACCACCTGCTGTTTTTTTTTAAATGATATTTATTGAACGCTTACTTTGTGCAGAGCAGTGTATAAACACTTTGGAGAGTACAATACAACAGAGTTGGTAGACACATTCCCTGCCCACAAGGAGTTTACAGTTTAGAGGGGGAGACAGATATTCATTTAAATAATTAATTGGTTGTAAGGGAAGACCACAGTGATTTGAACAGTGGATGTGAATGCTTCACTCAGTGATAGCATTTGAAATAGATGAGGGCACCAGAGCCATATAGCCTGTTCTAGGGTCATAGACATACTTCTAATCCAGTCAGTAGTCTTGAAATATGTGCTACTGGTCTTGAGGGCCTGAGTGAGAGATTGTTGATGGTTTAGTGCAGCTCACCACCTCTACTGGATAAAGAGGGTAAATAGGATTTCCTAAATAATAGTCCAACTCAAGTAGGCAGCCCAGTATACTGGGCACTTGGTTGTGAAGAGATCTTGGCCATTTGAGAAGCCCTATTCCGAAATGGAGTGTTCACCCTGAGTATAGTAGGGGCCAGAAAATGTGTTCTAAAAATCGCATGCCTTACCCAAACCAAACCAGTATGATCTGAGGACTGTGTCTGTTGAACTTCCCTCTTGTGGTGCAAATGCCACCAGAAAATTAGATCATACCAAAAAAAAAAAAAAATAGCTATCGCTTCATGGAACACCAGGACACTATGTGATGATGAGAAACGCGGTTGCTCAAAATGAACATTATACTTGTTGCATACTAATTGCCAGATATGTAATCAACATTACAGCACTGAACAAAACTAAATAATCTGATTGAAGAATAGCTCAAATTGATAGGTTTTTTTCAAACATCTTCCTCCAGAGACTCTTCCCTCTTAAGCGTACTACCTTTCTAGTGCTATTTTCCAAGTCTGACTCTTCCTAGTTTCAAGCAGCCCTCCCTAATCTGCCCAAGGCATCTGACCAATTAATGACCCTATGCTTATTTCTGAAACAGGGATTGTCTCTCTTCATTTGCTGTATTGTATTTTCCAAGCCCTTAGAACAGTGCTCTGCACAGAGTAAGTGCTCAATAAATATGATTGAATGAATGAATTAATGAACGAAACAAAAAAGTATTAATACATGTGGCCCACATTCAAAAAAATCAATCCATCAGTAGTCTTAGGCAGCCCTCCTTAATCTGCCCAAGGCATCTGACCAACTAGTGACCCTTTCACCCCTGAAACAAAAGTATTAGTGTATGTGGCCCCACAATCAAAAATCAGTCTATCAATCAACAGCATTTATCAAGTGCCAGCAATATGCACAACACAGTACTAAGCACTTGAGAGCGTACAATAGTTTTTTTATGGTATTTGTTAAGTGCTTACTATGTGTCAAACTGTTCTATGTGCTAATACAAGTTAATTAGGTTGGACACCTAATTAGGTTGAAATTAATAGCAATGGTGACTTCCCACCTTCAAATCCCTCCTAAAATCCCATCTTCCTCAAGAAGACCTCTCTAACTTAGCCCTCATTACCCCTGTCTGCCCTCCCTTCTGTGTCGACTATGCACATGAGTCTGTACCCCTTAAGCACTTTCCATGATATTTCACCCCAGTTCCACAGCACTTTTGTACATATCCTTACACTCAATTTTCCCTATCTGTAATTCATTTTAATGACTGTCTCCCCCTGTAGACTGAAAGCTCCTCGTGGACAGGAATCATGTCTGCTAACTATATTATACTTTTCCGAGTGCTAGTACAGTGCTCTGCACACAGTAAGTACTCAGTAAATACCATTGATTGATTGCATGATTAGCCATAGGAACAGACACTTAAGTGACAGATAGATATGCCATAAGATATACCTAGGAAAAAAGCTTGCATTGCTTAAAAATTTGAATAAGCTATTCTTGAACATGCCACTATCGAGGTGAAAGAATGCTTCAGAACTGTCACTGCACTTGATTGTTCTCTGCTGCTCACAAAACCCTAACTAGAGCTCTTGCGGACCAGCTGATTTAGAAAATAATCTCTACGCTTCATGTCATGGATAGAAATAAATAGAAAAGGGCTCCTTTGTATACCTTTGTAGTCTCTTCGTAGGCCTTACAAAAATATTTGACACAAGCAACAGACCTGTGCACTGACAACAACTTAACATTTTTAGCTCCACTGATAATGAATCAATGGTATTTACTGAGTGCTTACTGTGTGCAGGGCACTTTACTAAGCGCTTGGGAGAAAACAGCATACTATAACACACATATTCCCCACCCATAATGAATTCACAACCTGGCTCTTACCAACAGGCACCAGAAAAAAACCTACACATATCTAGAGATCCTCACAGATAACACAAATGAATATGGCTGTGGAATTCTGCTATGTAGGCAGCACTCTGTGCAATGATATACTGAAAAATCGATCGATCGATGATATTTATTGAGCTATTACTGTGTGCAGAGCACAGTAATGAGTGCTTGGGAGAGTACAATGCAACCAAGTTGGTAGAAATGTTCCCTGTCCCCAGTGAACTTACAGTCTAGAGGATAAAGACAGAGAAACCAGCGTGACCTTTGAGAGACCGTTGAGTGCTGCAAAAATGTAGCATCAAACGGAAAATCCAAAGAATTATAGAGCTTTTCACTGAGGACCCGGAATGAAATCAGTCTACCAGCAACCAAGGAACACTCACCACAACAGAGCTTTGCTGGGTGGAACGGGGTTAGTGAATTGCATTAGGCCACCCAAACAGTTGTGGTATAATGAACTGAAACATGACGAACTGAAAGCAGTGCACCTTGAAGAAACACTAAGGAGCAGCTTGGTCTAGCGGATGAAGCTCGGACCTGGGAGTCAAAGGAACTGGGTTCTAATGTCAGCCCTGCCACTTGTCTGCTGCGTGATTTTGGGCAAGTCACTTCACTTCTCTGTGCCTCAGTTACCTCATCTGTAAAATGGGGATTAAGGCTACAAGCCCCACCTGGGACAAGGATTGTGTCCAACTTGATTAGCATGTGTGTAGCCCAGTGCTGATTATAAAGCCTGACACATAGGAAGCATTTATTAAATATCATTAAAAAAAAAAGAATGCTAGGCAGTGCAGTCTCAGACAGTGAGGCATAGCACCCAATGTCGGGAGACTGGTGTGGCAGACAAAAAAACCTTGCAGGCTGCCAATAAGAGAGAGGATGCTTAAGCAGGGATCCATTTTGAAACAGGGTAAATTGAAAGAAACCAGGGATATGCAAGAAATAAAATCCCCATGCTTTACAAATGTGGGAATGGCTCTTATCAGTTGAATACGTATGGCCACCCCAGGATCTGAGTAGGAAATGAGTACTCATTTCAGAAAAGTTTTCCAACTGAATTTTCCATTGATCTAATGAGCTAATCACCAATCCAAGGTGAATCCCTTTAATCCTTTGAATTAATGGCTTGCTAGGTGCCATTTTGGATTGAAAAAATTATGCTTTGGATAATTTAGTCCAGCTGAGCAAGTAGATTCCAAGATTCCAAAGATCATTAGATCATTAGTTCTATTAGGCTCACAAAACTTTGCCTTGTCCTCATGGATATTTCCACTTCTCCTGCTTTTCCTACTCCTTCTTCTTCTTCTTCTATTTTATGGTATTTGTTAACCCCTTACTATGTGCCAGGCACTGTACTAAGGGCTGGGCTAGACACAAACTGATCAGGTTGGACACAGTCCCTGTCCCACATGGGACTCACAGTCTTAATCCCCATTCTAAAGATGAGGTAACTGAGGCATAGAGAAATGAAGTGACCTGCCCAAGGTCACACAGGAGACATGTGGCAGAGCCGGGTTTAGGACCCTGTCTTCTTCATCATCCCTTCCCCATCCTATTAGGCTAAGAGAAAACAACAGATTCACTGAAACAGATGCATATGAAAATAACAAAGAGGAAATAGGATAGGGAGAGTATATTAGAATTTCATCAGGGCCTTACTGATTCTCATCAAACCCATGCAGAATAAATACCATTGATTTATTGATTGATTTTTTATTAAATGAGCAGCTTGATTCCTTTTGAACCCTAGGCACAAGGGCTTATTTTCTTGGCTGCCCTGAAACCTAACCCATTTTTCAGTGTACTATTATTAAACTTCTCTTGTGCCCTTGAAACGTGTGACAGTGCAATGTCACTGACCCACATGCCAGGCTTTTTAGGAGTTCATATTTAGAAGCTATTACTTGTTAATGGAGATGATCATTTCCACCCTCCCTGTTACCTTCAACTGCTACTGATTTGACGCAGAACTTTCACACTCATTGCTCAGCAACATCAGATTCAAGAGAATTACATCAGCTCAAAACATGATTATAACTGGTCGGATCCCGATCATGACAATTTGTAGCATATCTTATAAGAACAGGAAAGTACGGAGAAAGTGATTCTTCCTGGCAAATTGGGAATGAAATTGCTGTTTTCCTGAGGTTCATGAAAAACAAACGAAATCTGTGAATCATTATGTGCTGGTCCCATAGAGACATTGATGAAGGAAATTTGCCACTCAGTGCTTTCTTGAGATTCCCCCTCCAGCTACAGACTAAGGCTTTACCTGTAGCCAAAGGGGCAGTCCAGGACCACATTTGTGAAACTCTTATGGTTTTGTATCCTTTGCAAGCAGACTGCATTATGGCCTGGATTTGTTAGTGTGCTTGCTGAAAATGGAGTGGTCTATTAAAAAGTAATGGGTAGCAGGCTAACTGATCTGTTTCTTGGAACATTAGTGTCACTGTGATGAATTAGTAGAATCCCTAAACTGGAAAGGCGTGTTTCTACAAATATTTTACACAAACATAAATATGCCCATAAACATATTCATTGTTTTATTATTTATCATGGATATTTCAAATGAACACATTATCAGTATTGGACAATTATAATAGATTAGGCTTGGAACACTTAGAGTAGCCTGGGTGTTTCACAGTCCCACACCCCCACAGCTGCAGAGTTTGTTAGAAATTTCTAGAATATAACTAAACTATTTCTGGCAGGTAATACGGGCCTATTAATGAAGTAGAGTGACCAAGTAACATGACTATGTAGGGGGACATGTACTACTAACAGCATTTATTAAACACTTACAGTGTGCTACTGTACTAAACTCTGCGAAAGACTATGTGGGTGAGAATTAGAGACGCTTGCTTTGCATTCAAGAGCTGTTTCTTTAAAAAAAGATAATTTGTAAATTGTGTCTTCTTGCCTCCTTTGTTAGTTTCTAGAGGACAGAAATCAATCAATCAATCCATCATTGGCATTTATGGAGCACTTACTATCTACAGAGCACTAGTCTCTTGCACTTTTATTGTACTTTTCCAAGTTCTTTGTATAGTGTTCTGCAGGTATTCAGGAAATATTGTCCTATTGACCATGACCATGAGTAGAACATTCTACTGATGATCCTCATGGAATGTTCAACATTTTCAACAGGATTTATTGAATGCCCATTTGTTCAACATACTGCATGGGGTATAGGAGTGAATTCCATTAATAATAATAATAATAATAATGATGATCTGTGATTTGTTAAGTGTTTACTATGTGCCATTCACAGTCTCCTTTGCGGACTCCTCCTCCTCCTCACATCCCCTTACTGTAGGGGTTCCTCAAGGGTCAGTTCTTGGTCCCCTTCTGTTCCCTCTCCACACTCATTCCCTTGGTGAATTCATTCGCTCCCACGGCTTCAACTATCATCTCTACGCTGATGACACCCAAATCTACATCTCTGCCCCTGCTCTCTCTCCCTTCCTTCAGGCTCGTGTCTCCTCCTGCCTTCAGGGCATCTCCATCTGGATGTCTGCCTGCCATCTAAAACTCAATATGTCCAAGACTGAACTCCTTATCTTCCCTCCCAAACCCTTCTCTCTCCCTGACTTTTCTGTCACTGTAGATGGCACTACCATCCTTCCCATTTCACAAGCCTGCAACCTTGGTGTCATCCTCGACTCCGCTCTCTCGTTCACCCCACACATCCAATCCGTCACCAAAACCTGCCGGTCTTACCTCCACAACATCGCCAAGATCCACCCTTTCCTCTCCATCCAAACCGCTACCTTGCTGGTTCAGTCTCTCATCGTATCCCAACTGGATTATTGCATCAGCCTCCTCTCTGATCTCCCATCCTCCTGTCTCTCCCCACTTCAGTCTATACTTCACTCTGCTGCCTGGATTATGTGTTTGTGCAGAAATGCCCTGGGCATGTTACTCCCCTTCTCAAAAATCTCCAGTGGCTGCCTGTCCACCTATGAATCAAGCAAAAACTCCTCACTCTCGGCTTCAAGGCTCTCCATCACCTCATCCCCTTCTACCACCTCCCTTCTCTCCTTCTACAGCCCAGCCCGCACCCTCCACTCCTCTGCCACTAACCTCCTCACTGTGCCTCGTTCTTGCCTGTCCTTCCATCGACCCCTGGCCCACATCCTCCCCCTGGCCTGGAATGTCCTCCCTCTACACATCTGCCAAGCTAGCTCTCTTCCTCCATTCAAAGCCCTACTGAGAGCTCACCTCCTCCAAGAGGCCTTTCGAGACTGAGCCCCCTTTTCCCTGTCCTCCTCCCCATCCCCCCTTTCCTACCTCCTTCCTGTCCCCACAGCACTTGTATATATTTGTACAGATTTATTACTCTATTTAATTTACTTGTACATATTTACTATTCTATTCATTTTGTTAGTGATGTGCATATAGCTATAATTCTATTTATTCTGATGACACCTGTCCACTTGTTTTGTGTTGTTGTGTGTCTCCCCCTTCTAGACTGTGATCCTGTTGTTGGGTAGGGACTGTCTCTATATGTTGCCGACTTGTACTTCCCAAGCGCTTAGTACAGTGTTCTGCACACAGTAAGCACTCAATAATACAATTGAAAGAACGAATGAATGCCAAGCACTGCACTAAGCACTGGGAAAGATACACTATAATTAGATCAGACATAGTCCCGGTTCCACATGAGACTCACAGTCTAAGTAGGAAGAAGAATAGATATTTAATCATCATTTTACCAATGAGGAACTGAGACACAGAGAAGTTAAGTGTCTTGCCCACAGTCACACAGAAGGCAAGTGGCAGAACCAGGGTTATAACCCAGGTCCTCTTGATTCCCAGTCCTTTACTCTTTCCACTAGGCCACACTAGAATATGACAACGTACTTGTCCTTAAAGAGCTTAGAGTCTTATGTGGAGATGGCTAAATCAGTCATAGAGTGGTATTTATCGGGTGCTCAACTGTGTGCAGAGCACTGTGCTAAGCACTTGGGAGAGTACATTACAATCAAATTAGTAGTCCTTTTCCCTGCCCATAGGTGCTTACAGCCTAGAAGACTAAATCAAATACATTCAAAGACTCATTTATTTAATCATATTTATTGAGTGTTTACTGTGTTCAAAGCACTGTACTAAGCATTCATTCATTCATTCAATCATATTTATTGAGCGCTTACTGTGTGCAGAGCACTGTACTAAGCACTTGGGAAGTACAAGTTGGCAACATATAGAGACGGTCCCTACGCAATAATGGGATCACAGTCTAGAAGGGGGAGACAGACAACAAAACAAAACAATTGGACAGATGTCAAGTCATCAGAATAAATAGAAGTAAAGCTATATGCACATCTTTAACAAAATAAATAGAATAGTAAATATGTACAAGTAAAATCAATATACTATTTAATAAATAAAAATAAAATATAGAGGTGCTGTGGGACTTGGGAGAGCACAATATAATAATAAACAGACACATTCCCTGCCCACAATGAGCTTACAGTCTAGCAGTGGAGACAGACATTAATATGAATAAATAAATGAATAAATTACAAATGTGCACATAAGTGCTGTGGGGCTGGGAGGGGAGATGAATAAAGGGAACAAGTCAAGGTAATGCAGAAGGGTGTGGGAGAAGAGGAAAGAAGGGCTTAGTCAGAGAAGGCCTCTTGGAGGAGATATGCCTTCAATAAGACTTTGAAGGGGGGGATAGTAGTTGTCTGTAGGATATGTAGAGGGAGAGTCTTCCAAGCCAGAGGCAAGTAGTGGGTAAGAGGTCAGTGACAGGACACATGAGATCGAGGTACAGTGAGAAGGTTAGCATTACAGGAGCAAGGGGGCCAAGGATAAAGCTGGGTTGTACTAGGAAAGTAGCAAGGTGATTTAGTGCTTTAAAGTCAATGGTGAGGAGTTTTTGTTTGATACACAGGTGGATGGGCAACTACTGGGGTTTCTTGAGGAGTGGGGACATCTGAACATTTTTGTAGGAAAATGATCTGGGCAGCAGAGTGAAGTATGAACTGGAGTGGGGAGAGACAAGAGGCAGGGAGGTCAACAAGGAAGTTGATACAGTAATCAAGTCTGGATAGGATAAGTGTTTGGATTAAAGTGGTAGCAATCAATCAATCAATCGTATTTATTGAGTGCTTACTGCATGCAGATCACTGTACTAAGCGCTTGGAAAGTACAAGTTGGCAACATATAGAGACAGTCCCTACCCAACAGTGGGCTGCGTGGCTCAGTGGGAAGAGCCCGGGCTTTGGAGTCAGAGGTCATGGGTTCAAATTCTGGCTCCGCCATCTGTCAGCTGTGTGACTTTGGGCAAGTCACTTCACTTCTCTGGGCCTCAGTTCCCTCATCTGTAAAATGGGGATGCAGACTGTGAGCCCCCCGTGGGACAACCTGATCACCTTGTAACCTCCCCTGTGCTTAGAACAGTGCTTTGCACATAGTAAGCGCTTAATAAATGCCATTATTATTAAAAGGGGGAGACAGAGAACAAAACCAAACATACTAGCAAAATAAAATAAATAGAATAGATATGTACAAGTAAAATAAATAAATAGAGTAATAAATATGTACAAACATATATACATATATACAGGTGCTGTGGGGAAGGGAAGGAGGTAAGATGGGGGGATGGAGAGGGGGGCAAGGGGGGAGGAAGGAAGGAGCTCAGTCTGGGAAGGCCTCCTGGAGGAGGTGAGCTCTCAGTAGGGCCTTGAAGGGAGGAAGAGAGCTAGCTTGGCGGATGGGCAGAGGGAGGGCATTCCAGGCCCGGGGGATGATGTGGGCCTGGGGTCGACTGCGGGACAGGCGAGAACGAGGCACTGTGAGGAGATTAGTGGCAGAGGAGCGGAGGGTGTGGGGTGGGCTGTAGAAGGAGAGAAGGGAGGTGAGGTAGGAGGGGGCGAGGTGATGGAGAGCCTTGAAGCCAAGGGTGAGGAGTTTCTGCCTGATGTATAGATTGATTGGTAGCCACTGGAGATTTTTGAGGAGGGGAGTAACACGCCCAGAGCATTTCTGGACTAAGACAATCCGGGCAGCAGCATGAAGTATGGATTGAATTGGGGAGAGACACGAGGATGGGAGATCAGAGAGAAGGCTGATGCAGTAGTCCAGATGGGATAGGATGAGAGCTTGAACGAGCAGGGTAGCGGTATGGATGGAGAGGAAAGGGCGGATCTTAATAATAATGATGGCATTTGTTAAGGGCTTACTATGTGCAAAGCACTGTTCTAAGCGCTGGGGGGGATACAATGGGATCAAGTTGTCCCACGGGGGGCTCACAGTCTTAATCCCCATTTTTACAGATGAGGAAACTGATGCTCAGAGAAGTGAAGTGACTTGCCCAAGGTCACACAGCAGACTTGTGGTGGAGCTGGGATTCGAACCCATGACCTCTGACTCCAAAGCCCGGGCTCTTTCCACTGAGCCACGCTGTTTCTTGGCAATGGATCTTGGCAATTGGATCTTGGCAATGTTGCGGAGCTGAGACCGGCAGGTTTTGGTGATGGCTTGGATGTGAGGGGTGAATGAGAGAGTGGAGTCGAGGATGACACCAAGGTTGTGGGCTTGTGAGACGGGAAGGTGGTAATGCCGTCAACAGAGATGGGAAAGTCAGGGAGAGGGCAAGGTTTGGGAGGGAAGACAAGGAGTTCAGTCTTGGACATGTTGAGTTTTAGGTGGCGGGCAGACATCCAGACGGAGATGTCCTGAAGGCAGGAGGAGATGCGAGCCTGGAGAGAGGGGGAGAGAGCAGGGGCAGAGATGTAGATCTGGGTGTCATCAGCGTAGAGATGATAGTTGAAGCCATGGGAGCGAATGAGGTCACCAAGGGAGTGAGTGTAGATCGAGAACAGAGGGGGACCAAGCACTGAACCTTGGGGAACCCCCACAGTAAGGGGATGGGAGGGGGAGGAGGAGCCTGCAAAAGAAACTGAGAATGAAGCAGTTTGGATGGAGAGGAAAGGACAGATTTTAGCAATATTGTGAAGGTGTAACCAACAGGATTTAGTGATGGATTGAATATTTGGGTTTAATGAGAGAGAGGAGTCAAAGATAATGCCAAGGTTATGGGCTTGTGAGACAGGAAGGATGGTGGTGAAAATCTGGGGGAGGACAGGGTTTGGGTGGGAAGCTAAGAACTGTTTTTTGACATGTTAAGTTTGAGGTGACGGGAGGACATCCAAGTAGAGATGTCTTGAAGCCAGGAGGAAATGCGAGACTGCAGAGAGGGAAAGGGATCAGGGTTGGAGGTATAGATTTGGGTATCATCCACATAAGAGTGATAGTTGAGACCATGTGAGTGAATGAGTACTCCAAGGGAGTGGGTGTAGATGGAGAATAGAAGGGAATCCAGAACTGAAACTGGAGGGTCCCCCACAATTAGGAGGTGGGAAGCAGAGGGGGAGAATGAGAATGAGTAGCCAGAGAGGAGGAGAACCAGGAGAGGAGAGTGTCAGTGAAGCTGAGGTTCATTCATTCATTTATTCAATCATATTTATTGAGTGCTTACTGTGTGCAGAGCACTGTATTAAGTGCTTATTGGATAATTTTTTCAGGAGAAGAAGGTAGTTGACAGTGGTGAAGACAGCTGAGTGGTCGAGGAGGATTAGGATGGAGTGAAGGCCATTGGATTTGGCAAGAAGGAGATCATTGGTGACCTTTGAGATGGCGGTTTCTATGGAGTGAAGGAGATGGAAGCCTGATTGGAAGTGGACAAGAAGAGAATTGGAGGAGAGGAACTTGAGACAGCGGGTGTAAACAAACAACTCGTTCAAGGAGTTTGGAGAGGAATGGTAGGAGGGAGATGGGGCAATAACTGGAGGGATTCCTTGGGGTCAAAGGAGGGTTTTTTATGGTAAGGGAGATATGAGCATGTTTGAAAGCAGTTGGAAAGAAGCCACTGGAGAATGGACAGTTGAAGATGTCTCTTAAGGGGAGAAGAAGGGAGGGGGCAAGTGTTGTAATTTTGCGAAGAAATGGAGTTGGATGCACAGGTGGAGGGGGTAGATTTTGAAAGAAAGTAGGAAATCTCTAGAGATACTGCTGGGAAAGATGGGAGAGTTGAAGAAGTAACGGGGGGAAGGGACTTGGGAGGGGCAGGGGAGATTTTAGGCAGATCATGCCTTTTAATGTCAATTTTCTTAAGAAAGTAGGTGGTCAGGTCATTGGCAGCAAGGGATGGGGGACAGTGGGTTTGAGGAGGAAATTAAACACCTGGAACAACTGGTGAGGGTGATGGGCATGGGTGTCAATAAGGATGGAGAAATAATTTTGATGGGCAGAGGAGAGAGTAGAGTTAAAGTATGCAAGGATAAAGCTGAAGTGGACGAAGTCAGCCTGATGTCTAGATTTCCACCAGCAGCGCTCTGCAGCTCAGGCAGAAGAGCGAAGGAGGTGGGCTCTGAAGGTGATCCAGGGCTGTGGGTTAGTGGTATGAGATCGACGAAAGGATAGGGGAGAGAGTGAGTTGAGGGTAGTGATGAGAGCGTCATTTTGGTCATCAGGGGTGGTAGTTTGTGTATGGAGGCTAAATGGAGCATGATAAGTTGAGAAAATTGGATGGGGTCAAAAGATAGGACGCCTTTGTGGGGGAAAGGTATAGATTTACGGGAAGGAGTTGTGTGAGAGAAGGCAGGTGAGGAGGTTGTGATCAGATAGTGGGATTTCAGAGTTGGTGAGGGTAGAGATTGTGCAGTGGCTAGAGATGATGAGATCGACTGTGTGTCCAGGTTGGTGAGTGGGTGAGGTGAGGTGGAGCAGGAAGTTAGTGAGTTGAGGAGTGATGGAAGGTGGGCAGTGGAAGGATCATCAGGAACATCTATGTGGATATTGAAGTCCCGAAGAATCAATTTAAGCATGGAGAAAGAGAAAAAGAACACGAGAAAGGCATCAAAATGGATAAAGAAGTTGGAGGTGGGACCTGGTGGCGGTAGGTGGACCGCTACCAGAATCTGGAGTGGGTTGTAGAGGCAGTTCATATGGGCTTCGAGGGAAGGGAAAGAAAGAGATGGGGAGAGGGGTGGAATGGTGTTAAAGCATCAGTGGGGCACATGAAGGAAGCCAATACCTCCTCCTTTCCCAGTGAGCCTGGGGTAGTGGGAGAAGATGAGGCCCCCTCTGAAGAGAGTAGCAGGGGAGACTGTGTAGTCTGGGGAGAGCCAGGTTTCAGTGATGGAGAGGAGGAGGAGTGATTGGGTCAGGAACAGGTCAATAATGAAGGGAAGCTTCCCCATGGTGGAGCGGCGGGGGTGGGGGGGTTGAGAACAGTAGGAAGGAGTTGAATAGGGGTGAGCTTGTCTCATTCTTGCCTTTCCCGCCATCGACCCCTGGCCCACGTCCTACCTCTAGCCTGGAATGCCCTCCCTCCTCGCATCCGCCAAACTAGCACACTTCCCCCCTTCAAAGCCCTACTGAAAGCCCACCTCCTCCAGGAGGCCTTCCCAGACTGAGCAACCTTTTCCTCTGCTCCTCCATCCCGCCCCACAGCACTTGTGTATATATGTGCATATTTGATATTCTATTTATTTTATTGACGATGTGTATATATCTATAATTCTATTTATTTATATTGATGCTATTGATGCCTGTTTACTTGTTTTGTTTTGTTGCTTGTCTCCCACCTTCTAGACTGTGAGCCCGTTGTTGGGTAGGGATTACCTTTGTTGCTGAATTGTACTTTCCAAGCGCTTAGTACAGTGCTCTTCACACAGTAAGTGCTCAATAAATACGATTGAATGAATGAATGAATACCAGTGAGGAGGGAGGGGGACGAGAGGTGACGCTGGGACAGGATGACAGGGATGGGGCGGTGGGGGGGCGTTGGATGAGAGTGCACTGAGGAGAGCTGGTGTGTTGGCAGGGTGGATGAAGAAGGGTGCTGGGGGGAGGGGAGACCAGTGGGAGGGGACTGAGGCATATATGAGAAAGAAAATCCTGAACTGCAGCAGCTGATCTGTAGACCCAGTGGGCTGTGGCAAATTCCTCTAGTAGGTGTCAAATTAGCAGCTCCCTGCTAGGGGAAATCCACGAATTCCGAGCTGCAATAAGCGAGTCATTAAAGTGTCTGTCCGGAGTGAATGGGCGAGCGCTCCTTAGGGAGTCATTGTCCTACGATTGAATGAATGAATGAATGAATGGTGATGGGATAAGGTCAGACAGGGCACCTCAACTCTAATTTGGTCAGCAAAGCTATCATGGAATGGCCTAATGAGCTTCTCAGGGTATCCCACCACATTTGTTTCATAATTACCAGGGTCTGGGTCTTCTGATGATGTCAAATACTTTAATAATAATGGTATTTAAGTGCTTACTATGTGCCAAGCACTGTTCTAAGCACTGGGGGTAGATAAATGGTAATCAGGTTGTCCCACGTGGGGCTCACAGGCTTCATCCCCCTTTTACAGATGAGGTAACTGAGGCATAGAGAAGTTAAGGGACTTCCCCAAAGTCACACAAGTGACAAGTGACAGCGGTGGGATTAAAACCCACAACCTCTGACTCCCAAGCCCGTGCCCTTTCCACTAAGCCACGCTGCTTACTTCTATCTTAATATCTTGGGGTGTTCCCTATAGATTTCCTATATCAGTCATTTTGCATTGATTAGATCTGCTCTCCTCCATTTTGCTATGAAGCCACCAAGTGATTCAGGTCTAAATACCACTATATTCTTTAAATAGTCTGATGAGGACTTTGGTTAGAATCTTATCGGCAATGGAAAACAGGGTGACTCCACTGCCGTTACCACAGAGCTGCCTCCTCCCTTTCTTCAGGACGACAGTGATCCTGGTGGCATCTCTGAAGTCCGGGGGCATTTCTTCAGTGTTCCAAATGTTGAGAACAAGCCAGTGCAGATGTCGGAGCATTCAGTTCCCTCCCTGCTTGAAGAGATCTGCGGGAATGCCACCAGATCCGAGTCCTTTACCATTTTCCATGGCTTATAGGTAATAATGCCCTCAAAATTTGGAACCTTGGATGCACCCTTACATTTTTTATGCTTAAAGAAATCAATCAATGGTATTTATTGAATGCCTATTTTGCGCAGAGCACTACACAAAGCTTCTGAGTGCTACAAAAATGGTTCAGATCACTGTTGTTTTCTTGCCATCTGACACTTTTCAATGCATCGGTTGTATTGCTTCTCATTTGGAGCATAGGAGCGGATGGTCAGTTCATCACTTGGTATCTCACCTGACTGTGGAAATGCCTACATCTTTTAAGTCCCACGCTTGGATGATGAAATGTTCTACAAGACACCTCTGCTTAGACTTTGAAGATGACCAATGTATTTTTAGATAGGGCTGTTCTAACACTGAGGGTGCCGCTGCTGTCTCTTCAGGGATTGGACAGTTAATATCAGTCAATCGTATTTATTGATGGCTTACGGTGTGCAGAGCACTGTACTAAGCGCTTGGGAGAGTACAGTACAACAGTATAACAGGCATATCCCTGCCCACAACGAGCTCCTGTGTGGCCTACTTCAATAGGACTTATTTTAGAAACAAAGGTATTCAGCCTTCTCCCCAGGAAACCCTACACACAGCAATTTTTTTTTTTTTACCAGCTACAAGGGCTTAATGCGAGTAGTAGTGACAGTATTTATTAATCACCTATTGGGTGCAAAGCATTGTACAATGCATTGGGAAAAATAAATGGATGAAATTAGATATTGCCCCTGGTCTCCTGGGGGCCTCACAATCTAAGAATAAAATGGAGCAAGGGGTTGGTAACAGTCACATAAGGGGAAAAATAATAAAAACACAGATATAGCACAAAATATAACATTTTTTTTTTCTACAGAAACGTTCAGGACATGTCACCCCAGTCCTCAAAAATCCCCAGTGGTTGCCCATCAACCTCAGCATCAAACAGAAACTCCTCACTCTGGGCATTAAAGCAGTCCATCATTTTGCCCCCTCCTACCTCACCTTGCTACTCTCCTACTACAAACCAGCCCACACACTTTGCTTCTCTAATGTTATTCTTCTCATAGTGCATCAATCTCATCTATTTCACCACTGATGTCTCACCCACACCTTGCCTCTGGTCCAGAATGCCCTCCCTCTTCATATCTGACAGACGATTACTCTCCCCTATTTCAAAGCCTTAATGAAGGCACATCTCCTTCAGGAGGCCTTCCCTGAATAAGACCTCCATTTTGTCTTGTCCCACTCCTTTCTCCTTTGCCCTGACTTGTTCTCTTTGTTCTCCCCCCACCCCAGCCCCACAACACTTATGTACATATCTGTAACTTATTTCTATTAATATGTTTCCCTCCCTCCAGACTGTAAGCTTGCTGTGGGCAGGGAATGTGTCTGTTTATTGTTGTATTGTACTCTCCCAAGTACAGTGCTCTGCACAAAACTACTCAATAAATACAATTGAATGAATAAGGAAAATTGAATGAATGTCCAGTAGTTTGCAACTGTCATGGTCGTAGCCACCTATTTAGTCAATCAATCAATTAATCGATGATATTCATTGAGTGCTTACTATGTGCAGAGCACTACACTAAGCACTCAGAAGAGTAATAATAATTGTGGTATTTGTTAAGTGCTTACTATGTGCCAGGCACTGTACTAAAAGCTGAGGTAGATACAAGTAAATTGGGTTGGACACAGTCCCTGTCCCTCATGGGGCTCATAGTCTCAATTCCCATTTTACAGATGAGGTAATTGAGGTATAGAGAAGTGAAGTGACTTGCCCAAGGTCACCCAGCAGACAAGTGGAAGAGCTGGGATTAGAACCCATGGAACCTTCTCACTCCCAGACCCAGGCTCTATCCACTACACCATGCTGCTTCTCATACAACAGAGTTGGTAGGCACATTCCCCGCCCACAGTGAGCTTACAGTCTGGAGCGGGAGACAAACATTAATATAAATAATGTATAATACATCATTTCTAGAATAACATCACTTAATTCTGTTACTAGAACCATATCCAGCTCCTGGAACTATGTCATTGATGGTGAAGGTTTCTGACCAAAGAACCATCTATAGTATTCTGCAAGGTGGACAGGCCCAGCAAGAATCCTCAAAAATAACTAGCTAAGGTGTACAGCAATGACTACAACATTGGAAACATGCTGTGGTCATTTCAGCCATAAACGGGTTCTGTATGTGAGAAGTCACTGTGTACACTTGGCAATGTGCTGAACTACTCACTCATTGCCCCAGAGAGAACATGACTGGTAGCGGTGAGAAAGGCGAGCCGAATAAACCAATCATGTTATTCCTTTGCACCAGTGTTTGGTCCTGAAGGCACATCTGCTATTCTTAGCGGGAGACTCCATCATCTCCACATTATTGCTGAGTGCAGATAATGCGCTGTACTGAGCTCCTGGGAGACAACAATAGAGGTGAAAGACATGATCTCTGACTTCAAGGAATTTACAACCTAACAAGGGAGAGAGAAGGGAGTCAGAAAGACACAAGGTATTTGCAAGTAAGAAGAAAAAGAGATACAGCTGATTAGAACAAAAGAATGGAAAGATAAAGAAGTACTTAAATAGTAGATTGCATAAATTGATATATGCTTTAGGAATACAAGTGACTTCTTAGGTTTGGAGATGAGAGTTGGAAGGATATGACAAGGGGAGAAGAATATTATTTAGGAAATATTTCCTGGAGAAGGAATTTTAGAAGGATTTTGAAGATGGGGAGATCTGTAGTCTGGTGATAGTTCTCCTATCTGTGTTTCCAGTGAAAAGCTGTGACTGAAGGTGTGGAGAATGCTGGTGGAGAACATCATTATTCTTTCAACTCATTAACAGTGTGTAAAGGGGTTCATAACAATGAGTATGTCCTCTGCCTATATAGTATTTGCATGGTGCTCAAAGTGCGTTGAATTTGAAAGAATTTTCCAGTGAACCTGGAAACTAACTCTAGGTCCCTTTCAAGCACAGTAGCTTAACATGGTTTGAATACAATCACATCTACATGTGGTCCTACTTTAATCTGCTGATGATGGGGACTATGACAGGCAAGACATATTCAACTCTGACACGACTCACCTAATGTAATAAGGGTCAATGTATAAGACATGCCCTTTATTAGGAAGAAAATCTAAACTCAGAAATAAAATTATGTGAGATTTTTTTAAAGTACTTGAGTATATGTAATGGTTGTAACAGGAATAGATTTGACTGCCTAATCTAGTATTTTTAATAAGCAAGGGTGATTTAAATACTATTATCATCTCATTATAGACTCCAAAGAACAAGGTTTTTTCAGCGAGGTTTTCTGTTTTACTAGTTACCTCTTTCTCACCACTAGGAGATTGGGTTCTTTTTCTTTGTAAACTATTCCCCACAAATGAGGTTTATGGGAATCAATTTACAAGCACAGTGGTTTTTCTGATTTGGTCACTTAGAGTACCCTTTTGTAATATGCTATGCTACTATGGAACAAGTGACATTTGGATTCAAAACTGTGTAGAGTGAGCCCGTTGTTGGGTAGAGACCATCTCTATATGTTGCTGACTTGTACTTCCCAAGTGCTTAGTACAGTGCTCTGCACACAGTAAGCACTCAATAAATGATTGAATGAATGAATTAATTAATTAATCAAATGAGAAAACATCTATATTTTTAACATTATCTTAATATTTAGATTTCCTCGGGTCACGCACTTTGAAATTACTCAACTGTTCTCAGTTCTTTACCATAGTACTTCTTCTGATTTTAAGACCTGGTAAATGCAGCTAGAGGAAATGCATTCATTCAATTAGATTTATTGTCTAACTGTAGTACCTAGCTCATTAAGTGAAATGGTTTACAATTAATTTAGTATTTTCCCTGGTGTGGGCTTCTAGGGTATAGTCATCTACATACAGTAATTTTTGAATGACTGCTTCCAGGAGTTTGGATAATGAGAAAATGAAGGAGTTTTGAAAGTGTATTCTTTAGCACTTAATAATAATAATAATAATAATGATAATGATGGTATTTGTTAAGTGCTTAGTATGTGCGAAGCAGTGTTCTAAGCGCTTGGGTGGATACAAGGTGATTAGGTTGTTGCACGTGGGGCTCACAGTCTTAATCCCCATTCTACAGATGAGGTAACTGAGGCACAGGGAAGTTAAGTGACTTGCCCAAAGTCAAACAGCAGACAAGTAGTGGATTCGGGATTAGAACCCATGACCTCTGACTCCCAAGCCCATACTCTTTCCACTGAGCCATGCTGCTTCTCTAAATCGCTAAGTCGCTCCATCCTTCAGCATGGCTGCATAGAACAAGTTGAACAGGACCAGGACCAATAATATCCCTCCTTTAGTTTACTCCATTAGCAATGGAGAATGGCTCATACAAGGGCATCCTCAGCTAAATAAAACTGAAGCCTACATCACGGAAGCCAAATGCATAACCAAAAATTCATATTTGTAATACAGAGCAAAAAGCTGTGACATAATTTTGCTATATAGGCAGCATGCTGACCAATGATGCAATGAAAGAGAAAAAAAGCTCTAAATGCTATGAACAGTAAGCACAACACAATGAGGGGTAGCCTTTTTGTGTGTCCAATTTGGCCTGAACTTTGTATAGATAAATTATTTTCTGGCAAGGACTACAGAGAAAAGAAGAAGACTATTTACTAGCCTGCTCTAAATTTTGAAAAGGTAACATTAGTAATGGATACTAATCCTCAGGTGAACTGACAAATTTATATCAAGAATTTAAAGGAAAAGAACCCTGGAAGGAAGTGAAGCCTCTATAAGGGCTTGTAGTTTTATCCTCTTTTTCTCTTTATTTTTCTTATTAAACAAACAAAATAGTTTTCTGGTGATATACAGGAGATATTTAACAGCCTCCAAATTTCTCATTTGTATCCTCTTCTTATTTAAAAGTATTCTACTATAATCCAGAGTTGAAGAAAATTTTCTAATTACTTATCTTTAAAAAGTACCAGAGTAAATCTCATTTTGCAGGTGTCATGGAAAAAATATTTGAAAATAAATCCATTACCAAACATATTGCATTCAACAAAGGTAGGCAATTTGCTCTTTGGCTATTTCCAGTGAAAGGCACCATTAAGAAAATTTAATAATTTTTATTTTTAAGGTTTGGTGATGGTGGTGGTGGTGGGGGGTCACTGATAAAAGACCAAATAAATGTTAATGTGGCATTTTAGATTCTAGAAGATCAAGAGGCTGTATTGGAAGTCCACTTGCCAAAAACCTTTACTGCCTAAAAAACAGGTGGTCTAAAAACAAGTTTCATGTAATCATTTTGATATATCAAGAATTGAGAGCTACTTATACAAACTATATATTTGCTTCATAAATGTTTCATTAAAAACACACTTTAGTTCTATCTCTCCAATAGCTTTAGTTTTAAAATAGCATTCTCAATAAGGCTTTTACTTTTTTTTTAAAAAAAAAACTTACGTTAAGCACCTAGATCTTTCTTCTTTTTCTTAACCCGACCTCCATTTAGGTGGAACAAGATATTCCTCTTGGGAGATATTCAGGGATGGCAGTAAATCAGAACGGTCAGAACAGAGAATAGGTAAAATAGTAAGTGTTGGATCGCCCTTTTACATTGGAACTGTTTCAATGCAGGTGCTTTTTTCTGCAATAAAAAAAGAAGCAACATAGCCTAGGGGAAAGACCAAGGGGCTTGGGAGTTAGAGAACCTGGATTCTAATCCTGGCTCTGCGATGTAACCTTGGGTAAATCACTTAATTTCGTTGTGCCTCAATTCCCTCATCTGCAAAATGGGGATTCAATTCCTGTTCTCCCTCCTATTTAGACTGTTTATTTTAATCGTATTTATTGAGTGCTTACTATGTGCAGAACACTGTATTAAGTGTTTGGGAGAGTACAGTGTAACAATAAACAGACGCATTCCCTGCCCATGACTGTGAGCCCCTTGTGGAACCTGATTATTTTGTATCTATCCCAGTGCTTGGCACATAGTAAGTGCTTAACAAATACCAGAATTATTAGGATTAGTATTTTTGAGGCTGAACCTAGCCACCTCCTCTCCATAATAGGGGAGGGGCTGGGCTAGCCTTCACCTGTGTGTCTGCGTAGGAGCAGATTTGGTCTTGAAGCAATACAGGACTGCCTGACCCGGCCTGAAGCCCTGGATTGGGGCTCGGTTGTAGTGCCAGTGTGGCTCCAGGGTAGAAGCGAGGTAAACGTAGGGGAGGAGGCAGGGGAAAGAAGTGTGCAGGAAACATATCTACCAACTCTGGTATCTTGTACACTCCCAAATGCGTAGTACAGTGCTCTGTAAACGGTATGCGCCCAATAAATAAGACTGATCGATCGATTAATGCTGCTGCTGCTGCTCCTCTTCTTTCAGCTCTTCGGCCAGTTGGGGAAGATTCCCTCCAGCTGGAACAAGTGAGGTTGTCCTCCTCTGCACCGATCTGCACAGTGAGCAGGAGTAGCCACCTCCACGCTTTTAAACGAGTTGCTGTGCTCCTCTTCCCCAATCCTATATGACACACGTTTTTTATCAGAACAGCGAGGCACTTAAACGTGAAGTTGTCGGTTGTGGGGCAAATGAATATTTCGATGAAATTTTGTTTGGTGGAATTAAAGCTGAATCACAATAATGTATCTGCAAAGCGAGACCTCAACTGCAATATTAAAGAATATCAGAAGGCAGTATATCAGTGTATCAAAGAATTGGTATTGTCAAAAGTTCAGAAGGGTGTAAATAGAATATGGACAGGATAGGACAAGAAGATATATTAATCATCCCCACGCTATTTGACAAAATCCACAGCCATAACCTTAGGAATAGATTCAAAGGAACTAAAATAAATAAGGCTGCTTACAAATTAGAATTTTAATGAAAATTGCAAATATGACCCACAGCACTGGAACTGACATTTTCTGGCAACTAATACCATTATCAGGTATATATTTGCTCTAAGTGGTCATTGTGGGAAGGGTCAGTACATTTTATTTTTGCCGGTTGACAAGTTAAAAAAAATCTTTGTAAAGATGCTTTGTTTCCTATGGGCCTTATTTAAATTTGGGATGGGGAATAATAACACTGGAACTGTTTTTCATTTTAAAGCAGTGGAAATGTTTAGTAGAATGCATTGCTTAAGTGCACAGTGCATAACGAACATTGAAACACGGTATAATATGTCCATTAGCTACAGATGCTCAAGATTTCAGCTACCTTGCAGTACTGTATTGCATCTCATCACATCATGATCTTCCAGGAGCTTTGAAGGTCCGCCAAGCTTCGACTGCATTATGTATGTGCTGTAAAAAGGTCAGAGTTCTCTGCTCCACCTTCTGAAGATGGATGCCCCAAATTTTTAAAACTCAAATGAATCGTATGGCATCATATAAGCTGACTAGAAAAAGATGGACCAAACAGGGCTTTATTTGAAAAAAATATATAAATAAAGCAGTTATATTCTTGGAACTCGAGATTTTTCCCTGCCCATAAAATTAAAACACAAATGCTAAACCATTACAGAAACAGTGTCCCTGGGTCGACCCATCCCTTGGTTTTATGTAGGAGCCCTAGTTAGAGGAGGTTTCTCATGGTTTTATAGGAAATGTGCATGGGAGTGAGGAATTCATTATACCTGGTTAGTCATCCATACAGATCTTTACATTCTGCCTGTGGTAGGGTAAGCACCTGGCAATACAGAGTATGAATTATGTTAAACCATTGCTTAGGAAAAAGCTCCCTGGATGTCAGGGATATAAGCTTCTGCAGGCAGAGTCGAATGATGAATGAACAAAGGGAAAAGAGCCTCCGGAATTTCTCCCACCTGGAAAATCAACTTCCCCTTTCGCTCCCCTTCCTCCATTCTTCCAACTCCAAATGAGTGTTTTTAAGTTTCTCCTGGGGGCGAGGGGAAGAGAAGAGAATGATGGGGAGGGTGATGGGGAAACTTGGCTTTCAGCCTTTCTCTGGAACTCTCAGTGCTAGAAGACAATCTTGCCTTAGTGAACTTTTCAGGTTTTTCTCTAGAGGTGCTATTTCTTGATGTAGTCAATTATGAGGTAGGTACATGTTTGGGTATTCCTGAGCCTGTGTTAGGATTGCATTTCTTAGTCTCCCTCACCATTCCTCCCTTTGCCCTGCACACTTCCCCTTGGCCTTTCCCATTTCTATTTCTCTCTCTCTCTCTCCCCTCTCTAGCCAATCTTCCCCCTTCCTCCTATTCTTTTTTCCTCCCGTTTGCCTCCCCTTTCCCAGCCACCATCCCCGCCTCCTCCTTACCTGCCAAGAGGCAGGGCTGGGGGAAGTTCTGCTCCAGAAAGATATTTTGTTGTAATTCTCATTAAAAAAAAAAAAAGCATTGCAGTGTACCCAATCTAATCTGGTTATGCAAATCCCCACCCTCAGCGGCACTCCATCCCATATCCCTATTCCCCAGCCCCACCCCCATCTCCTAGCTCCACTCTTGTCCTGCACCAGCCCCAACCCCTCCCTGGCCTTGCTGGGTCCTTTCTGCTGCTCCAGCTTCAACCTTGTTTTTCTCTGCCTTCCGCTGCAACCCCTGCTTTTTCCTTTAGCCTTAACCATCCAGCTCCCAGAAAACTTTCTGCTCCCTCTCCGACTTCCTTTTTGTCTTCTTCCGAGGCAGCAGCGGCAGCACCCCAACAGGCCAAGGCACCACCAGATTTAATTAGCCAACACAGAAGGCTCAAGGGCTCTGCTTGTCCAAAGAGTTGAACTATGGTACAAGGCGAGGATGACTCAGCCTAGTTTAGATCGCATCTAATTTCTACCGTTTATATTGCAAAGTTCCCACTGAAGTCTCAACTCTTTAGCTCCCCTAAGTATTGGGCCAAAATCAAGGAAGATGAGGGGAGCAAAGGGGGAGGAAAATAAGAGTCCTGCCTAGAACAGAGAAAGGGATTCCTGGTCGTGCCCCTTTCCCCAGATCTCTGGAGCGAGAGGAGGTGGCATTCCCCTACACTCTCCTAGAAACTCCTGTGCCCTCCTGCCCAATTTGCTCCAGGGCCGCGGGGAGGGCGGTGGGTGTTCAATGAGGAGGTGGGGGGGGATTTCCAGCAGCCCCAAATGAATAATTTATTCCCGGGCCCTAGACACTTAGCCTGCATTGATGTACTTATGCTGCATTTCCTTTCATTCATAAGCCTTTATATCCCGCTGCCTCCCGGCCCCACCGCTGCGGTAGCAGCAGGCACACGGCTCCGGGGAAGCAAGCAGCCTGCAAAAGGTGGGGGGCCCCGACACCCCTAACCTGCCTCTCGCCCCAGAAAGCGTGCTTCGACGCCCGGGGAGGCTCGCTCCATATGACTCAATTCCATGTGGAATCCCGAATCGGAGCCAGATGACTGTGGGTTGCAGGAGGAAGCAACCGCCACCGCCACCGCCGTAGCCGCTTTGTCTTAGAGGCGGTGGGGGAGGAGATGAGAGCCCCGGGAGGGAGCAGAGCTGAGCCTCCCTGGACCGCGGACTTCACGCTCTGCCCGGCTCGCCCGTCCTCAGGGTGCCGCCGCCGCCGCTGCTGCTGCTGCTATTGACTCTCTTGCTCCTCCTCCTCTTTCCCTCCTCCTTCTCCACCTCTTCCCCTCCTCCTCCTCTTCTTCCTCTCCTTTTCTCCTCCTCTCTTCCTCCCTCTGCGTTCTTCTTCTTCCTCCGCCGAGTCTCCGGGGCTGGGTGGCAGATGCTGGTCACGCAGCAGTGCACTTGACGGAATTAGTCAAGTCTCCCGCGGCGGGAGGGGCGGAAGGGGAGGAAGAGAAAGAGGGGGCTCAGGGTTCCCTCTGCCTTTTGAAGGGGGTTCACCCCTACTTCCCCCCCCCCCCCAAGCCAGGCCCCTCCGTCGCGCGGGTCTCCCCGGCCTTCTCGGACGGTCACGCTGTGGGTCCCTCCGGAGCCCGGCCGCCCTCCACCCTCTTTGCCCTTCTTCCCTCTTGGACAGTCCGAGTCTCCCTACCCGTTTCCCCGCCTTTTGGGGTTCAGCAGCGCTCCCCTCCCACCCCGCGACCTGCTGTAAAGTGAGCAGGAACCGCGAGCCTTCCCGGCTGCAATCGATAGAGCCCGGCTCGGCTGCCGAGGACACTTCGGAGCGGCTGTAGGTCAGGACAGAAAACTCCCCGCACACACTGCTCAACTGCGGAGTTGTAAAGAACTACCTGCGAGCGGCTGCAGTGGGGCGACTGGGAGCGCTTCGCCGTTACCAAGGACACACTAGTTTTTAAGTCATTAGAGCTGCGCCTCTGGACCTCTTCAGTCATTATCCGAGGGCCTGTCGAGAGGGGAGGGGGGATGAGGAGACAGCAACTGTGATTTTTTTTCTCTCTTCCTCTTTGCGCCCCCCCCCCCCCCGCCTTTTTTTTCTTCTTCCCAAGTGAGCTGGGAGGGAGAGAGAAGCGAGGAGCCCTACGGGGGGGGTGGGGGGTGGGTGGGTAGCATCTTCCTCGGGTCTTCTCTCTACAGCGTGAAGAGTCGGAGAGCTCACCATGCTCGGGATGTGGAGGCTGCTGCGGGTTTTCTGGGGAGTCTTCTTTGTGTTCTGGGCAGCGTTTCTGAACACCACCCTGGTGGATGTGGTCGGCTCGGAGCAGCAGATCCCCCTGTCCGTGTAAGTGCTTTTCCCTCCCGTGCGTCCTGCCTGCCAGGATCCAGGATCACGCTCAGGGTCTGAGGCTTGGATCTTCCTGCCGCCCAACTTTGGGTTATGCAGGTGTTGGGACAGTGCAGGACACCAATAGTCTCCTTGCTCGTTTCTTCTAGCCGGCCGCACCAAGTCACTCTGAGAGGCTTAGAGTGTAGCAGTTCCGTCCCCGGGAAGGGAAAGGGGGTGCATGCCGTGTTCAAGGAAAGTAAAAACATTTACTCAATAAGTTTGGTGCGGTTTCTTTAATCATCTCGAATATGCTGCTTAATCACGGGGTCCCCACCACCTTATCATTTACTTTTTGGTCATTTACCTGCCCAACACACGCAAGGTGTTTTATAGTCACAAGCCGTCCGACTAATCTGATGCTGGATAGTTTAAATGAAATAAAGTGTCAGTGGGCCATTGGGAATATAGGCCGTTCGGGTCCAGGCGTGCCAAGTGAACTGTTCGAACCTTGGAGTCGGCATTTGTGAATGAATACCTGTGCTGGTAGTTTCAGAAGAGCTATTTACCCCTCTTCAAATAAATGCAAAATTTCTCAGCTCCATCAGAGTGCAGTTAAAACAGCAGCACAGATCGTGGGTGTATACATGTGTGTGTTGTGCACTGTGACATGTGTATTACATTTCTTCCTGTATTTTTCTCCTTTGCAGCGTGAAGCTCTGGGCCTCAGCTTTTGGAGGAGAGATCAAATCCATTGCAGCTAAGTACTCAGGTTCCCAGCTTCTGCAGAAGGTAAGGTCTCTGTTGTGGCAGGAGGCAATGATTTTTAAGCACAGAAAATGGAGGCAGATTTAGTTTTCCAAACAAATGTGAGCCTGAGTAGCATCAGTTATCGGAGATCTCTTGGCTCTATGTACAGTTCCTCCTGCCTCCCCGAACTGCCCTGGTAGTGATTGTCCCGACTAAAGGGTAATTTTTAGGTGACACTTGATTTTAAACACAAAGCAAAGCACCTCACTTGTCACGTCCTGGCCAAAGCTGGAAAAGCGGAGAGGCTTTGCATGTTCTCCACTCTGTGTTGATATTGCTATTTCAGTATGGAAGTAGCTGCTCCCTGGTGAAAAAGGCTAACTTCATCCAAGGGGCAGAATTAGTGCATATTTTCTTATTCTTTTCACCTTGTGCTGTAGGCGTGCAGTTCACTGTATCAGGGAAAGAAGCCTGCACTATTGTTTGTCATCTCTGCAGTTCTTACAATCCCATTATTCCCCAATCATCTCAACCCAGTGCTGGGATGTATTACATCATTACAGATAAGGGGAATGAATGTGGTTATCTTTCTGCTCAGCTGCACAGCTGGGTAATAACCTGCTGAAGTAGTGCACAAACTTGAGAAATTGGCCCATGTCTACATAATTCTGAAGAATAATGAGAATGGAGAATTGATTATTAGGCCTTTATCAAAAGCTTCATCTATTCTCATTTAAAGATGCAACCTTATATTAGAATCCCATTTTGAGATCATTTATTTATTTTTTAAAGTGGTGATAAATGAGAATTGAAAGAAAGGTTAAGATTAAAAGAATTTCCTGACAAGGCAACAGGATTTACAACATGATGCCCAGAGTGATATCCAAAGCAAGACATCAGGGATGGTTCCTTGATCATGACTATAAATGACATAAATTGACATGTTAACTTTTGCAATTTTAAAAATGTGATATTTTTTTGAAGCACAAAAGTTGCATGTGTTATACATTCGGTTTAGCGAATATATAGGCATTTTATTTATGGTACTGGGTTTGAAAAAATAGTCTCTTTTTACAATGATATGAAAGACTGAATTTTGGTCATCAGCTAGAAAGCTTATAATAAAGCATGGGTGGAAGATACAACTGTAAGCCTTTTAAAGATCATAGTTTGCCCGGCATTAGCTTTTTGGTATTAGCTTCCTTCAATTTAAATTAGTTGATTAAGCCTTCAGGTTTTAGTGTGTAAACCTAAAATCATTTAAATGTCCACTGTGAACAATTCCTGAAATTTACCCGAGTGGCATGTTTTCAGTGTTATATTTGGGACCCTGTGACTCTAGTATTATTCGATATTACCCATAATCAAATATTTTTTGCATAGCTGTGCTATCATGCTTTACACAATTTTCATACTTGTAACAGGGAAAGGATATGTACTGAAAGTAACATAAAAAATGTACTGGTAGTCCAAAAGCTATCATCTGTACACAGGATTTAATTCACGTGTTTCACAACCATTAATAAAAAAGCCTCTATGAAAGAAACTTTAGATTTTGAATGTAAATGGTGGCAAAATATGTAACAGCGTAGTGTTGGACACGGTTTAATGCTAACGACTATTGTAGAAATTTCTCCAAACTCCTTGTGTATTCCCCAACTTCCCATTTACGCCATATCTCACCATTCTCGACCAAATATGAAATTTCTTTTCTCTCGGAATTAAAAAAAATTCTGCCTATTGGTTGTTCCATAGTAGTTAATTGGAAGAGCCATAATGCTCCTTTTACCTTCTCATCAGCATCCTTTCTGATATTGAATTCACCAACACTGCTTAGTTTTTTGTCATATTTGCAGCTTGACAATTGTATAATTATTCCCAGCGGTTTAATGCTTTTGATGTCACTTCTTGCTTCTGCATGCCATTTCATAGTATAATGAAAAGGGAAGGGTAGGCGTTCGCTTAGCATTGTACTGTAGATCGTGGTTCAGTTATTTTGGCCAGAATTTTAGTGTCAAATTTGGCGACATCCTAAACCCTGACCTCTGTTCAGTTTTGGTCTAAGGTGAGGTTACTTGGTAGATGAAAATGATGCAGTGGTTAACATTTGGGTATGGGAGGGGCAAAGTGGGGAAGGATGAATGTTTGCAGGTAAAGTTTGGCCCTTCGGATCTTGCTCTTTTCTAAAGTTTATTTTTGAAAACAAAATTCTAAGCATTTTTGGTTAGAGAGTTCAACATATGAAGTATAAAACATTTCAGCAGTTTAAAGGGTGGAAGATGTATCACCATTTAGAAAAGAGAAAATGTGGTAATGACTCAAGTATGAATACATTTCCAAGTTTCTGGCCACAGTATATATAAGGCTTTCAGAGAGAAGGGTACTTTGACTCAAACCCATATTTATAAATGTATTAACATGCATTACATTATTTATAATCAAAAGCATTCTTACATCACATAGCATTCATAAAATGAAGCAGTTACATTTTTAATTATTCATAAAACTTGTTAGTAAAATGCATTAACACTATTTTAACAATACATTAAAAACCAATGAAGACATAGAGTGCATATGCAGATTAAATGACATGCACACTTAATCCTTGATTTTCTGTTCATGTGAAATTCATTTTAAAGCACTACATAACTTTCTATACAGTAAAGTCTCCCTAAATGACACTCTATGTTAGGATGTTTGTGAGTCCGTGTAAAAAATGCAGTTTTGGAATGACCTTTAGTAGCTCTTGAGGCAAAGCTCTACAAAGTTATTTCAGTGAGTACCCTATGAATGATAATTGGTCATCTATTTCAACATTAAAGCACAGTACTTGGAGATTAGGGGAAATGATTGTTTATTTTCCCTTTTGATGCTTAGCTAACAGATATTTTCAGGCAGTAGAATTTTAGGGAACATTATCATTTAGGTCTTGGTGTTGAAGCAATACATAAGTAAGTAAAAACATCTTTATTCTCAATATTCCCATCATATCACTTGGATATTCTATTGGAAGAGTACATTTTCATAGTTGATTATACTTTTAGCATGATGGACTAGATGTATTGTTTTACCTTACAATATATTGGACATTCGATGTACATTTTTTCTAGTGGCAATTTTAGAGTAAATATGGTCATTTTTATTTTTTATTAAATTCAGGAGAACATATGAATAATGAAAAGTGGACACATGAGATATTTTAATAAATGTCAATCTTAATATAATATTCATTATTGGTTTTATAACCCCATATTAATTAGGTGTGCCAAATTCTAGCACCATTGGGTGTTTTCAGGACCAAATAAAAGCAAACAGGCCAGTACTGTGTTGGGGATGTATCTCATTTAGGGAGGTTTTAACAGTTGTCATGTAGATTTGGCACCAGAAAAGAAATCATCTGCTTACTGCCATATAAACAAGCAAGCCTTGCACCCTAGTTAGCAAGTATTGCTGGGGTCTAAGATTCAGTTCAAATTTTAATTAACTCTCCTATGTGATATATGAGCATGAATGTAATTGTAAGACAATGATAGAGTTCAATTTCCTTGATCTTGCCAAAATTCTCAGAAATAAGATGCTTTGTTTAGAACCATTTTAGGAACTTTAAAAAGGTACGTTTTCATAATATGGAGGGACTAAATAACGCTTTGTAGAAGAAGAATAGATATAGTTAGCTAATCCACCCCGCTCACTGGCAACTTGTCCAACATTCCCAATAAAACAAAGATTTAAAAAAAAATGAATTTGCTTTAATGTAAATTTCGTAGGAACTGAATTTGAAAGTACTGTGATTTCCATCCAAAATCCACAAGAGTGAAGGTTTCCAGTGGTATATTTCAGGTTGGTACTGATAAACACAGGGAGAAAATGCAGGTAATGATTCTTCTTTTAAGGTTTAAAATAATTGACTTTTATTCTGTAAAGCTCTTCCTGTGCTTTTAGAGTGCCTGCTTCTTGGAATACACAACCAGGCTTTATACTTTATCAGGTATTTATTTAGAAAGCATTTTACGTATATAAAATTACTAACTCTTTCTACAGGACAATCAGGGCTGAGTAAAAGGATGATTTTCTTCACCATTTTGATAATAATGACTTTTTAGCACCATAGGAATCAATGAACTATTTAATAATTAAGCATGTATATTCACTTATCAATTCCCTACCGTATATGGGTTACCCCACACTTAAAAGATGCATACTTTCTATTAAGTATCCACTGAATTGAGGATTGTTGTATAACCATTCATTGCTTCACATCTTGCAGAATAACCATGTAATAGGAAATGTACTAATCCTGTGCTGCAGGTTCTGAAATCAGGGAATCTCAAAAATCAGTATATTCAGTAAGGGTATGTTATAGTCACATTATTGTTCTTGTTTAAATGAGGGTTTTCAGTCTTTCCAAGTTGGTTTCTTGGAAATATCAGTACATTATTATAACAGGGTGGACCAATTAGCATTCAGTTCAGATCTCGCATTCATGCAGTACCTCTAACTGTAGTTTTAAATCATACAAAATGGTGATTTCATGTCTTTCTAAGTTCCTTGTACAATAATTTGCCAAGATTTGGTCCAACCTTCTTGACGTTAATTATATTTATTCTTTTTTTATATATATATCTTGCTGGGTAGACTTCTATTTTGATGTTTCCTTATTCAAGGAAACCACTATAGCCTGTGTTGGTGGTGGGAGTCAGGAGGTTTACCATATTAAAGCAAATAAAAACAGAGCCATAATTTTCCAGTTCCTTATATTTTGTTCCAATGTTGGTTAATAATTTTAACCATAAGATGATGTAAAATAATGTTAAGGTTTCTTAATAGGAATCTAATACCAACAAAAACTGTTTTCTAACAAAAATACATCTGCAGTAAATATCTTTTAAAATAATCACTGATTAAAATTAAATCACTTAATTTGGGGCTCAGTCTATCATTTGCAGTGGAAGCACATTAAAATATAGTCCTACACATTTATATATACACATACCTGCAAGGATGTGCAAACATTCAGTCTCTACCCTTTGCATATGTCTTCCTTTCATTTGTTATTTTTCCACAATCCAGAACATGTATCTTTGGTGATGGTAGAAACGAGAGGTTTCCACTTCTTTCAATTTTTCCATATAGATAGATAGACCCACGTTTAGTTGTGACATTATTCACCAAATTGGTTATCAAGCCATTAATGAGCTTATGTATTCTATGGAAGCATAGAGTTGAATCATGTTAAAAGAATTCTTTGTGCCTCTTTGTACATTAAAATAAATGGAATATAGCAATAGCACAGGTGCTCAATGTGTCGTCCATTATCAGGATTCTGTCTTGAAGTCCTCATAGCTAGCAAATGCTCTCACAAAATTATTTTCTGTCTTTCAGTTAGTGGTCCAGATATAATAGGTACCCATATGTGTTATTTCCCTATCATTGCTGTTCTTCCTTCACTGAGCACCAAACAGAGTATCTTTAATTCTTTCTGGTCTTTTCTTTTCCTCTTTATTCAACAAGACTACAAAATATATTTTAGTTTCCTGCCGTAGTTATGAGCTGTGATGTAGTCTACTGTTTAGCTATGATATGCTCTTCTCCTGCAGTCACAATGACTACATACATGTGCTGATAATTCAGAGAAGCAGCGTGGCTCACTGGAAAGTGTATGGGCTTTGGAGTCAGAGGTCATGGGTTCAAATCCTGGCTCTGCCATTTGTCAGCTCTGTGACTTTGGGCAAGTCACTTAACTTCTCTGTGCCTCAGTTACCTCATCTGTAAAATGGGGATTAAGACTGTGAGCCCCCCGTGGGACAACCTGATCACCTCGTAGCCTCCCAGCACTTAGAACAGTGCTTTGCACATGGTAAGTGCTTAATAAATGCCATTATTATTATTATCATTATACAGACATCACAGCTTAGTAAATTCCAAAGATTTTGGAGGTTTTATTTTGGAGATAGGCAACATCCAAATTTATTTAGAAGACAAGACTTGTAACATGCTTCCATATAGTCTAGCAAACTTTCAGCCAGGTCCCTAAAGGTCTTATTATCCCATAAAAATTATTACTGATGCAAAATTTTCCCCAATTCATACCAATGCTATAGCAATGTATGTGAAAAGCACTGGCAGCCAGAAGAAACACATATAAACTATCTTGTAGATGCCCCTGAAATTGATTTCTGCAATCTTTCATGAGTGAGTTGAATATGGATTGCAATATGGACCTGAAATGCACAGTATAAAGTGGTTTATAAGTTAACTGCAGTCTTAGGTGGAAAAAAAATGTGTGAAACCCTATCTTATGAATAAATGTACTTGGCAGCACATTTGGTTTTATTTTTTTCTCTTTGTTTAATGTGATTGTTTTAAGAGTGAAATAAATTACAGTCCAGGTTATACTGACCTACCGACGGGATTGTTCTGTTTTAATTTTTTTTTTCATTTAAAAGGAAATATGCTTGATCACATCTACGCTAAATGCGGTGTGCACTGCAGTGCTGTCTGATCTTTAGGTGGTGCTCTTAGCTGACTCGAAATAGTCCAGTAGCTTGCTCTCCCCAAGAGGAAGGTGACATAATAACAAGAAGAAGATTTAGTAAAGCTAAGAGTTGAATTAGAAGTTAGGAAACATCTGGTAATTCTGTTCTTTCTTTCTCCAAGACTCAGTTTTAGGCTCATCACTTTGCTATCTGAAAAATACGGATCATAGTACTTGTTACCTCTATTTGAGAGACACTCTGAGAGTTAACATGATAATCAGTTGAGAGCATTTTGTGCACATTGAAAGACTTGTTCTACAAATACAAATTAATGATGGTTCCAGCAAGTTTTCAATTAATTGCAGAGTGTTTTCTTCTTCCATCTAATTTGCTTTGACCAGTACTAGTGCATTGTCAAAGTTTCTTGTTCCAGAATTGTTTAAAAGAACATTTCTTAACTGTGTCAGCTGTACAGCATTCCAGAAACAAGAAGAAACAAGGAATGAGTACTGTGGGGGAAAAAAAAAAAAGCACACCAGAAAAAGAAAACCTTACTATGGGTATTTTCAAGGACATCAGTCAGTTGGAAAATACTGGCTCTTAAAAGGAAATAAATGAAGAATTCCCCACTTGACACATTTAGAATCTTTTTTTACATATTGTTTGGAAATCATTAATGTTTCAAGGTTAAAAGAATTGATATTCATGCAAATTTCCCTGACAGTGAAATTAGGTAGAACCCTGAATAAATATCACATTGTAAAGCTAGACTTATGGTTATTCACTTATCTTTAAGGAAAGTAACTGCTAATCAATACTCTCCACTTGCAAATGTTGTTACTGGTTATACTTAGTAAGGTTTTGTGCTGATAATACATGGTTATCATAGATCGTGGAACAGAGAGACATTCCATAGTGATTGGAGGGTAGGAAAGGGGGACTATTCTCATATTTCCGAACAGGTTTTACTTGAGAAAGAATTCAAAGAAATATTGAAGGAGTCCACTGAATGATTTTTAACCTTTTGCCTATAGGTGTTTCGCTCTTCCCAAAGAATGTTAAATGTTCCACATTAAGTGGGATGGTCAGAAACTTTTGGGGGTTCTTTCTCACCACTTGAAAGGCTTAATGTGCCTAACCTATCAGGATCATTCTAACCTAAAGCTGTGGGAAGGTGATGTGACCTTAAGCTCCTTGTGGGCAGGGAACTTGTCTACCAACTCTGTTATATTGTACTCTTCTAAATGCTTAGTACAGTTCTCTGCACACAGTAAGTGCTCAATAAATATCATTGACTGATTGACCTTGAGCAAGTCACTTAAGTTATCTGTGCCTCAGTTCCCTCATCTGCAAAATGAGGATTCAGTACCCGTTCTCCACCCGATTTATCCTGTGAGCCCCAGGAGGGACCTGAATATCTCATATCTACCCCAGCACTTAGTATAATGTTTGGCACATAGTAAGTGCTTAACAAATACCATAATTAGCATTAATATTCTCATGGTACTGGCCCTTCCAGACTGTTGATGGGAGTTTCCAGCATGATTGGAAACACAATCTAGGCTGCATGAGAAACTCCCATCAACAGCTTGAAAGGGATAGTTCTAGCATGGTGCAGTGGTTGTAGCTGCGCCCGGTCACTACCGTCACCTATAGCCACCACCTTCCACGGCCCTGCTCTGATCTAGGCCAGACTGCTGAGATTGGGTGAAGATGGTGGCAGCCTGCCTCTGCCAGAGCTCCCTTGGTTAGGCAGTTGTGGGTGGTGGAAGAGAGTGGCCGGCGACGACAGCAGCACCACCACCAACAGTAAAGGAGAAGGAGGAGGTAAGTCCTCCCCTTTCCGCCCCTATTTCTTCTCTCCTTTTCCCTTCTTCCTTCCCCGTTCACCCCTTATCTTTCTCATCTCCTTTTCTTTTCCCCATCTTTTCGTCCCCTCCCCACTATGCCCTCGTTTTCTGACATCTTTCTGATATTCCCCTCATATTTCAGAAGTAATTAATTTAGAGGATATCTTTCTAGTTTATCAAACCCAGTTCTTGTTATTGCACCAGTCCTTTCTTTCCTGCATTAAAAGGTATCATTTTCAAGTCTTATTTTCATATAAAAGTAATAATAATAATAATAATTATATATTCAGGTCTCATATAACATGGGGGTTGCAGTCTTGATGAACTCCGCATTTAGGAAAACCTGTCTTATTAGGTGTTTCTTCCAAGGATAGCACCATTTTATCTTCAGATATTGTCAGAAGAACGTTCCCTAATTCCCTAGCAGTGTTCTAATCTAAAACATGTACTGAAAACTCAAGTCATGGAAAAATTGGGTGTACCTTGAATTTGTGCGATGCTTATGTTTTTCCCAGGTGTTTTTACACCACTTATCTCATTTTGTCCTCCCTACGTCTCTGAGAGGCATTATAAACCTCCCTTTACAGATGAAGAAACTGAGTCTCAGAGAGATTAAATGACTTGAACAAGGTCACATAGCAGACTAGTGACAGAGCTGGGAATAGAATCTGAGTTTCCTGACTCTTAAAGCCTTGCTCTTTCATATCTCATTCACTGGATATGAATCCCCTTCATTACTCCCTTCTCCATTAGCCTGATTCATGTTTTTAGACAAAAGCAATGGTTGATAGGAAGAACAGAGCAGCTTTTAGAAATAGGTGGCTTGGGTCAGATGGGCAGTACCACCTTCTCTAAGAAAACAATAAGCTCTTTTAGCACTCAAGCCATGAAGGGAAATTTCTGGAAAACAACTGATGTAGGAAGTGAAAAATAAAAGGCTATTCCCATCTTAATACACATCTGCCCTAGTGCTCTCAGCATGCCTATCAACTCTGTGGGTTGGCTTGGGAAAATGATTGTATCTGATATAGAATTTAGGAAGATGACATTTTAAGTGTGCCAGTCTAGTGCACCCACCTATTTTCCTAGCAGTGGAAATTTATCCAAGAACTTTAAATTATCAACGAGCTCACAAATATTTTCCCCAAAATTTTCATTGTGGGTTTTGACAAATTTCCAAGCATTTCTCCTCAAAAAAAAAGATCTTTGTAGCAGATAAAACTGGAGGCAGAAGGGATGGGGGCCTTTTTTGGATGGGTGCAAGAGGGATGGTAGGTGAATCTCTTGTTAGAAGATGATGATGATGAAGATGGTATTTCTGAAGCACATGTTGTGTGCCAAGCACTGTACTAAGTGCTGTGGTAGATACAAGATAATCAGTTTGGACACAGTCGCTGTCCCACGTGGGACTTACAGTCGACTTGGGAGGGAAGACAGGATCTTAATTCCCATTTTAAAGATGAAGAAACTGAAGCACCGAGTAGTTAAGTTACTTGTCCAAGGTCACACAGCAGGTAATTGGCAGACAGTATTAGAATCCAGGTCCTCTGTGACTGTTAAGTCTTTCCACTAGGTCACACTGCTTCAGAAGAGAATATTACAATGCCAGAGAGTTGGAACATGTAACAGCACAGCTGTGAAACAATGTCCCACCTACCTGAACCAGACTCACCCCCTGCCTCTTGGATGGGATTTAAGATAAAAGAAAATGGTTAAAAATTTTCCAGCCACCAGGAGCCTCTGTGTCTGTCTCTCCCTTATCCTGCTGGGTCCTCTCTTTCCCATCATCTTCCAGTGTTACACTCTATGCCCCCTATTCGTTGTGTAATGAAATGTAGCCGAAATGATGTCCTTCTCTGGAACAGACTTTACCATTTGGTCTGTACATCTGCTTCTAGGCCACACCTCCAGGCAGGGTGAAGACTTGTTATTAGAGTTCAGATGGTTGTACTATTTCTTCCTTATCCTGCTGGGTCCTCCCCTTCCCATCATCTTCCAGTGTTACACTCTATTCCCCCTGTTGGTTGTGTAATGAAATGTAGCCAAAATGATGTCCTTCTCTGAAACAGACTTTACCATTTGGTCTATACATCTGCTTCTAGCCCACACCTCCAGGCAGGGTGAAGACTTGTTATTAGAGTTCAGATGGTTGTACTATTTCTTCATTCAGATGAGGGTACATAGCAGTAACAATACTAATTTGCACTTCTAAAAGGCTTTTCAACTAAGGATCTCAAAAGAGTTTACAAACGTTAGATAATGAGGCCTCATGCCAGCTCTGTGAAAAGTGGTATAGAGACTTAAAAGGTCAGATAGGAAAGACTGAAGTTCATCCTCTCAAAATATCATTGGTAATGTGGGATTCACTGGAAGTGATTTGAGTCTTTGTTTTGCTTGGTTTCTTTCCAAAATATTATCTTAGTGAATAAAAATATTTGTGCTATATGTTTAGCACTTACTATGTGCTTGACTGTTCTCCACATTGGGATGGATACAGTACAGCCAGATCAGATATAGTCCATGTTTCACACAGGCTCACAGTGTAGTGGGGAAGGAGAAGTAATTAATACCCACTACACAGATAAGAAAACAGAGGTGCAGAGAAGTTAAGTGATCTGCCCAAGGTCACACAACAATCAAGAGGAAGAGTCAGGATTAGAACCCATGTCCTCTGACTACCAGGCCCATGCTCCCTAGGCCATGGTGCTCCAAAATTATGAGTTTTTTCTGTGTTTTTTTTAAATGGTATTTCTTAAGCACTTACCATGTGCCAGGCACTGTGCTAGGGGCTGTGGTAGATACAGGCTAATCAGGTTGGACACAGTCCTTGTCCCACATGGGGCTCACAGCCTTAATTCCCATTTTACAGAGGCACAGAGAAGTTAAGTGACTTGCCCAAGGTCACACAGCAGATAAGTGGCAGAGAAGGGATTAGAGCCCAGGTCCTTTGACTCCCAGGCCAGCTGCTTCTGTGTTCCATTCTTTTGGGCAGGCATCTGGTGTTCGGTTTTGAGACATTTACTGCATGTGCATTTGTTTTGCCAGAGAATCCCAAGGCCACATTTTGGGCTGTGTCTACACGGGCAAAGTGAAATGGAGGGCTGAGCAATTAACTGGTGAATATGATTAATGTAGACAGTTATAATTCAGGGTAAATCAGACTACAAAAATAACTTTTCTCAAGAATTTTAACTCCTTGGATAACTACATGTGCTCTCCAAGCGTAGGCTATTTAGGAATGTTTTCAAATATTGAGTTAGGTTCACTTTTATGAAGTTATTTTTTATGAAGTAAGTCATTTTTGAGAACCACTTTTGGTCCTTGAAAATGTTGTTCATATTCTATTCCATGGGTCCAGTCAGGTTAGGAAGCTAACAAACTGTTTTGTGAAATTAGGCAACTAGACACAAGAGAAGTGTTTGAGAGCTATTTCCTTAATCTCTTCATTAATACCTTTATATGTAGCAGAGGTGCTGAATTTAATCTATATCAGTGTCCTTTCATTTGATCTATCGGTTGAGTTATTAAAGGTCTTTAATAAACAAATCATGTAGGCTGCTTGCATCACCTTCTGGAATTATGTAAGGCACAAAGACAATTGAGAATGCTTTCTTTTGCTAGTCTACTGCATCTCTCCTGATACAGGCTGTTCTTATTTAAGATTTCACGTGTTCTAGCAATGTGGACAAGCTTTATGATTCTGACTTTCCCAAATGAGTCTTACAAATGGGCCATGAACCAACCTCTCCATTTGAACCAGGGCCAACTTTGCAGAAAACTTTCCTGTTGGAAGTTTTCAAGCCTCAACAGATTCAGTCCTAACTGTAAAGAAACTGGTGATGGGGATGGTGCAAGCCTTCTAAATACCTTTTTTTGTATGGAACGTGCCAGTGGCATGGAGAACATTTTGAATTCTAAGACTGTCTAGTAAAGTTGACTGAGTAAAACCTTCACTTAGGGAGAGTGCATTATGCAACAGGCATCTATCTCACCCAAGAGTTTGTTGTGGTTTTTTTAAATGGAAGTCAGAGTTTAAATTATTCACCCAAGTCTAGTGCCGAATGTGAGGTGGTGAATGGCTTTTCTTTGCCAGGGAATTGACATCGTGGTTAAAATAGATCGGAAAAGTGCCAACTGACTCTGGGAATCTAGTTGGCTTGACCTTGCCTCACTATAATTCCTCCCTGCTAGTTACTAGATGCAATCTCTGTTTGTTGCCTCCCATTGCTTGCCCCATCTCACTTTAGAAAGAGGTTGAATCTCTGAGATCTCCAAGACCTTCACTTCACTTTAAGACCCAGTACAAAGGAGGGTAGGCCCTGTCAATCACACAATCAGTCGATCATATTTATTGATCATTTACTGTGTGCAGAGCACCGTGCTAAGCACTTGGGAGAGTACCATATAACAGAGTTGGTAGACACGTTCCCTGCCCACAACAAGCTTACAGTTTAGAGGGGAGACAGACATTAAAATAAATAAATTAACCCCAAAACTCATAGTTACTATGGTTTTAATCAATAGTGCAACAACTTTCTGGGAATGTTCTGTTATCCTTTCCTTTCAAGCCAATAACCTATAAAAAGTGGAAAATTCACAGCTTAATATGAGTGTGGTGCCATAAGTAAGATAATCAGAAATTGGGTTTGAAGTGGGATGGTCATGCACTTGGGAAATTTGCCCCACAGCCAGATAGATCTAAGGGGGAAACCACTAAAGGTCCTCTTTTGGTCAGCAAGGCTGGATAGAATCCTTCATTTGTTGTGGCTGCTGCGGCCACAGCTGAAGAACAGGTGAAGGAAATGTTCTGTTCACCATCTTCATCACTGCCTCCACTTACCTTGCCACTGCACAGTATTGTCACTATTACAGTGCTGGACTTCGGAGCCATGCATAGTAGTCCACAGTCTGGCTAGGTGAATATTTCTGGCTGAGTTTGCAATTCATATACATGGCCCAGAAGGGTGGTCTTGGTGTAGCTGGATGGTCACAGTTGTTGTCAGCCCTTGGACCCTGCCCTCATGCTCTGTTTCCCTATTCTAGATTGTAAACTCCTTGTGGGCAGGGAATACGTCTACCAACTCTGTTATATTGTACGCTCCCTAGTGCTTAATACAAGAATCTGCACACAGTAAGAGCTCAATAAATACGATTGATGGATTGTTTGAGTGATTGATTGATTGGCTGATTTCCCATGGCTGCTTGAGAAGTAGAGAAGCAGCATGGTGAAGTGGATAGTGCACGGGCCTGTGAGTCAGAAGGTCATGGGCTCTATTCCCAGCTCTGCCACTTGTCTGCTGTGTGACCTTGGGCAAGTCACTTCACTTCTCTGTGCGTCAGTTACCTCATCTGTAAAGTGGGGATTGAGACTGTGAGCCCCACGTGGGACAGGGACTTTACTTAACCCAATTTGCTTGTGTCCACCCCAGCACTTAGAACAGTGCTTGGCACATAGTAAGCACTTAAGAAATACCATTATTATTATTATTATTATTATCATTATTATTATTATTATTATTATTATTAGGTAGCATGTCCTTCTCTGGCCCCTGCCCCACAATTTCTCCCCTTATTTTTCCTTCCTTCTCCATCCTTTCCCCCTTTCTTTGTTTTCTCCTTTCTCCCTTTCCTTACTCCCTCTCTGGCCTGGCCCTATTTTAAGATCTCCCCACTTAGGGAGAAGAAGCAGCGTGGCTCAGTGGAAAGAGTGCGGGCTTGGGAGTCAGAGGTCACGGATTCTAATCCCGGCTCCACCACTTATCAGCTGTGTGGCTTTGGGCAAGTCACTTAACTTCTCTGTGCCTCAGTTCCCTCATCTGGAAAATGGGGATTAAGACTGTGAGCCCCATGTGGGACAATGTGATTACCTTGTATCTCCCCCAGTGCTTAGAACAGTGCTTGGCACATAGTAAGTGCTTAACAAATACCAAAATTATTATTATTAGGCCCCAGCCACATACTTTGAGCCCACTCCCTCTCCCAATCTAGTCACCTTATACTCTGGCTAACCAAAGAACATACATGAGTTTTTCTCCTGTTTTGTGAGGTTGCATGGAGCAAGGGTTACCTCATCTGTAAAAATGGGGATTAAGACTGTGAGCCCTATGCGTGACAGGGACTGTGTCCAACCCAATTTGCTTGTATCCACCCCAGCACTTAGTACAGTGCCTGGCACATAGCAAGTGCTTAACACATACCGTTATTATTATAGAAACTCAGAAATCCCAATTACATTCTTATGTATGTCATCTCCCCTGACTTCTGCATCCTTCAAAATATAAGAGAATCAAGATTACTATGTGTAATTGTTCATGAACGGTTTCTTTTTAAAAGATACTCTTCATATCTTGTACACAAAATCTTGGCAATTGTCAGAACCCAAGTTTGTTTTTGCTTTCACACATACTATGATTTGTAAAATAAGGTGAAAGTTTAAAATACGGAGTGAATGCCAAGAGTTTTGTTTAAGTGACATCCAAAACACCTCTTCCATTGTGCTTTGTTGAGGCGGAGGCCAAAAAATATTGTAAAAGGCTCAATATGTGTGGGAGATAATAAATCCATTGGATACAGATAGTCCATGACTGCAAGTCAAAACATAAAGCTTTGCTCTTAGCCTCCTACCAGTTTCCATTATCAGTGAAAATGTCTATTAATGTAATATGATAGCATCATGTACAAACAGCTCAATGGACATAGATTTTGCACAGCTGTCATAAAGTGATAGTCATCTGGGCTTCTAGGATGGTATTGCTGAATTTTGTACATTTCTTCTTTTCATCTTTGACTGAAAAAAAGAATCTTATTTTTGCAATTGGGAGCAGAGTGTCTGCTTTAAGGAAATAAATACGAGACGATAGATACCATGATGTTTATCCATTGGGTCCTTTTTCATGTTTTCAGTAAAACAGTTTTTAAATAATGTGAGCTAGCTGATTTAAAATTATGATAGTACAAAATTCCAAGAATATTTTTATCATGCTAAACAAGGTATAATCCTGCTGGTAAAGGACATAACCTACATTAGCCTTTAAAAAGTAATAGGTGTGTAAATGGTATAAAACAAGAATATCAGAATTATAGATTCTTAAATTTAGAATAGATGCTTATAGATTTAATTAGCTCCTTGTAGGCAGGGAACGAGTCTACCTACTCTGGTATATTGAGTGCTCCCAAGCGCTCAGTACAGTGCTCTGCACACAGGAAGAGCTCAATAAATATGATTGATAGTTGAATTTATAATCTGACTTAGTCAAGTTTGCACATGGATCAGGTGCTTCGTGAACAGTAAATAGTGCAAGCAGGTCTAAATTGGTGTTTCTTTTGAAAGTGCTGCAGTGGCAGTGAATATCATGCAAAATGGGTTTACATTGTTGGTAAGCTGTGCTCTGCTGTGAAAAAGTGCTAATGTTAAGCTTTTTGGTACCTTGCTTAAGGTACCCTTGCTTACATTTTGCATCAGGAATCCAGTGCTAAACATGACTGTTACGGTATTTACAAGAGATTGTTTGGGATGGGGAGGAAGGACCAAGCTTCAGTATTCCCAGATCAATTAATCAGAACCATTTTCTTTTAGATATTGTTTTTGGTAGTGAAAGAGAAGAATGAATCCCAGAGATAGTACTGACAGTGGGTCAGTCTGTCAAGAGGACACTTCTTTTTCCTTCATTCTCTGATTCAACTCTTGTTTCCTTTCATTCACTCCTATGTCCTCCTTTCTGTGCTTAGTTTCCTGATGACTGTTTTTTCCAGATGGTGTTTGGGTTTATTGCAATTTCAGAATCCCAAAGTACAGGATGGGGATAAAAGGGAATAGGCCTAAAATGAGAAGGGGTGGAGGGGGCTATAGAGGGGCCAAGAGAGAAGGGAAAGGGCGGCAGACTGAGAGGGAAAAGAGGGGTGAGAAAAGGAGAAGGGAAAAGCAGAGAATGGGGGAAAGGGAAAGAGGAAAAGAGAAGGAAAGGGGAAAAGTGGGAGCCTTGTTGACACCATCAGGGAAATGGAAGCTCTGGATGGCAGGGTGCCCCTGGCATGGCATGAAATGGGCAACAGTGATGGGATTGGAAGGGGTGTCCACTGAGCAGCTGCGGGGCTTTTGTCAGCTCTGCTGCCACCGCCAAAGTTATCTAGGAGGCTCCTGGCATCCCGCATCATAGATATGAGACTGGAAATCTCTGGTAGGTTGGCATTCCAGCCACGATGGCCCCAGTATTCATTCATTCATTCATTTAATCATATTTATTGAGCGCTTACTGTGTGCAGAGCACTGTACTAAGCACTTGGGAAGTACAAGTTGGCAACATATAGAGACGGTCCCTACCCACCAGCGGGCTCACAGTCTAGAAGGGGGAGATAGACAACAAAACAAAACATATTAACAAAATGAAATGAATAGAATAGTAAATATGTACAAGTAAAATAGAGTAATAAAGCTGTACAAACATATATACAGGTGCTGTGGGGAGAGGAAGGAGGTAGGGCAGGGGGATGGGGAGGGGGAGAGGAATGGGGCGGCTCAGTCTGGGAAGGCCTCCTGGAGGAGGTGAGCTCTCAGTAGGGCCTTGAAGGGAGGAAGAGCGCTAGCTTGGCGAATGTGTGGAGGGAAGGCATTCCAGGCCAGGGGGAGGACGTGGACCAGGGGTCGACGGCGGGACAAGCGAGAACGAGGCACAGTGAGGAGGTTAGCAGCAGAGGAGCGGAGGGTGCGGGCTGGGCTGTAGAAGGAAAGAAGGGAGGAGAAGTAGGAGGGGGCGAGGTGATGGAGAGCCTTGAAGCCGAGAGTGAGGAGTTTTTGCCTGATGCGTAGGTTGATTGGTAGCCACTGGAGATTTTTGAGGAGGGGAGTAACATGCCCAGAATGTTTCTGCACAAAGGTGATCCGGGCAGCAGCGTGAAGTAGAGATTGAAGTGGGGAGAGACAGGAGGATGGGAGGTGAGAGAGGAGGCTGATGCAGTAATCCAGTCGGGATAGGATGAGAGATTGAACCAACAGGGTAGCGGTTTGGATGGAGAGGAAAGGGCGGATCTTGGCGATGTTGCGGAGGTGAGAGCGGCAGTTTTTGGTGATGGATTGGATGTGAGGGGAGAACGAGAGAGCAGAGTCGAGGATGACACCAAGGTTGCGGGCTTGTGAGACGGAAAGGATGGTAGTGCCGTCAACAGTGATGGGAAAGTCAGGGAGAGGGCAGGGTTTGGGAGGGAAGATAAGGAGTTCAGTCTTGGACATATTGAGTTTTAGATGGCGGGCAGACATCCAGATGGAGATGTCTTGAAGGCAGGAGGAGACACGAGCCTGAAGGGAGGGAGAGAGAGCAGGGGCGTAGATGTAGATTTGGGTGTCATCAGCATAGAGATGATAGTTGAAGCCATGGGAGCGCATGAGTTCACCAAGGGAGTGAGTGTAGATAGAGAACAGAAGGGGACCAAGAACTGACCCTTGAGGAACCCGTACAGTAAGGGCATGTGAGGGGGAGGAGGAGCCCGCAAAAGAGACTGAGAATGAATGGCTGGAGAGATAAGAGGAGAACCAGGAAAGGACAGAGTCTGTGAAGCCAAGGTTGGATAGCGTGTTGAGGAGAACGGGGTGGTCCACAGTGTGGAAGGCAGCTGAGAGGTCGAGGAGGATTAGGATAGAGTAGGAGCCGTTGGTTTTGGCAAGTAGGAGGTCATTGGTGACCTTTGAGTGGGCAGTTTTGGTGGAATGTAGGGCACGGAAGCCAGATTGGAGGTGGTCGAGGAGAGAGTTGGCGTTGAGGAATGTAACCAATAGTGTTTACAGTGATGACTGTGAACACCCCTGAAGAAGAGGAATGGAGGAAGAGACTGAATTGCCTTTCTGTGCACTTCTTCCCTTCCTATAGCTGGTTTTGGATAGCACCTACCCTGGCTGTCAGTTCCCCACCCACCATCCATCTTCAACCTTTGTGGGTTTGTATGCTGCAACCGCAGTATTATTGATCATCCTACCTAAAGCAGGACATCCAGGTACATTCATCTAGATTGATTAAAAAGTCATCCAATCATCTAAGCCAACTAGGTTTTCCTCTTTTTTCCTTTCTCTTCATCTCTTTTTCTACTTTATATTTCCTTTGTTAGACTGGTCTCCATGCATTAGGTCGCATTTACGGGCAGCTTTACTGGAAACCTATAATTAAATGAATGTTTCATTTTATTCCCATCTAATTTCAAAGATTTTCCTTTCTTTATGTTTCCATTTTTCAGATTTAGTCGACTGTTGTCTTCCACCTTGGCAAATATATTGTTGTCTTTATTCCTTTCATTTTTGACAAATCATTTAGAATATGCAAATGAGAAGCAGCATAACTTAGTGCATTGTGTATGGACTGGGAGTCAGAAGGATCTGTGTTCTTAACCCAGCTCTGCCACTTTTGGCCGTATGACCTTGCGCAAGTCACTTGATTTCTCTATTCCTCTTCATTCATTCATTCAATCAATTTATTGAGCGCTTACTGTGTGCAGAGCACTGTACTAAGTGCTTGAACAGTTACCTCATCTGTAAAATGGCGATGAAGGCTGTGAACCCCATGTGGGACATGGACCGTGTCCAACCCGATTAGCTTGTATTTACCCCTGAGTTTAGTACAGTACCTGGCACATAGTAAGCACTTAAGAAATATCATAAATAAATAAATACTACACGGTTTAGTGAGAACCTGTTCTTCTTCAAATACCATCTAATCATTTCCAATCCATAGTGACTCCATAGACACACCCTCTCCAGAATGTCCCATCTTATGCCATAAAATCATTCTGGTGTGTATCCATAAAGTTTTCTCGATAAAGATATGGAAGTGGTTTACCATTGCCTTCTTCTGCAAAGAACCTGTTACTTTGCTCAATTTTGCACATGTTGATTTAGGTTGGCAGAAATGTATTTTTCCATATTTGCCCTCACCTCTGTATTTCCTAAGCATTTGGAAGTGTACCCCTTAAGCACTTTGACACTCCACGCCCAGCCCCACAGCTCTTAGGTACATATCTTCATACTCTGCCATTTCCCCTATTGGTAATTTATTTTAATGTCTGTCTCCCCTTTGAAACTATAAACTCCTCAATGGGAAGGAACATGTCCACCAACTCCATTGCATTGTACTCTCCCAAGGGCTTAGTTCAGTGTTCGGCACACAGTAAGTACTCGATACATACCTTTGTTTGTTTTATGAATAAAATATTCACAAACTTTATATTCCATAAACTTTCTGATCTCAGATTAGAAAGGGCAGAGTGTTAGACTTTTGATTAAGAATTGTTACAGGTTTGTATTCAGTTATGTTCCCCCCTTCAGCCCTGTTCTCCTTAGCTGGAATGGATTGTGGGCTGAAACAAAACTGCCTAGAGATTTCCTTGACGACTTCTTGCTGCTTTGTGTGGTGAGGAGACAACCTGACATCCTCAAGCACAAACTTTGCAGGGCTGAGCATCCTGGTAGTGCTTGTTCTGCCTGAAAGGGAGCTTGGCTAGCAGCTCTGCATGAGCAACTCCCCTACTGCCTACCCTGAAGACTCCACTCCCCAGCAGGAATGCTGGCTGCTAGCCTCTGGGGAGTTTTCCTGGCTCCCCCGACCCCGGGGGAGGCACAGTGTGGGGGAATAAAATGAATTCAACAATCTCTAAAACTTATTCAGCCTCTGAGCAAGTGACTCTTGGGCTGTTGTGATGGGAAAACAACACTTTTAGCACAGTTCTTTGAAAAAATGACTTCAATTCTGCCCCTCTAAAAACAGGCTGGATTCTGAAAAGCAAGATTTCAAAAACAACTGATCCCTAATTAGTAATGTTCAAATCATCATGCCTTTTAGTTCTTGCAGTTGTTTACACTTTGTTAAATGTTACCAGTCTGCTTGGTCCTTTATGGAGCAGAGGAATAACCCCATCCTTCCATGGGAACATACCCAAATCACATCTCCAGAAATTCAGGGCCTTGACTCATTGCACTGTGCTTCCAAGTGTACGATGAGTTCATCTTAGTTCATGTTTGCACATGGTTGAGATGGTGATGCTCAGAAGCTAGACAGCAGAGTGGAAATTTGAGCTTGGTGAATTATAATCTTGGCTCTGTCACTCATTGGCTATGTAACTTGGCATATCTCTTATTGGGTACATGAAAAAAATGAGCCTTGCTAAAGTATGAAGGTCCAAGGAATGATTGGTTGCTTCTTTGATCATATTCCACCAGTTGAAAGGACTGCCTTATGGGCCATTCCCAGGCCACATCCTCTGCTTTGTTCCCGCTGATAGGTTCTTGTTGGTGGGCACCCCTGCCTATCAGGGCCATGTCATCTGATTGGTTCCCATAATAACAGTAATAGTGGTTGTGTTATTTGTTAAGCGGTTACTCTGTGTCAGGCTCTGCGGTAGATACGAGATAATTGGGTTGGACACAGTCCATATCCCACATGGGGTTCACAGTTTCAATCCACATTTTACAGATGAGCGAAGTGATGCACAGAGAAGTGAATTGACTTACCCACGGTTATACAGCAGTCAAGTGGCGGAGCCGGGCTTAGAAAACCAGGTTCCACTGACTTCCAGGCCATTCTGCTTCTATAGACTGGGTGTGTGTGTTTGTGTGGGACAGGGGGTGCAATGACAGCAGTGTCTGACCTGAGCAACAATAACCCCTCAACAGTTGTGGCCCCCTCAAGGCTGTCTGGCCCACCTGGGGCCTCTGGGTTTGGGGTGGGTCAGTCTTCAGCTTGGGGCTGAGGGTCCTTGGGGTGGATGCCACTGGCGTTGCAGTGGGGGGCCTCCGTGGAAGTCAGTATTGTAAGGGCTCAGATCTGCTGGGACGCCGGGCTGGAGTTTCACAGGGTCACAGATTGTAGGCTCCCTAGGAGTGCCTCAAACCCAGCCAGAAAGGTACCTGCAAGTAGATAGCCGCCAGGAGCCCCAAGGCCTCTTTTGTATGGAACTCTGGCTTGGATGTGGGACTGTCTCTATATGTTGCCAATTTGTACTTCCCAAGCGCTTAGTACAGTGCTCTGCACATAGTAAGCGCTCAATAAATACGATTGATGATGATGATGATGATGATTGATGATGATGTATGGAACTCTGGCTTGGGTGCGGGACACCAGCCTGCCCTGCTGGACGAGCGCCTCCTAGCGGTCCTTTCCCGGAAACACAACCCTGCGTTTTGTTCTGGGCAAAGGCAAGATCTGCGTCGAGGTGGGGGGAGTGTGTGTGTGTGGCGGGGTGGTGGTGAACGGAGTTGATATTTTCAGTCAGTGCTTTACAGTTTACATTTGCTGGAGCTTTATTAAAATGCAGATAAAAAAAGCACACCTCTAAATTCCTGCCCATCCGCCCACCACTGACTACAGCGGCGGGTCATAAGCTCCAGTTGCTATTGCCACGTCCACATGGGTCAGTGCTCTTGGTTCCATGGGAGGGGGTGGAAACAGGGAGCTGGGAGGGCTAGCTGGGACAGGTTATCAAAAGTCCAACCCTGCTTCTCCCCCGACTCCACCCCCTCTTTGAAACCTCTGCCCAACCAGAGAATAACCATCTTGGAGAATTGCAATGCGACATGTAATCAGATTATCTAGGTGGAATTCTCCAGATAGCAGGATTGTTGTCCATAAAGACATGCTTACTTTGGGAAATTGCTCCCCCCCCCCCTTTCTCTTTTCTCTCTCCTTTCTCTCATTCTCCTCTCTCTCTGTCACGTTCATATTTCAAATGGGAGTGGTGGATGGCATGTTGTCAAAGAACTGAAGTACTCTAGCAAGAGGCACAGATACTAAAACAAATGCTTTGATGAATTTTGTGTTTAAAGCCCTAGCACTGAAAGAAGGGGATCTTCCATATTGAAAATCCACTGCTGTGACAAAGGTATGTGATGAACCTGATTGGGCCCTTCTTTTTGGCCCTTTGTTTCTAGAAAAGAATAAGAACAATAGTTCCCATGTCTGTGTATTTTTAAATTGCCCACTTTAAATTTCTAGTATAAATTTCCTCTTTTTCAGCCCTCTTTGTCCCCAGTAGTTTCAGCTTAAAACAGTGGGGATATTACTGTGTAAATTTGCTTTGGTTTTCTTACACAGGGCTCCTTTTTCTCTGCCTCTCCTGGGTGTGGGCAGGGAATGTGTCTACCATCTCTGTTGTATTGTACTCTCCCAAGTACTTAGCACTATGCTCTGCACTGAGTAAGTGGTCCATAAATATCATTGATTTTTATCATTGGTTGGTATCTCCCATCTGGGCTATGTTTTTATGCTTCTAATGGGCGTGATTAGGGCTGCTCTTTGCAATTTTGCCCTTAGTATTATGGCGACCCTTTACCAACACCTCACTGTTCTTTCTCAGCAGGCCTCCTCCATCCTGAATTCTAGGGCCTTCCTGTAGCCTGAGGTCTCTAGGAAAGGCAGATTTGTTGCCAGTGCACTCTGAGATGAATGAGCAGCCCTAGAAGCATGTGAGTTCCCAAGCATCCCTCCCGTATCTCTTGCAAAATAAAAAGGGCTGGCAGAGCTGGTACATAATTTATCCTTGTGCCGAACCTGCTGTCTGCCTAAAGAGAGGACTTAATAATGATAATGATGATAATAATAATTGTGGTATTTGTTTTGTGCCAAGCACGGTACTAAATCCTCGGTTAGATACAAGGTAATCTGGGGCTCACAGTCTGTGTAGGAGGGAGAACACGGATTGAATCCACATTTTATAGATGAGGGAATTGAGGCATAGAGAAGTTAAAGGATTCACCCAAGGTCACACAGCAGGTGCGTGGCCGAGTCAGGATTAGAACCCGGTACCAGTCCAGACTTGGTGCTCTGACTTTGGGAATCCAATCTCTAACCCTAATGCCATATCAAATTAGTTCTCCTTGAAAGGTGCCAGCAATCAGGTCTAATATCCGCAGGACCCTCTGAGCTTCAGCACAGTTCTAGACTGTGAGCCCGTTGTTGGGTAGGGACCATCTCTGTATGTTGCCAACTTGTACTTCCCAAGCGCTTAGTAAAGTGCTGTGCACACAGTAATTGCTCAATAAATATGAATTAATGAATGACCCTGTCCTACCAAACACTTGCTCAATGTCAACAGGACAGACAGATTGAAACCCAATCAGGAGAATGAAACCAGATGTTCCTCCCAACTCGTTGTAGCTTTGCGACTCCCAGAGGGACCCAAACTGTTCCTGATCGAGCCCTCCAGAAATGGTTATGACACTGCATCAGGGAAAGATCCAGTGACAAATCATTAGCTGCTTGGAGTCACATTCCCGTTCTCCTGCAGTGTGAGGAGCAGAGGCTCTGCAGCATTGTGCTGGTGCATGAGAACCACCAAGCGAAACTGATGAGCCACGGCGAATCTCGGGCCAATGTAAGGGAGATGCAACACAGCAAAGTCAGTTTGGATTGTGCTAGATTTATTTTAAAAACCTGATATGATCATCCCATGTTAGTGACTCTGGAAAAAAAAATATATAATTTTAATCTCGGTCCCCTTAAACTTAAGCTTTGACTGATATTGAGCTTTCTTTTAGATCTTGTCAATGTAAAATATTTACATCTTGCTTGATTGGCACTGTCGTGTCTCCTGAGAGTGTGCAGCATCCTTTCGATGTTAGAAATTGACTGCAGTTTATGCATTTTGATGTAATTCAAATGAAACATATCAAGGAGTAGGGGATAGGTAAGAAATCTGTAAAATTTATGCAAGTGTGATGGAAACAATCTAAATTAAATGTGTCAAATTTACATTTGGAAGCTACATTTTCATAAGTAGCGTGGGTCGGTGGAAAGAGCCCGGGCTTGGGAGTCAGAGGTCGTGGGTTCTAATCCCGGCTCCACCATTTGTCTGCTGTGTGACCTTGGGCAAGTCACATAAATTATCTGGGCCTCAGTTACCTCATCTGGAAAATGGGGATTAGGACTGTGAGCCCCACGTGGGACAACCTGATTGCCTTGTATCTCCCCCAGCGCTTAGAACTGTGCCTGGCACATAGTAAGCACTTTAACAAATACCATCATCATCATCGTTATTATTATAAGATAGCTCCCACACATGCTCCTTGAAACACATTGAATATGATCCTCTCTGATTTTGAAGGGTGAGTGAGTTCAGCCATGTGGGATTGCCTGGGCTAAGGTGTGTCAAACTGAGAAAATCATCACTGTGTTTTTATTTACAATACCTTGGCTTCACAAGTGCCTGAAATTGCATGCCCTTTAGGAGGATCAAGTTTGCTTCCTTTGGATTCAGTGTTTACTGTGTTCTGTGGAAAGAGAATAGAATCGTGCAAACTAGAGGAAATATAAATGGTTTATGTTTATATCCTGCACTTATTAGTGTGGCCTTTCCTCCTTTTGGCCTGCCCTGTTGCTATACCTAAGAAGAGGGTTTCACAAAGTACTATGCCCTTCTGGATAGAGATCTTACTATTTGGGGGAATCCATTAAAGATTGTCCCTGGAGCAAACTTTGAACCGAACTGTGCTAGGGAGCAATTCTGTCCCCTGTTCCCCACTCAGACCCAATTGGGCTGCAAAGCTTTTACCGGGCACATTTTAAAACAAAAACTTCATCTTGTTTCCTTCAGGGGTTCTTGGACACTTTAAATTATGATCCATGAAATCCCCAGCAAAGGCTGCAGCCATCGCTGCCACATTACAGATCGATTGGCAATAAGATTCTGTCTGAAAGAACCAAGCAGAGGAAGTGACCCATAAATGCCCTGGAAAGTAGTGCTTCCAACTGGCAAAATAGGATCTATGAGGGTCTCTCCAGGACCAATCATTTCCATAGTCCTTCTTACCTTGGCAAGGAGCCTCTTTCTCATGTACCCAAGAAGTCATATATAGGTACCCACCTCTGGAATAGATAAGTACAAACTGTTCTGAGAAACAGTTAATTGAATATCGTGGAAATGTTGGGAGTGATTTTTGGCAAAAGCTATTCAATCAGCACCCCCACTTAACTTAAAACACTGTGACAGTGAAGCAGAGTTTTGAGGGACTCAAAACACTTGTGCTTACTAACATGTGTTTACTAAGCCAAATATGCTCTGAAGCTGCATTAAGTCTTTCAGACCACTAGGACCCCATTGACTGAATTGCAGCAGTAATTTGTTCAATATTTCTTATGCTCTGACATAGTTAATGCAGTTTTCCAAAGTGTTTGACCTTACCAGGAAGTAGTTTACTCACTGGGAGTCTCAGGTTCATTGTCTAATACAGTGCTCTGCTCAACAGATAGTAAGTATGATAGTGATGTCTGTCTTCCTTCATGTCTTCTGAAAATGGGTTGAAGCAGTTGCTACAGACTTCCTTTCATAAAATGGAAAATTGAGCACGGAGCATCTTGGTCCACGTTCAGAGGTCAAGCAACTGGGTTGGAAAGCAGTGGGGACTAGTGGAAAGAGCACAGACTTGGCAGTCAGGTTCTAATCCGAGCTCTTCCAGTTGTCTACTGTTTGCTCTTGGGCAGATCCCTTAAATTCTCTGTGGCTCAGTTTCCTCATCTGTAAAATGGGGATTAAATGCCTATTCTACCTTCTTCTTGTATTGTGGGACAGGGACTGTGTTCTGCTTGATTAACTTGTATCTATCCCATTGTTTCATATAGTGCTTTGTACCTAGTAAGTGCTTAACAGGTGCTACAGTTATAATTATTATTGAAATAATGGAACCCAAGTCTTTTGATTGTATCGTACTTTTCTAAGCGCTTAGTACAGTGCTCTGTACACAGTAAGTGCTCAGTGAATACCATTGACTGATTCCCACTCTAGTGCTTCCTGTGACCAAAGTCTGGGCCACATCTCTCCTTTTTTAAATGGTATTTGTTAACCTCTTACTACGTGTCCATTATCCAATTGATCAATGGTATTTATTGAGGGCTTACTCTGTGCAGAGCACTGTACTAAGCTCTTGGGAGGGTACAATGCAGATACAAATGCAGAGTTAGCAGACATGTTCCCTGCCCATGATGAGTTTACAAACCCTGTTCTAAGTACAGGGGTATATGCAAGATAATCAAGTTTGACACAGTCTCTGCCCCATACAGAGCTCACAGTCTAAATTGGAGGGAATAAGATTGAATCCCCATTTTACAGATGAGGTATCTGAGGCACAGAGAAGTTAAGCGGCTTGCCCAAGGTCGCACGACAGACAGGAGATGGAGCCGGGTTCAGAACCCAGGGCCTCTACTCCCAGGCCGGTGTTCTTTCCACTAGGCCACGCTGCTTCCCCTCTCCTTGCTCCCTGCCAAAAATATTACCTCCCGACCAAGGAGTTTCAGCAGGGAAGGTCCTTGTTCTAAGGTCTGTGCCTCGTATCTTCTGCAACAGGACAGAAGAGATGAGCCTGAAGACCCCTCACTCCACCGGCCTTCCCACAAACTAAAGCAGTGAAAGATTCTTCCAATGGTCATCAGTTGTTTTTACTAGCTGCTGGTCCTAGGATGGAACTAAGTGAAGTGCTAGTAAGAGCCCCTTTCAGCCTTGGTTTGAATTTTTGACCTCTTTCATCCATCAAAGTCCAAACTCCCCTTTTTATTCAATTGCAACTGGTGTGTGTGGGGGGGTGTTGGGGTGTCTAAATTGTTTAGATCACTGCTTTCACTTTAAGATGTGACCAACCAGGCAAAGTGAAATATGGAGTAGAAAAACTGTTCCGTGAAAGTGACGCATTGGGATAGCCGATCTGGAAAGTTTAGGCTAAATTGCCCCTTCTGCCCTTTTTTTCTATATAGATTTTTATTTTCCCTTGAATTATCTTGATATAGTTGCATCAGTTCTATATACTATTTTGCCTGGGCATACCCAGCCTTTTTTATGGTATTTGTTAAGCGATTACTATTATGCCAAGTAGTGTACTAAGCCTGGGGTAGATGACAAGATTATCAGGTTGGACACAGTCCCTGTCTTACATAGGGCTCACAGTCTAGGTTGGAGGGAGGGTTTAAACCCCATTTTACAGATAAGATGATTGAGGAACAGAGAAATTGTTACCCAAGATAATAATAGTAATGATAATGATGGCATTTATTAAGCACTTACTATGTGCAAAGCACTGTTCTAAGTGCTGGGGAGGTTACAAGGTGATCAGGTTGTCCCATGGGGGTCTCACAGTCTTAATCCCCATTTTACAGATGAGGGAACTGAGGCACAGAGAAGTTAAGTGACTTGCCCAAAGTCACACAGCTGACACTTGGCGGAGCCGGGATTTGAACCCATGACCTCTGACTCCAAAGCCTGTGCTCTTTCCAGTGAGCCATGCTGCTTCTCTAAAGATCACACAGCAGGCAAGTGGCAGGACCCAGGATTAGGAACCAGGTCCTCTGACTCTCAGGTGCATGCTCTTCCCATTAGGCCATGCTGCTTCTTCCTAATTTCAAAAAATGCCACCTGACACTACATGTATACATCAGCACACAACTGGACATATAGTGTGGTAGATTTTGAGGTCAGAAGCCGTACCTTCTAATTTAGGAGCCACAATAGAGGTGTGATATAACAGTCATTTGGTTGGATTATAAATGTGGCTGGGTGTCCTGATCAATCCCTAGTAGAAGGGGTGGAACTACAACCATCATGATGCCACATCCCCTATGTTTGACATCTGCCAGTCAGATGACACACTCTGACACCAGCCAAGCATCCGCCCTGCGTCCGCTCTCCACACACACCTCCAACGGCCATCCTGCTCCCCAGCCACCCCAGACCCTCCATCCCTCCTCTCCCTGCTGGAGCGGTCTCTCTGTCCCCTGGAGGGGTAGCAACCCCAGGAGATATGGAGGGTGATACCTTGGGTGGGCATGATCCTGCCAAGGAGCCGGGAGAGAGCCACAATGGTTTGCACACACCCTCCTCTTGCCAGTGGAGGAAACCGTGCATTCGTGCTCCAGGTGGACAGTTCACAGTTCACTTTCCAGCATACGCCCCTCTCCCCCCCCCCACCTCCCAGACCCAGATTGGAGTGCTCCCGAACCACATGCCCAGCATGGTCGGCCTGGGTCCCTTCTTGCAGAGCTTCACGGGAAATCCTGCTTCCTTCTTCCTCAGTACTACCCCTGGTCAGAAGATTGGGTGACTTCATAACTTACACTATTAAGACAGTGATCAAGAGTCACTATAAACTGCTCATTTATCAGATTATCACATAGGAGTTCCCTTGATTACCGTAACTCAAACTGTGCCAATTCATCATGGATCCCTTCTAATATGTGTCTGTATGTATAGATAGCAAAAGAGATATTTCTCAGATATATCTGATCTTCAGGTTTGAGGATGACACTACTGATTGAGATATTTTTATTAGTTTTAGGTGAGTGCATAATGACGATCTATTCCACAGTGTGTGCCTGTAAACATTGCTATTTGCGACACTGTTGCCTTTGCTACTTGCCATATCTGAGTGTTTTTTTCTTCCTCTGAATGTGCCTGTCAATCTTAGGACAAACCTCTCTTCTAAGACTATTACCCTATCATCATCATCAATCGTATTTATTGAGCGCTTACTATGTGCAGAGCACTGTACTAAGCGCTTGGGAAGTACAAATTGGCAACATATAGAGACAGACCCTACCCAACAGTGGGCTCACAGTCTAAAAGCAGAAATGCTGCCCTAGCATTTCTAATCCCTGTATTCCATCCAGTTTGATAAGTTTTCTGCTGAAATCTCTCAGTAGTCTATACCTGTGCCCTGACCTTTAAGGTTTTGGTCCACTGTGCCTTTAAAATATTTCTTCTGACCACTCTATTTAGTTACCCAGTTTCAGCTCATTTTAGAGCAACGGTTTGGCAATCCTGCTGTCAGTCATTTTCCTCACATGTTCTCCCCAGAAGTTTGATGTCATATGTATTACTTCAATACTAATGGACTGATTGCATCCCAGGACCTCATTGTGTAATCTTGTTTGCCATTATATGTTAAGCATTGCATACAAATGGCAATCTGTTGAGGGCAAGGAATGTGTCTACCAACTCTGTTATATTGTACTCTCCCGAGTGCTTAGTACAGTGCTTTGAATACTGTAAATACTGTAATAAGTGCCCAATAAATAAGATTGATTGATTGATAGTGGAACAGCTCTCCCAGTTTGACATAGTGTCACAGTTATATAGAAAGTTGTAACTGCCATTAGTTAGTAGACCCTCATTAGTTCTAAACTGTAATGTCACATTGGTGCCACATTCTCTGTCAGTCTTCCAAAGGACGTTTTAATCTTCCTGATTTGGTCTTCTTTCATTCAGTCATATTTACTGAGCACTTACTGTGTGCAAAGCATTGTGCTAAGTGCATCTAACCTATTTATCCTTGTATCATTAGACACTGTACCGCCACAGTAACAGAATTCAGAGATAATATTAAGCATTGTTTGACTAGTGGAGATCCTTGATTATGAGTAGGGTTTTCCAGGTGCAGGCTGGTACATAATTTTGGTCTTGTTTCAGAATAATTGTCAGTTCCTAGCAATTTGCTGCCTCTGCAAAGCAATTCATAAGCATCTGCATATCTTCTTTTTGTGTGCTTCCATAGCAAGTCATCAGAATATAGGAGTTTCTGTATGAATGACTCAAGGATTTTCAATGTACTGCTAGCCTGTTGAATTACGAGTTTCCCAGAGATTGAAATAGTATTCTGACATCAGCTTCTAGATTTCTTGTTGTGTTCATGAGCTTCGCTGCATATAATAGGGTGTATAAGATGAAAAAACTTCTGCTTTACATTGCTGGTGATGAGGAAAGGATCAGATGAGGGCATTTGTTAAGGGAAGAGAAAGAGTGAGAGAGAATCATCAGGAAAAAGAGATAATAGAGAGATGAACTTTGTACTGGCGAAAGTTATAAACGTGGCTCAGTGGAAAGAGCACAGGCTTTGGAGTTAGAGGTCAGGGGTTCAAATCCCGGCTCCACCAGTTGTCAGCGGTGTGACTTTGGGCAAGTCACTTAACTTCTTTGTGCCTCAGCTACCTCATCTGTAAAATGGGGATTAAGACTGTGAGCCCCCATGGGACAACCTGATCACCTTGTAACCTCCGCAGTGCTTAGAACAGTGCTTTGCACATAGTAAGCACTTAATAAATGCCATTATTATTATTATTATAAAGCTTGAGATTGGCACTAGATCTCCAGGATGTTACAGGGTGCTATGCTGTTATGAATCAATGGTATTTTATTGAGCACTTACTCTGTGCAGAGCACTGTACTAGGACAACGGAATTGGTAGAGACATTCCCTGCCCACAAGGAGCTTACAGTCTAGAGGGGGAGATCATAAAAATAAAGTATTTATGTGCCTGAAGGCTGGAATAGGTGTACTTTCCCCAGCATTAAGTAGACGCTAAATAAATATCATTACTTCTACTACTACTGTAATGACCATAGCAGAAAAATAGTTCCAGTCCTAAGGCTATACAGTGTACTGGTCCTTAGATGTGGAAGAAAGTGGCATGTCCAAGAACTGAGCAGGTAAGAATGCTAGAGAATTCCATAGCAGTCAGAACAAGATTCAGACCAGGGTCTCCAACAGTAAGGGTAATCATTTTCATGTTAAAGTGAAGCCTGATTTGCTACAAGGCAGAACCTGGATGTTTACCTGCCAGAGCATGTATGTCAGTGAAAAACCAACTCTGTTATATTGTGCTCCGCCAAGTGCTTAGTACATTGCTTTGCACCCAGTAAGCACTCAATTAACTATGATTGATGTATTTTTTGATAAGTGGCAGTGAGCCAGGCTATAATGTCAAGGCACTCACTTGTAAGTACAACACTGAGCCCATGAGTATTTTCCAGTCTTCCCGAGATCAACTGTGACAGTCTTCCCCACTTGTCCTTTCAGAAGTCTGGTAAGTCAAGCAATCAATCAATTGATGGTACTTATTGAATGCTTCCTGTGTACAGAGCACTGTACCAAGCACTGTACTGTATTCACTTGAGAGAATTGATAGACTAATTCCCTGTCCACAAGGAGCCTACAGTCTAGAGAGGGAGATAGATATTAAAATAAATTATGGATATGTACATAAGGGCCGTGGGGGCTGAGGGTGGAATGAATATCAAATGTTTCAAAGGTATAGATCCAAGTGCATGGGCATCCAAAAACAGAGAGGGAGTAGGGGAATGGAGGGTTTAGTCAGGGAAGTTTGCTTGGAGGAGATGTGATTTTAGTAAGGCTTCAAAGTTGGGGAGAATGACAGTCTGTCATATATTGAGGGGGAGGGAGAAGGAGGCCAGGGAGGACATGGGTAAGGGATCAGCGACAGGATAGACAAGCTCAAGGTAAATTGAGTAGGTTGGCATTAGAGGAGCAAAATGTGTGGGTTGAGTTGTAATAGGTAATCAGCGAGGTAAGGTAGGAGTGGGAGAGCTGACTGAATGCTTTAAAGCTGGTGGTAAGGAGGTTCTGTTTGATGCGGAAGTGGATGGGCAACTACTAGAGGTTTTTGAGAAGTGGAGAAACATGGACTGAACTTTTTTTAGAAAAATGATTTGGGCAGCAGAGTGAAATATGGACTGGAGTGGGGAGAGACAGGAGGAAGGGAGGTGAGCGAGGAGTCTGATGCAATAGGTGAGCCATAATAAGTGCTTGGAACAGTGTGGTAGCAGTTCGAATGGAGAGGAAAAGGTGGATTTTAGAGATGTGAAGGTAGAACCGACAGAGTTGTCATGCATACATTTTCTTTTGCCAGTAAATCTATTTTGCTATTAAGGTGAAACCAAATAAAACATTTATTGGACCTGTTTCCCTACTCCTCAAGAAACTCCAGTGGCTGCCCATCCACCTCCGCATCAAACAAAAACTCATCAATGGCTTTAAAGCAGTTGATCATTTTGCCCCCTCCTACCTCACCGCTCTACTCTCCTACTGCAACCTAGCCCACACACTTTACTCCTCCAGTGCCAACCTACACACTGTGCCTCTATCTCATCTGTCTTGCCGCCGACCCCTCGCCCACATCCTGCCTCTGGCCTGGAGCACCCTCCCTCCTCAAATCCAACAGACACTTACTCTCCCCCCTTCTAAACCTTATTGAAGGCACATGTCCTCCAAGGCTTTCCTTGATTACACTTCCCTTTCCTCTTCTCCCACTCCTTTCTGCATTGCCCTGACATGCTCCCTTTGTTCATCCCCTCTCCCAGACTCACAGCACTTAGGTACATATCTGTAATTTGTTTATATATATTAATGTCTGTCTCCACCCTTCTAGACTGTAAGCTCATTGTGGGCAGGAAATATGTCTGTTTATGGTTGTATTGTACTCTCCCAAGTGCTCAGTACAGTGCTTGTACACAGTAAGCACTCAATAAATACTATTGAATGAATGAATTTATTGAAACACATTTCCTTTATAAAAATGCATCATAGTTGTTGAGGCCTTTCTGTAATATTTGAGGTCTCAATAATTTTGTTCACCTGTAACTGAATATCACACTACTATCATATCCTATCTAAGCCTCTGCTTTCTGTCACTTTATTATGAGTTATTTTGTAAACTTTGTATTGAAAATAGCACATCCTGCTTACACTATTGAGGCAGATCCTCCCTGTGCATAAACTATTCCCAGAGAGTAGGTTAATCTTTTTGGAAACTGCATTCACTTTTTCAGCTAGCTAATGGGACAATTGACTAGATGACTGCTAAGCTTATTCTGGAAATAAAGGTCTGCTCTTAAACATAAAATTAAAGATCTTACCCAAGATCAGAAATATCCATCCCTGTCTGTGAATCCACATAAATGAAGGTTTGGGAACAGTATATTACAGGAGATAAAACACAAATTCTTATCAATCAATGGTATTTATTGAGCACTTTCTGCAGGCAGAGTGCTGTACTAAGTGCTTGGGAGAGTACATTATAACAGAATTAGTACACATTTCCCTGCCCACATTTTCTTCTTTATATGTAGATAGCAGCTCACTTTGATAGTAGTGATCAAATTTAATCTAATAGTATCTTTCAGAAATTATTATATGATATAATTAATCACTGAGTTATTATTTGACAGAAATTTTAGTTTTCCATGAATAAAAATGAATGATGGACACATTTAATGTAAAGTGAGGATTAATATTTATTTTTTCATGATTTGTTAGAGCGAGGGGCTTGATATTTAATCAAAGTTGATGTTTAATCGATCGTTGTTTAATCTCCCTCTCCCATTCAGTAGTATGTAGAGTACTGTACTAACTGCTTGATAGAATACAAGTAGAATTAGTAAATGTGATCACAGCACTGCACTAAGGGCTTGGGAGAGTACAATAAAATAGAATTGGTAAGACATGTTTCCTGACCACAAGGAGCTCACAGTCTAGAGGGGGAGACAGGTATTAAAATACATAAATGAACTGCAAAACTCATAGTTACTGTCTAGAGTAACCGTGGACCCAAGAGAGGCTGCATAACATGGGCTCAGACATTCTCCACTCCTCCTTTCTCCCTTTTTCTTTGTTCTTTGGTAATAGGGTATAAATGGCCATAATTGCTTAAGAGGACTTTTCAGCTAAATGCATGACATCAACTTGGCAACTATGGTAGAATTAGGAAGTGTACGTAAATTGACAGTCTGTTATAACCATGAAAATGTTAAGGTAAATAGAGCAAAATTATTTTAAACTACATCTCTATCAGGGTTTTTTTTGTGTGTGTGTATTTAACCCCCAAAATCCTCTCTCAGGGTTGCACCTGGAGAGTTTCCAGTACTCTACCAGTCTCGACTATGGGAGGGAGAGTCAAGCAGTGGCATATCCATTCCATTCCTAGCTTTGGCAGTGGCTACTGAGTAGAAGGCAATCTGCTACAAGTCAAAACTCACCTGTGCTGGGCATCATGGCAGGGGAGAGAGTTGAAGACGGAGACTCAAGCTTACTGTGCGGAAGGAGGCAATGGTAAACCACTTCTGTATTTTTACCAAGAAAACTCTATGGATACGCTATCAGAATAATTGCAGATGGAGGTGGGGCGTTCTGGGAGAGATGTGTCCATGGCATCTCTTATGGGTTGGGGACAACTCAACGGCATAAGATAAGACAACCCCAAAAATCCATCTTTATACAACAGGTTTAGTCCAGTATCTCAAAATCTTTCATATGTGACAGGAGGCGAGGGTCACAGAGGAAGTCACTGGTAGACCTTTGGCCAGTCACTAGACTATATTCATTTCCCAGCCAGATTCTTGTGAGAAATCAATTTGGATCAACTATGATATTATCTAAAATGTATATGCCTAATCTTCAATGAGAATTGTCATATTCACTACTTATATGCATTGGTTCCTGGTGTGACACTTCAAATTTAAAAATAAATTGGATCATTTTTCAATCTTCTGTAGCTCATTCAAACAGGAACTAAAAATATTCTAGTCTAATTGTGGGTGTGTTAAACTATACTGTGTGTAGTGAGGGGAGAGTTGTTAACTGTCAAATTTCACCTTAAAAATCTGCGTGGAAAGGCATTAAAACATCTTCAGATCTTGGAAATGAGCCCTAGAGCCTTGGATGGGCTTAGAAAAGCCTGAGGATAATTTGGAACCCCAGACTCCTCGGCTGGGTTGGCTCTGCTCAATGTTAAACCTCTCTGGCCGTGGACAGGGCTAGAAAGCCCAGTGGTTGTCACAGTGGTTCCAGTTCAGAAGCTCTCAGTGGCAAACTGCTTGTGAATGGGTTGCAATCCTGAAGGAAATCTTGCAAACTTCTGGGAGACAAGCTTCTGGCCTCCAGTTTGGACCCAAGCACTTTCAGGTGGGAAAAAGGAGCCCAGGAGAAGCAGGATGGCGTAGTAGAGAGAGCACGAACCTGGGATTTACAGGACCTGGGTTCTAATCCCAATTCCTCCATTTGTCTGCTGTGTGACCTCGAGCATGTTATTAAATTATCTGGGCCTCAGTTACCTCATCTGTAAAATAGGGACTAGGACTGTGACCTCCATGGGGAGCATGGACTGTGTCTAACCTGATTAGCTTTTATGTACACCTGTGCTTAGTACAGTGACTGACACATAGTAAGCACTTAACAAATCCCATTTAAAAAACAAAACAAAAGGAGTACCTTACTGCTTGGTCCACCTCCCAATATCGGGCACCTGATCCTGGCTGGTAGGACCTCCCCAAATTCCCCACTTGGCTAGGGTGGTGGAAGTGGCCAAAGTAGGAGCCGGAGCTGGGGACCTAATACAGGCCATCCGGGGGGGTTGTGAACAGGTAAGTGGAGTCCCCTCCTCCACCACTGATGGCAACCTTGTTCTGGAGATGTTATTGCTGCAGCCAGAGGTAGCTCCCTAGAGGTCTCCGGCCCAACTACTCTGCAAGCAGTTCGCCCATCCAGAAACGTCTGGAAAGTAGCCTGCAAGAGTAGCACTGATGCTGGCAACGACAGTAGTTTCAGTTTGAGGCAAGACTGCCAGTGTGGTGAAGGCAGCAGGCAATGGGTAGCCTGACTGCCTCTTTCATTCTTTCCTTCTTCTTTCTCTCCTGCTTGCTCTCTTTCCCTCTTCTTTCACCCTTTATCTGCTGAACCTGACCAGCTGGACTAACCAGATATTGTCTGTGGGTAGGTACTTGTAGTGCCTCTACTGATTTTTCACATTTTCTCTCTTTCTATAACTGCCTCTGTTTCCTTTTCCTCTCCCTAAATCTTAGGACACTGGCCCCATTGCCAGCCCTTTTCCCACTGCCAGTCCTTCCAGAAACCCTGTCTCCTTTCCCATTTTGAGTTCCCCACACAGAATAGTCAACTTTGTTGCTGCCATTGTGTTGTGAATGGGCAGTAGTGGACCAATCTGGGCCATTGCTGTGGCCTGGATTTTCAACCTGTGAATGGCTGTTTCGACTCCTAGCTAAAGCAACTAGTTTAACTGAATTGTGTAACTTTTGGCTTCAGGGAGATAGCAACCATCTTCAACTCTCAAACGTGATTGTTTTAACCAAGTAACTGAAGAGGAAATTAACAGTGACTAATCAAAATGGGGTTAAGATAAGACCTTTTCAGTAAAGGTACAGCATCATAGCCTTAGAATAAAAGGAGATCTGAAAAGTATGCATGTGCACAGGTCATATGGGTTATGTTTTAGTGGGTTATGGTTATATGGATTATAGAGAAGCAGAGTGGCTTAGTAGAAAGAGCACAGGCTTGGGAGTCATTCATTCATTCAATTATATTTATTGAGCACTTACTGTATGCAGAACACTGTACTAAGCGCTTGGGAAGTACAAGTCGGCAACATATAGAGAGGGTCCCTACCCAACAATGGGCTCACAGTCTAGAAGGGGGAGATGGACAACAAAAACAAAACATGTAGACAGGTGTCAAAATCATCAGAACAAAGAGAATTATAGCTATATGCACATCATTAACAAAATAAATAGAATAGTAAATCTGTACAAATATATACAAGTGCTGTGGGGAGGTGAAGGCGGTAGGGCTGGGGGGTTGGGGGGGAGGGAATGTGGAGGAGGAGAGGAAAAAGGGGACCAGTAGAGACACTACTGTCTCTACTGTCAGAGGTCATGGGTTCTAATCCCGGCTCTGCCACTTGTCAGCTGTTAGACTTTGGGCAAGTCACTTAACTTCTCTATGCCTCAGTTACCTCATCTGTAAAATTGTGAATTGACTGTGAGCCCCATGTGGGACAACCTGATAACTTTCTAGACTGTGAGCCCATTGTTGGGTAGGAACCATCTCTGTTCCCGATTTGCACTTCCCAAGTGCTTAGTACAGTGCTGTGCACACAGTAAGCGCTCAATAAATATGATTGAATGAATGAATAAATATGATTGAATGAATGAATGAACCTTGAACCTTGTATCTATCCCAATGCTTAGAACAGTGCTTGGCACATAGTAAGAGCTTAACAAATACCATGATAATAGTTATTATCATTTAATAATGAAAACACCCAGGAAGTGGTTTTTTTTTTTAACTTCTGGATTTTGAGTGGAAAACAGAAGCAAATTTAATACCATCTTGAAAAAACAAAGTTTTTAGACAATATCTTCTCTATTGTGGTCTATTCTATTATGCAAATCTTCCTGCCTGGGAAACTTACACCTCAGTCATTTAGTAATTTTTCTTCAACTACAGTTCCGGACCCACAAGGAGCTCCCAATTTAAGAGAGGAGGAAGGACAGAAACTCAGGGAAATAAATGGAGAAAAACAAACTGTGTCAGAGCAGTATTAATCTCAGTTTTGCTAATGTAGTCCTGCTTGTGGAGATGTAAAAATTTATTTGTGTTAGTGCTAAATCAATCTCAGTGTTTCAAGATTTAAGTGAAGGTAAGTGTTTGAAGACAAGACAGAAAGATCTATTTATAGTCTGCATCACCCTATCATGAGCAAAGATCAGTTATCATTGTTGTTATAACTGATTGTTTTAGAAACTAGGTAAGTATAGTGGGAGCTTTTGATGATCATTAGGTGTTTATTTTTTTTTAATGGTATTTAAGTGCTTACTATGTGCCAGGCCCTGTACTAAGCACTGGGGTAGATACAAGTTGATCTGATTGGATATAGTCCATGTCCCACATGGGGCTCACAGTCTTAGTCCCCTTTTTCCAGATGCGGTAACGAGGTTCAAAGATAAGTGATTTGCCCAAGGTCACACAACAGAGAAGTGTTGTGATTTATGGCTGAAAATTGATGCATTACAAAATCCTGATGAAAATTTAGAAATGGTGCTTTAATTTCCTTTTATTGGACAGATGATGGAATCTTTCCTTTTGGATTTCTTTCCTTTTTCCTCTATTTTATATTGCAAGTAAAGGCCATTCCAGGCTGCAGACCTTCTCTGAGAGCACTCTGTAGGACCACAGATTGCAGGGGAACATTTCAGAATGAAATTCAGATATCTTTGGAACATATTTCATTTCAAGGATTTTCCCATAATAAAACCAGTCCAGGATGACTGTTTGGATCATTTTCAAACTGCTGTAGTTCATTTGAATAGAGTGTTGAGAAAAACATTTTCTTGAGACTAATTGGCAAAGACTGAACTTGAACTTCCTTTTGATTTCTACTTCTCTCAGTCATATCTGAGTTAACCATTTCTACAGAGACACAAAAGAAATAAATTGCAGGTCTCTCCAAGTTGTATTAGATTTTGACTAATCTATCTTCTCTATTGTGGTCTATTCTATTATGCAAATCTTAGTGAACTAAGCAGCAGTGCAAGGTTTGTATCTTAGCACAGCCAACTTACTCCTTTATTCTTTCAATGTAAAAAACTTGAGTATTCTATTTTTTGCTCTGTGGAGATCTTCTTGGATGATATTTAAACAGCGGTTCTTCCATTAAGTTCATAGGCGGATATGTTGAAGAGAAGACATTTAGCCATGAGTTCTTTTCCAAAGGAGTCCTCTCCCACCCAAGCAATCAATCAATGGTATTTATTTCACGCTTACTGAGTGCAAAGCACTGTACTAAGCACTTGGGAAAGTACACTCCAACAGAGTTGGTAGATGCGATCCCTGCCCACAAGGAGCTTACAGTCTACACCCATTCTGAGGAGCTGGGAGATAGCAAGCAGCAGGAGTCCTTCCTCTTAGAGGTGTCTCCTCTTGTGAAGTTTGAACCATCTAGGATGTAGTGGAATACCCTTGGCATAACCACTGAGATTAGAGCAAGAAGAAATGGATTCATGATACAGCATGAGGAATTTTGGTTAGACATTGGAATGTGATATTAGAGGAAGCTGTGGAAACGCCTTCCCTGGGGATTCCCAGGTATATAAAATTGATTTAATAACACCTGATCCTGTCCCCGAGGGATGGTGTGAAGGTATAAAAAAGTGAGTGTATTTTTAGTAAACCACTCACTTTGTCCCCAGAGAAATCCTTTCTGCAATATACTTGTAAAAACTAATTCCTTTCCCTGCCTCGCCCCAACTCCACTTTGGCATTAGATTTTTCCTTCCCAACCACCAGCTGTGCCTCTTCCCTACCACCTGATCACAGAGATTAATGATTCCATTGCTCACAGCCACAAGCAGTTGAGAGAAGTGAAGCTAGGAGTTCCCCAAGTATTGGGTATTCCAGAATCAATCAATTGTATTTATTGAGCACTTACAGTGTGCATAGCACTGTACCACATAATAATAATAATAATAATGATTTTTGTTGTGCTTGCTATGTGCAAAGCACTGTTCTAAACGCTGGGGAGGATACAAGGTGATTAGGTTGTCCCACGTGGGGCTCACAGTCTTAATCCCCATTTTACAGATGAGGTAACTGAGGCACAGAGAAATTAAGTGACTTGCCCAAAGTCACACAGCTGACAATTGGCGGAGCAGGGATTTGAACCCATGACCTCTGACTCGCAAGCCCGTGCTCTTTCCATTGAGCCATGCTTGGGAGAGTACACATAACAGAGTTGGGAGATATATTCCCAGCCCACAATGAGCTTGCAGTCTTGACAGGGAGACAGATATTAAAATAAATTATACGTGCATAAGTGTTGTGGGGCTGGGGAGGTGGTGGTAAAACAAAGGGTATAAATTCAAATGCAAGGGGGATGCAGAAAGGAGAGGAAGTAGGGTAGATGAGGGCTTAGTTGGGGAAGGCCTCTTAGAGGAGATGTGATTTTAATAAGGCTTTGAAGGTGGGGAGAGGGATGGTCTGTCGGTGCAGACCAGAGGTAGGACATAGGTGAGCGTTCGGTGGCGAGATAGGTGAGATCCAGGCACAATGAGGAGGTTGGTGTTAGAAGGGCGAAGTGTGTGGGCTGGGGTGTAGTAGGAAATCAGTGAGGTAAGATAGGAGGGGGCAAGGTGATCAAGTGCTTTAAAGCTCATGGTAAGGAGTCTGATGAGGAGGTGGCTGGGGAACCACTGGAGGTTCTTGAGGAGTGGAGAAATGTGAACTGAACTTTTTTTTTGGGGGGGGGGGGAAATGATCTGAGCAGCAGATTGAGGTATGGACTGGGGTAGGGAGAGACAAGAGACAGCGAGATCAGCAAGGAGGCTGATGAAATAGTCAAGGCAGGATAGAAGTGCTTAAAAACTCCGGAACTCTTTATCCTTTCTTTGTCAATGAGAATTCAAAGCCCATCTTCCTAGGTGGCTAGACAGAGGAAAGTGGGGAAAGTTTTCCATCACCCAAGACCTGCATGGCACTGGGATTCTCAACTTCTTCAATTCATTCATTCATTCATTCATTTATTCATATTTGTTGAGCATTTACTGTGTGCAGAGCACTGTACTAAGCACTTGGGAAAGTACAAATGCATCAATAAACAGTAACATTCCCTGCCCACAATGAGCTTAGAGTCTAGGTGGAGGAGACAGACATGAATACAGATGAATACAATTACAGATAGGTATGGAAGTGCTGTGGGGCTGGGAGAGGGGAAGAGCAAAGGGAGCAGTTTGGTGGAGACCTTCTAACTGCCTTCTAACGGTAACCCATAGTGATACTGCTGGTATGTCAGGGAGCTGTGTGAAGATGAGAGGTACCATGCAAGCAGATACATGTATATTATTTGTGAGTGTGTGTGTTTATGTGTGCGTGTGCTTATGTTTTCCATGTGTTTAGTCTAATATGCAGACTGGAGCCATTTCAATATTAAACATTTTAAAAAAAGAATAAGTGAAAATTCATTATTGAAGGTAGGCTTACTATTTTTATTGAAAATCACACCACCACCCCAAATTTGCAAGCTTCCCTTTCCCTCTCGGGAACCAGAAGTGTAGGGTTAAAATCTTCCATCATTCTGGTATGTGGTATTACATGTCCTAGACTGCTTTGGTCTAGACATGAGAAGCAGTGTGGCTCCGTGGAAGGAGCACGGGCTTTGGAGTCAGAGGTCATGGGTTCAAATTCTGGCTCTGCCACTTGTCAGCTGTGTGACTTTGGGCAAGTCACTTAACTTCTCTGGGCCTCAGTTACCTCATCTGTAAAATGGGGATTAAGACTGTAAGCCCCACCATGGGACAAGCTGATCACCTTGTAACCTCCCCAGCGCTTAGAACAGTGTTTTGCATATAGTAAGCACTTAATAAATGCCATTATTATTATTATTATTATTATTAGACATGGAAGTTCAAGCATCTGTGAACAAGAGCGGCTGGGAGTCAGGGCTAGGTAAGATATGTGATTTAGCTGGGAAAGTCTCAATTTGGGGGCATTGATTTTTTTTTAACCTTCTGGGCCAGTTTGCAAAAATCTGAGACTATCTGGAGTAAACCCGAATGTGTGATCATTCTAATTCTAAAGCCTTAGCAGTATGTTGTGCACAGATAGGGGACTCCATGATTGTTAATGTTCACTTTTATGATTCTGTGATTTCTTGATTCTCTAGTTTAGCCATAACAGAGTTACAGAATTTGAAATTAGTGTTCTTTGATAGCCAGAGTCATTTGCAGTGGTATGAGGCTGGCTGTTTCTTTGTATTTGTTTGTAGCATCTGTCTGTAACAGTAACATCTTGCTTAATCCTCAGGAAAAGCTGCTCATGTTGGTATATTATGCAAAACTTTTATTCACAAATCCACCAGATTTGAGAAGAGGAATGTTCCGTCAGAAAGCATAATGAATAACTACATACTTGAATGCTTTCTTCTATTTGGCACCTTAATTAGCTTTTATTTGCCTGACCCACTTCCTGCCCCCCCTTGTCCCCCCCCTCCCCCCTTTGCAGCAAGTCCCTTGGTAGGGATTACGTGAAGTCTTAATCAATGTGAATCAAAAATGAAGATCTAATTTAAAAAACTATGGGGCTATCACACAGGCTATTGAAGGTTTCTGAAGCTTCCCTAGGTCTATTACCTGAGACACAGATTGGCTCTTCTGTAATCTTGTAGCAGGATGTCTATACGGTGAGCACTTTCTTCCTGCTTTTGCTACATTTTGTCACAGGATGGCAGTATTAGTAAGATCCTAAGAAGGAATGGTACTGTGCCTTTGTTGACATGCTGTATGGATTTTTTTTTTTTCCCCTGGGGTAGCTCATTGGTTTTTTTATGACAAGTGACCCGGAAAGTTGTATATTTTAAAAGCTATCTGGATTCTACTTTCTGGGAATTTAACATTGTTTAAATAATTTGGGGGGGATGAAATTCAGGTAGAGGGACAAAAATAGCTTCATTCTAATAAATAGTAAACTATTTATTCTTGTATCTGTGCCCTATTTCTGGGTTCTAAGAATGTACCTTTTAAAGGGGAATTAGGAAATAAACTCAAGATAAGAAGACTGGGTTTTTCAACCCACTTATGCTGCGTTTGTGGCGCTGCAAAGGCCTACCAATCTGGATTTATGAGGTTTATTATTAATAACTATCATAATAATAGTGGTATTTATTAAACACTTACTATGTTCCAGGCACTGTACTAAGTGCAAGATGGTTACAAGCAAATCAGGTTGGATACAGTTCATGTCCCACATGGGGCTCATCCCACTTGCATGGCCTAGTGGATAGAGCATGGGTCTGGGAGTCAGAAGGTAATGGGTTCCAATCCTGGCTCTGTCACTTGTCTGCTGTGTGACCTTAGGCAAGTTACTTCACTTTCAGTGGAAGAGCATGGGCTTTGGAGTCAGAGGACATGGGTTCGAATCCCAGCTCGGCCAATTTTCAGCTTTGTGACTTTGGGTAAGTCACTTAATTTCTCTGAGCCTGTTACCTCATCTGTAAAATGGGAATTAAGACTGTGAGCCCCCTGTGGGACAACCTGATCACTCTGTAACTTCCCGAGCACTTAGAACAGTGCTTTGCACCTAGTAAGTGCTTAATAAATGTCATTATTATTATTACTATTATTATTCTCTGTGCCTCAGTTACTTCATCTGTAAAGTGGGGATTGAGACTGTGAGCCCCACATGGGATATGTTTCCAACTTGTGTCCCACTTGATTTTCTTGTATCCACCCCAGCGCTTAGTACGGTGCCTGACACATAGTAAATGCTTAGAAAATATCATCATCAATATTATTATAAATAATAATAATAATCCCCATTTTACAGATGAGGTAACTGAGGCACAGAGAAATTAAGTGACTTGCCCAAGGTCACACAGCAGATGTGGCAGGGCCAGGATTACAATACAGATCCTTCTGACTCCCAGGTCCATGGTCTATCAACTAAGCCACATTGCTTCTCGATCTGAAATTTGCAAACTAAAATTCCTTAGGGTTGCTGGGTTTTCTGAGCTTTTCAAGAATGAGCTTTACTTGAGTTGTAAGCTGTTCACCTTCCGTTAAATTAAAGTTATCATATTTTGTATATTTCAAAGTGGGACAGGGGTGGGATCTATAGGGGATGAGGCCAAAAGGGCAGGAAAGACAGAAAGTTAAGAGAATTAGGAGGAATAGGAGAGAGTGAGGGCACCAAAACAGAGAACAAGCACAAACACAGAGATATAGGTGTCATGAGTCCTGCCCAGGGATCGCTCCCCCACAATATCAGGCGACCTACTAGCCCTTAACCAGGGATTTAACTCCCTTATTACTTTGGGCGCTCAAATGACATGTTCCACAAAGAGAAAACAAATACCACTGTTACCGCGGAAAGTTTTATTTTACTAAAATGAGTTAGGTGCGAACGCACGCACACACACACAATGTACAACACCTATAGTAACCAGTCCAACTGGTTTTCCCCAAGTCTTGGTGAAGATGATAGTTTCAAGGAGTTGGACTGCCCACAGTTTATCACGCTGGTTCAAGTTGTAGGCGCTGCGTCGCGGCAGCCATAGGTGTCTTTAGCACATGGCTTAGGTGGTTCCATGCTGGGCAAAGAGGGCCAGTTTTTTCCCCCCTTTTATCCATTGTTCTTGGGGAATTGCAGCAGAAGGGGACTGCTCAGGACTGTCTACTGTCTTCAACTCCTTAGCTTCTTACTGGGCAAACCCGAGAGGAAGGCGACCCCTTCCCCCAGGGTTTATTCCCCTGGGGGCATAGCCCCATCCCACAGTCCTTTTCCTGCCCAGCAGAGCAGTTTAGCCCCTCCTTAAGCACTCAGCAAAACAATTCACTTCCTCTCCTCAAAACTCCTCAGAGAGATAATACATCATCATCATCAATCATATTTATTGAGCGCTTACTGTGTGCAGAGCACTGTACTAAGCGCTTGGGAAGTACAAGTTGGTAACATATAGAGACAGTTCCTACCTAGCAGTGGGCTCACAGTCTAAAAGACTGTTCCTTCTCTAAATTGTCCTTTGGCCTTGTTGCTCCCAGAGTCAAACAATACAAGATGGAGTCATCCTTTGGCCTTATTGCTCCGGGGGTCAAATTAATTCAGTCGTATTTATTGAGTGCTTACTGTGTGCAGAGCACTGTACTAAGTGCTTAATAATACAAAATGGAGTCACTCTCACTCACCACAATAGGCACACACAAATGCAGACAAGAAGCATTCACCCTACTCCTCCCCTACGCCCTGTCCTCTGCCTCTTCCCTCTTCACCCCTGTTGTCTGCATTGCTGCTGCTACTACCTCCGCTGTTGCCATTGCCTTCCTTTCTGCTGTGGCTACAGATGCTGCAAGAAGTTTCCTGCAGATTTCTGGCAGGGCCAGCCTGCATGCAGTTCCCCTGAGTTGGAGAGCTACCAGGAATGTCATGCAGAAGGGCAGTCACAGTAATGGCTGCAGTGGAGTGGAAGGAGAGAGGGAACTGGAGAAGGAGAACAATGAATGTTCTCTGTCACCATCCTGGCTTAAAAAACTGGACTTGAGGAAGTCCTGCCAACCACTTGCTGGGTGGTAAAATGTTATCCCCAAACCTGTTAGTATTCTGCCTAATGCAGAATGAATGGACACTTTGCCTTAAAGGCCTACCAATCTGTGTTTATGAGGTTTATTAATATTATTATTATTAATGACTATAATAATAATAGTGTGATTCATTAAGCACTTACTATGCCAGGTACTGTACTAAGTGCTGGGTGGATACAATCTAAGCCCCATATGATCTTCCTGTCCTTGACCTTCTTCCCCTTTGCTTTTTCTTTCTAAAGCATCCTGGGGTGTGATTGATTGACTGGAATCGGGGAGGTCATTGCATTGACAAGATCCCTTCCTCTTAACCTCTTGAAGGAAAGCCATCTGGATCCTAAACTATCAAATGCCAACATTAGTATTAGGTGGTTAGATTTTTGTTTTCCCATTTTCCATGGGGAGGAAAAGAGACTCAAGTGTGGGTGTCAAATGTCTACATTGTCTTAGTGAATGAGAAAGAAGCTACTAATAAAGCTCTGGTCTTCTGATTTTTTTTTTCCAGACCTAACCCACAGAGAACCAACAGCATTCAGCCGGCAAAAAAACAAACAAACCAAGTTGCAGAATTCTTCCATACAGAAGATTAGAAGTAGCATGGCGTAGCGGATAGAGCACGGGGTTGGGAGTCAGAAGGTCATGGGTAATAATCTCAGCTCTGCCACTTGTCTGCTGTGTGACCTTGGGCAAGTCACTTCACTTCTCTGGGCCTAAGTTACCTGATCTGTAAAATGGGAATTGAGACTGAGCCCCATGTGGGACAGGGACTGTGTCCAACCCGATCTGCTTGTATACACCCCAGCACTTAGTACAGTGCCTGGCACATAGTTTAAGTGCTTAACAAATACTATAATAATAATTATTATTATTAAATGCTTTCCCTCAGCAGAATTCTCACTGAAACTGAGTTCTCTATCCTCATTCCCAAAGAGAACTATACAGAACAAAAAGCAAACAGCCTAGGAAAAATACTTGGAAGAGTAAATTGGAATGGCTAATGGTTTTTAGGAGATATGATCAGAAAAGCTCCCCACTTTGTTTCTGTCTTATGAAGGGTCATGCTCTTCTTTCCTTGCCAGGGACTATCCCATGACCACCTGACTTTATGCCAGTCACTCAAGCTGAGAGGCCTTTGTCAGAGAAGCAGCGATAACAGCTGTAACTGTCAGCTCCTTATGGACAGGAATTGTGTCTGTCAACTCTGTTGTATTTTCCCAGACATGTAGTATAGTGCTCAAGAAATACCACTGATTGATTGACTGATTGGAGAGATACTCTCTCCAAAATGATTCCAAGGCCCCCTTTTGGCTGACTGAGCAGCTCTCTTCCTCCCATTTGAGATCTGGCAGGGCTCCACCTGATGAACCTTTGCCTCTGAAAAGGCAGTTTTGTATATAGTTCTTTGCCTCAGTTTCCTCATCTGTCAAATGGGAATTCAGTCCCTGTTCTCCCTTCTACTTAGACTGTCAACTCCCTGTGGGATAGGAACTCTGTCTGACCTGACTGTCTTGTATCTGTCTCTGTGATTAGTACTGTACCTGGCACATAATAACTGCACAATCTCTACCTTCACCAATTCTGAAATTCCTCTATCTGACCACAACCTCTTCACCTGCCGTCTTTCCCATACACCCATCCCCTGCAAATCTGTCCTTTTCTCCACACAGAAACCTCTGTTCTTTTGATCCCCTCCACTATTCTACAGCCATCCTACCCCATTTGTTTTCCATACCCAAGCTACCTTCTCCTGATGCAAAGATTGGCACTGAGCATCATCCTCTCACTGAGCTGAACTCCCTTGCTCCCCTGTCACTCCACCAGTCTCATACCACTAACCTGTAACAATGGATCACCTTTACAGTACACTTCTTCCACTCCTGTGCCTGAGCTATAGAGCACTGTTGGAGGAAATCCAGCCATCTCTCTGACCTTGTCCACCTTAAATGCATTCTTATCTGCTTCAATTCTGCCTTTTTCACTGCTCGACAAAGGTACTTCTCCTTCTGAATTTACTCCCATATGTACTGCCCCCACCAGCTGTTCCAGACATTGAACTCCCTTCTCAAGCCTCCTTTCCCCCCACCCCCACCATCTCCTTCCCCTAATGGCCTGGTCACATACTTCATCAACAAATTGAAACCATCAAGCGTGATCTCCCTAAAATCTCCCCTGCTCCTCTCTAATCCCATGCTCTTCCTCAACCCTCTTGTACTTTCCCTATAATCCCTGCAGTAACTCAAAATGAAATCTTTCGCCTCCTCTCTAAATCTACCCCTTCCACCTGTGCTTCTGACCCTAACTCTTCATACCTTTTTAAAACAATCACCTCCTCCCTTTTTCCCTCCTTGACTGCCATCTTCAACAGTCACTTTCCAATGGCTTCTTCCTCACTGCTTTCAAATATCCCCTATCCTAAAAAAAAACCGTCCCTTCAGCCCATGGTTCCCTCCAGTTATCACCCCATCTTCCTCCTACCATTTCTCTCTAAATGTCTTGATAGAGGTTTGTACTCCCACTGTCTCCACTTCATATTCTCCAATTCTCTTGTAGCTCATTTCTACTCTGGCTTCCTCCCCCTTCACTCTACAGAAACAGCCTTCTCTAAGTTAACCAGTGACCTTCTCGCCAAATCTGTACAGCCTCTACTCCATCCCAATCCTTCTTGACTTCTCAGCTGCCATTGACAAAGTAGCCCACCCCCTTCTCCTTGAAACTTTATCCAACCTGTCCCATCTAGATTCTCCTCCTCACTCTCCAACTGCTCCTTCTCAGTCTCTTTTGCTGGCTCTTTCTCTGCCTCCCAACCTCTTGACAGTAGGGGGTCCCTCAAGGCTCAGTTCTAGGTCCCTTTCTATTCTCTGTCTATACCCCCTCCCTTGGAGAACTCATTAGCTCCCATGGCTTCAAATTACCATCTCTAGGCAGATGATTCCCAAATCTACATCTCCAGCCCCGACTGCTCTCCTTCCCAGCAGTCTGTTCCTCCTTCCTTCAAGACATATCTCCTTGGATGAGTCACTGATACCTCAAATTAAACATGTCCAAAACTGAACTCCTTATCTTCTCACCCAAACCCTGTCTTCCTGCTGTCTTTCCCATCACTGTAGACAACACCACTGTCCTTCCTATCTCATAAGCCTGTAACCTTGATGTTAGCCTAGACTTATCTCTCTCATTCAACCCCACATATTCAGTGTCACCAAATCCAGTCAGTTCTACCGTCACAACATTGCTAAAATCCACCCTTTCTTCTCCATCCAAACTGCTACCATGCTGATCCAAGCACTTGTCCTGTCCCGCCTCAACTACTGCACTAGCCTTCTGTCTCTCCCCACTCCAATCCGTACTTCACTCTACTGCCCGAATCATTTATCAACAAAACCTTCAGTCCATGTCTGTCCACTCCTCAGGAACCTCCAATGGCTGCCCATCCACCTTTGCATCAGATAGAAACTCCTTATTATTGACTTTAAAGCACTCAATCAGCTTGTCCCATCTTGCATCACCTCACTAATCTACTACAGGCTAGTCTGCACACTCAGCTCCTCTAGTTTCAGTTTACTCACTGTGCCCTGATCTCATCTATCTCACCGCTGACCTCTTTTCCACAACTTCCCCTTAGCCTGGAACAACCTACCCCTCCATATGTACCAGACCACTGCTGTCTCCACCTTGAAAGCATTATTAAGGTCACATCTTCTCTGATTAAGCCCTCTTTTCCCAGGCTCAGTCTCCCATCTGTTGCCTATGCACTTGGATCTGTGACCTTTGAACATTTAATATTTGCCCCACCCCCAACCCCACAGCACTTTTATACATAGATTTAAATTATATATTGTAAATTATTTATATATCTATATTAATGTCTGTCTCCCCGTCTAGACTGTAAGCTCATTGTGGGCAGGGAACGTGTCTGCTAATTCTGTTGTATTGCACTCTCCTAAATACTTAGTACAGTGCTGTGCACATAGTAAGCACTCAGTAAATTTGCTTGATTGATAGTAAGCCCTTAAATACCACAATTATTATTATTTTTTTTGAGAAAGCAAAATGTCTTTTAGTATGCTTAGAATGGAGGTTGGTAGGAATTCTGTCAATCTGTAAGATTTTTTTCAAGGTTTTCCAGATATCCCGTTAATCAATCTATTGTATTTATTGAGCACTTACTATGTGCAGAACACTGTATTTAGCTCCTGGGAGAGTACAATACAACAGAATTAGCAGACATGTTACCAATCAATAATGAGCTTGCATATGGGATTGTTCCTTATTTCATTGTCATATCCCATTTTTCCAGAAAAGTCCATCTAGAGGGGATAGTTAAATGTCCCCTGAAATAAGCTCTACCTATTGACAGTAGCCAAGGATGAAGCTGGATTGCAGTTGGTGGAACATACTTTCCAAACTGAAAGTATTGGTCAATCATGAAAAAAATGTAGCTCTGAGAGAATATAGAACATGAAAATATATAGGTACCATAAAGTTGACTATTAAAATAAAGTATGGCATTCATTGAGTGGATATTGGAGGTACAGCGAGAGAGAATATGTTCTGCTGCCCTCAAAAATAAGTTGCAAATGAATAATAAACATGGATAGGCACCTACTGAGCTTAATGAGATGGAAATAGCTCAATAAATGTGTAAAAATGCCACTGTGCATTTTCAAAGCAGTGTTCAAATAATTTTGTCTAGATTGCAGGACAGAAGATGAATTTTTATATTTTTTTCCACCAGTGTGACACTTTCTGAGCCTGTGTTTCTTTAATAACTCATTGAAAAAGTACAACAGAATTGATGATTATGACTATGATAAAAAAAAACCTAACACATTGACAGAATTGTTCTGAATAGGGGATACTGTGTGTTTTGCAAGAGTAGATTTGAAAGAGAAATCATGAGATTTAGGTAGTCTCATGCTAATTTTCTCTGATGTGAAGCTAGGGGCAATGCTCATTACTGTTCCCTTTACCTTTTTAAAGTGACATAAAAGATGTAGCAAATAAAGAATAATCTTAGGAAGCCTGTGTTTGAGAGTAGAGAGATCACTCTTTCTTGGCCTTTCAAATGTGATTCAAATGACAACTGACAGACAGTTCAAGAAGGCTAGCATAAATGAGGGATAAGAATTGCTTTATGGGTTACTAGAGGGAAAACTAGAAATTTTAGAAAGATATGGGACAAACCATGTGGCAACCACCACACAGACTGGTTTAAATTGTCCATCCATCCCAAATCATGGGGATGAACATGTAAGTTCCTTGTGGACAGGGATCATTTCTACCAACTTTGTTGCATTTTTGAGGTCAGGGAACATCTCTACCAACTCTGTTATATTGTACTCTCCCAAGCACTTAGTACAGTGCTCTGCATGCAGTAAGCATTCAATAAATATGATTAATTGATTCTGAAATGTTTACTTAGTGCAGTGCTTGGTACACAATAAGCACTCAATAAAGTGCTTGGCAAAACTGCTTAACGTCATACTTTTTCAGCTGGGGTTGTGGGAGGGCATAGAATTGACAGTGGCAAAGCAGTGTGTAAAAGCTGCTGCTTCTCCTCTTTTCCCATTCCCTCCATTACCCATCTCTACATCTTGACCTGGTAGACATGGCTGCCCTTCAAGCATATTCTGGAACTTTTAGTATAAATTTAATATGAGGAATCTGGAGTTAAAAGAAAAAGAAGTTGGTTTAGTTTTCCTTGAAGGAATCTCAAATTTTTTCTCATTCAAAACAACTGAAATTTACTGATGGGTTTCTTGTACATTAACTAGGTAAAGGATTTTGAAGCAGGAATGTTCTAGAAATAATTGACATTAAGAACCCGGGGTAAATATAGTTACTTTGACTAGAATTTTAAGTCTTGGAGGGTTGCATAATGAAGTTTAGAAAGGTATGAATTAACATATTAATGTGAATTGGAAAAGGCAAATTTTGGGAGAAATTAGGAACCCAAGGAAAGGATTTAAAATCTTAACTAACCACTCCTGTCTTTAACACATTATAATTTAACAAGAAACTCTTCAATTCGGCTGAGGAGCATGAATCTACTTGGTTTGGTGGCTCTTGGAAATTGTAATGAAGCATTGAAATGCATCAGAGGCCTTGTTGCAAGACTGAGAAATAAGTAGTAAAGCAAAAGCCTCCTTATATCATGGATCAGTGACATTGCCAACTTGAATGTGTACACAGGCGTGCAAAAGTTTTTCTTTGAGAACAACATATAATTCCAGAAGAAACTACATTATCAAGAAACAAACAGACTATCCAGGGATAATGGCGTAGTATCCTTATTGTGACTGCAGTGCTGAATGCTATTCCCTGCATCCCTCTAGACTATAAACTCACTGTGGGCAGGGAATGTGTCTGTTATATTGTTGTTTTGTACTCTCCCAAACACTTAGTACAGTGCTCTGCACACAGTAAGTGCTCAATAAATACAATTGATTGATCATTTCAGTCAGTGAATCAATCGTTGTTATTTGAGTTCCTACTGAGTACAAAACACTAAGCACTTGGGAGAATACAATAGAAGCAAGACACACAGGACCTACCAATAAGGAGCCTATAATCATTTCCTCTATTATCTTTGCCATCTAAAGCAGGTGTGCCACCAGCTAGGTTTGCAGTAACTTTCTTTGGTGGGAAAATGGACCTAAGGGAATGCCCTCTAGCTTGTTCTTTTGGTGGTTTTTTATTTGGTTCCAGGCAAGGCTGTCCTTTCTGTGGAAAACTAGATGATCAGCATTTATGTTTGAATTGAGTCTTAAAACACAGTGGTCGTGTGTGTGTGTGTGTGTTCATATATTTTATGTTATATATCTCTAACTTCATTGTCTACCAACTTTATTGTACTCTCCCAAGCACTCAGTACAGTGCTTTGCACACAGTAAGCTCTCAATAAATATTCATTGCTTGATCTTTAGTTTTTCACTTTCTCTGTGGAAAGTTTTTTTAATAAAAATACTAAATTGTCTGATTGTTTCTTCCTTGATAAGCAGCATAGCTTAGTGGAAAGATCGCAGGTCTAGTCAGTCAGAGGACCTGAGTTCTAATCCTGGCTTTGCCACTGGCCTGTTGTGAAACCTTAGGTAAGTCGCTTAACTTCTCTCTACCGTAGTTTCCCCATTTATAAAATGGGGATCAAGTTTGGTTTTGCTCTCTGTCTCCCCCTTCTAGACTGTGAGCCCACTGTTGGGTAGGTACTGTCTCTATGTGTTGCCGACTTGTACTTCCCAAGCGCTTAGTACAGTGCTCTGCACACAGTAAGCGCTCAATAAATACGATTGATTGATTGATTGATTGTTCTCCCTCACACTTACACTGTGAGCCCCATATGGGTCAGGGCCTGTTTAATAATAATAATAATAATAATAATAATAATAATAATGATAATAATAACAACAATAACATATGTTAAGTGCTTACTGTGTGCAAAGCACAGTTCTAAGAGCTGGGGAGGATACAAGGTGATCAGGTTATCCCACATGGGGCTCACAGTCTTAATCCCCATTTTACAGATGAGGTAACTGAGGCCCAGAGAAGTTGAGTGACTTGCCCAAAGGCACACAGCTGACAGTTGGCAGAACTGGGATTTGAACCCATGACCTCTGACTCCCAAGCCTGTGCTCTTTCCACTGAGCCATGCTGCTTCTCTATGCTGTTTCCAACCTGATTGTCTCGTATCTAATCAATCAATGAGTGGTATTCATTGAGCACGTTCTGTATGCAGAGAATTAGAGAATTGTACTAAATGCTTGGGAAAGTTCAATCCAGTGGAGTTGGTAGACACCATCTCTGCCCAAAAGCAGCTTATATTCTACAGGGAGGAGTTTACAATCTACCACAGCACTTAGTACCATGCTTGGCACATAGTAAGTGCTTAACAAATACTATTATTATTGTCATTATTATCTTCCTTTCAAACAGTTTTACATGTAATGGTCTTCATAAAAGTAATCAATCAATCATATTTATTGAGCGCTTACTGTGTGCAGAGCACTGTACTAAGCGCTTGGGAAGTACAAGTTGGCAACATATAGAGACAGTCCCTACCCAACAGTGGGCTCACAGTCTAAAAGGGGCTCACAGTCTAAAATCCTTTTTGAGCCTTTCCTTCCTCTTGCCAGTTTCCATCAAAATGATACAAAATGTTTCCACTCCAGCTTTGCTTTTTCACATACAATATGATAGCCTTAAACAGCTCAGTGGCTGGGAAGTACATAGGATTTTACAGACTGAAATCCAATCAATTAATCAGTGGTATGTACTGAGTGCTTACTGTGGGCAGAACAGTGTACTAAGTACTTGGGAGAGTGCAATACAACAAAGTTGGTAGGCACGGTCCCTACCCAAATCAGCTTACAGTCTAGTGGGAGGAGACAGACAATAAAATAAATTATAGATATGTACATAAGTGCTTTGGGGCTGAGGGTGGGGTGAATATCAAGTACTTAAAGCGTACAGATCCAAGTTCACAGGTGACTCAGAAGGGAGGAGTAAGGGAACAGGGGGCTTAATTAGGAAAGGCTTCTTGAAGGAGATGTGATTTTTAACAAGGCTCTGAATGTGGGGAGAGTGGTGGTCTGTCATATATGGATGGGGAAGGAGTTCCAGGTCAGTGGGAGGATGTAGGTAAGGAGTTGATGGTGAGGTAGAGGAGATCGAGACACCGTGAATAAGCTCATGCTAGAGAAGCAAAGTGTGTGGACTGGGCTGTGGTAGGAAATTGGCAAGATAAGGTAGGAGAGTACAAGGATTGCTTTAAAGTCAATAGTAAGGAATTTGTTTGATGTAGAGGTCGATGGGCAACCACTGGAGGTTCTTGAGGTGTGGAGAAATATGGACTGAACATTTTTTGAGAAAAATGATCCAGGCAGCAGAGTGAAGTATGGACTGGAGTTGGGAGAGACAGGAGGAAAAGAGGTCAGGAAGGAGGCTAATACAGTAATTAAGGTGGAATAGGATAAGTGCTTGGATGTGGGAACACAACACCCACAACAAGCTTATGGTCTAGAGGGGGGGACTTTGGCTCTCCCTCTTCTAGACAGTGAGCCTGTTGTTGGGTAGGGACCATCTCTATATGTTGCCAACTTGTACTTCCCAAGCGCTTAGTACAGTGCTGTGCACACAGTAAGTGCTCAGTAAATACGATTGAATGAATGAATGTCATTAATTCATTTTTTATATTAATGTCTGTCTCCCCCTCTAGACTGTAATCTCACTGTGTGCAGGGAATGTGTCCATTATATTGTACTCTTCCAAGTGTTTAGTACAGTGCTTTGCACACAGTAAGCGCTCAATAAATACAATCGATTGATTGCATGGGAGAGCATAGTAGAATTAGACATGATCACTGCCCTCGAGGGATTTCTTTACCTCACAGCAGCTCCACCGCATCCACAAAGCTGCAATATGCCTGGCTCCCCTCACCTCCTAGGCTTCAATCTCACTCTCCGCCCTGGTCCCCACCACTTACACAATTTCTATGCATGCCCTAAGGTATTTTAGCACATTATGATGTGAACTCTTACTTCTAAGGTGCAGTTAATATCATACAAGAAAGCAAGATAGAGCTGCAAGCCCCAGAAAGGCTGAGTTTACACAGTAAGACACTACATAAAATGGTGTATTTGCACTGCTTTAGCTCTCAGGAAGTAAGAATAATGAAAATTCATAATAAAATAAGTAAACATAAGTGAATAGTGTTACTGCTATATTTCTGTTGGTCATGCACTGAATTTCTTGCACGCCCTGACTGCAAGCCTTTGGAAAGAAATATAGGAAGGATATAATATTTACCAGCTATGACATTCTATAAGCTCCACTGCATAGTAGGACATGGATCAAAAAGAACTTACAATGTAAATTCTGGGTTGCAGATGTATCTTTTCTGAGTTCAAGAACCCACAGGCTTATGCATTCACCTGACTCACGTAACCCATTCAAATCAATATAGGCTTCTGACACTGTTTACTGATGCCTGTTTACTTGTTTTGATATCTGTCTCCCCCCTTCTAGACTGCGAGCCCATTGTAGGCAGGGATTGTCTCTATTTGTTGTTGAATTGTACTTCCCAAGTGCTTAGTACAGTGCTCTGCACACAGTAAGGGCACAATAAATACGATTGAATGAATGAATGACACCATGTGGTTCACCATGGGGCCCTTCCAGATCAATCAATCCATTAGCGGTATTTATTGAGCACTTACTTTATGCAGAACACTGTAGTAAATGCTCCTGAGAGAGTACAAAACAACAGGAGTCAGTAGACATTGTCTCTGCCCGCAGTGAGTTTACATTCTTAGGTAAGTGTCTTCTCACCTAAGATCTCTGCCATACTAAGCCCCATGGCAACAGGCTTTTCAATTTGTCTTACAATTTAAAACATTTCCCTTTTCCCAACCCCAAACCCAATTCCCTAGCTAGCATCAGTTCAGTATTCTGCTATGTCATCCAGATGAAGAACCCCAGGACTCTGTACGTAAAACAGTCATGCTTTTCCTACTCATCCTACCTCAGACATGGATTGCTGTGGGCAGGGAATATGTCTACCAACTCTGTTGTACTCTCCAACCCTATTGTACTCTCCCAAGTGCTTAGTACAGTGCTCTGCACACAGCACACAATAAATACCACTGATTGATTCAAGAATGAGGATATGGAGAATCTTTTTAGCCCATTTTGGTGATGCAGTCTTCCAAGCACTTACTCCAGTGCTCTGCGCCACAGTAAGCCCTCAATAAATACCACTGATTGATTGATTTCAAAGGACAAGAAACGAAGCTGGGTGATATCTACCATTTGGAATTTTCTTTTGGCATAATAGGTGAGAGTGCCCTGGCTGATCTTTGTCCCGAGTTTCTGGTAGTTCAAATCAGTTCAAAAGATCACTCTCATTTAAATGTTTTTTCCTTCTCGGCCTTCTTTCTTAATTGCTTGGAATTATGTATGCCCCAGGGATTAGTTGGGCTTTTCAGCCACACTTGCAGACGTGGATAGAATCCACTGTCAGTAGCTTCATCTTTGAAAATGAAGGACAGCTGCAGATAGCTCTTCAACAGGGGAGAAGTAGAGTTTTTCTCTTGAACAGGGAAACTGTTAGATACTGACACTTCTTTCTTTTCCCTGACATTTAAACATCTTGCCCCTTAGGTGGTGTGGGATGTGTTCTCACCAAATGAGGGAACAGAATGAATTTGTTTGGCCATACCACTTGGTCCCTATGTCATGCCTTTGGAAATGCACTTGATGTGCTGATTGGCAAATAGAGGTGGAAAAACATAATTCCATTAAGAGTGCAAGTATCATAATGTAGCACAGAGTCTGAGGAACACTTTAAAAATCCCTGTTTATTAAGGAATGCAGCATAACATTATTGTTGTTAAACTTCCTGTGAAGCGATCGGCTCTCCATTTGTCAAGAGCTGGATAGACAGACAGGCAATTTTGCCGAAGCACATAATGGTAGTATTTGTTAAGCACTTAATATGTCCAGGCACTGTAATGCTAATAATAATAATAATTGCACTATTTGTTAAGTGCTTTCTATGTTCCAGGCACCATAGCTGGGATCGGTACAAGTAAATCAGGTTGAACACAGTCCCTGTCCCACATGGGGCTCACAGTCTTAATCCCCATTTGACAGATGAGGTTACTGAGGCACAGAGAAGTGAGGTGACTAGCCCAAGGTCACACAGCTGACAGATGAGGGAGCTGGGATTAGAACCCAGGTCCTCCTGATTCCCAGGCCTGTGCTCTACTCACTAGGCAATGCTGCTTACAGATGGAGTGGACCATCCTCTATTTCAGGCCACTGTAATATTTCAAGGAGCACATTCAAGGTTGAGAAAGGTCACTACGTTTGTACTGGGGGCCGAGAGCAGAGAGGATGGTGCCTGCGAAACTTGGAAACCCCAGGCAAGATTCTTTCATCGTGTTTCTTCACCCATTTGTTCTTAGACTGATGACAGAATTGAATTATATAACACTCCTTACTGAATGCCATTAATCTTAAGCAAATGACTTATTGCAAGTTAACTATTCACCTTGAAACCCTATGAATAGAAAATTATCCTAACGTCCAAAAGAAGTTTATTAATTCAGTATTCATTTACAAAATTCTGAATGTGTTATTAATTTTAAGATTGGCGAGCACATTCTTTTTCTTGTAATAGTGTTGGATACTGATTTAATTAAGCTGTATGATTTGTGTGAATTCTAGAAATTTTTTTTTTCTCTCCCCTAGCCATGCAGGTTATCAGGAACTCCTGTGCACATGCAGGAGTTTCTATCTTCCTGCTGCTCTGCCTAGGAGTGGTAGAAAGGCCAGGAGAGAGCAGACTGAAGAAGCTTCGGGAAGAATCGGCAGAGGGTCCAAGGAGAGACCCAGCAATGGGCCTGGCTCATGGTTACCTTCCGCCTGACCTCCATCTTCATGGCTGATCTCCTAGTTAGGAAGAGGCCAGTGGAGCCCGGGTTTCCTCAGCTGGCTCTCCCATTGGCCTGCCGTCCTTCTCCACTCTTAAGCTCTTCTAGACTATCTCTCTCTGGCCCCTTTTTCTGACATTCTTGACACATCTCCTCTGGCTACCACCAAAACTACCTCATCCCTCCTCCCAACCCCCACCCACTCTCTCTACATGCCTCTCTTCCTCTGTATGTCTGGTTGCCTGTCCCAACGCTCCTGGTACTTTTTTTAACCACTTCCCCTCCCCTCTTCATGGGTAATATTTAGGTAAAATTAACTTTGCCTAACTAGTATAAAGCCCAAGCTGTTGACTGGATTTGTCAGGCAATTTTATAAACCTTTGTGAAACCTTTAGTGTATTTTTTGAACATTTCCATGAGAATGCTCTATGCATCTGTTTAATGTGAGGGTTGGAAGATTTCTGATTTAATTACCTGAAAAGCTATGAAACTTTTGTTTATATTAGATTGTAATGGATTTTAAGATATTTCACTAATATTTCTACCTTGGCAAAGTTTGCTTTTGTATGTGCAGAGGGTTTGATGTTTTTAAATGATATTTCCAACCTGAGTGAAAGCTTTCTCTTAAATTTGAACTTGTTAGCTGGTTGGGAAAATTTTGTTTGAACTTTAAATTCCCCCTTCATAGCCAATATCTATCTACTCAATTTCCTGCAAGATGGAGTACAAATGGAACCAAAATATGTTTAACAGTTCTTTCTTGGCAGGTTTTATCCAAACACAAATCAGAAGTTTTAAAAATGAATACTTGGAAGTACATAGTAGCCCTGTGAGGAAATTGTTATTTTCATGTCCCCATTTTACAGAAAAGTAAGTACATGGTAGGAACTTGTGAAAATTCACAAGGACAGAATATGGAACAGAACCCCAAAATTCCAAATCCCATGTTTTGCCAGTTCACTTCTTTCCCCTCCTCACATACCTTGAGGAAGCCTAGTCTGACATTTTTTAAGGCGTTTAACAGATTTGGAAGAAAAATGCTAATACTAAAAGATTGTTGCAGTTAAGAAGGGATTGTTTTGGGTTACAGAGATGAAATCAACTCTACTGTTCAACAGGAGCAATCAAACTTTAGGATTACCTAAACTCTTGGCTTCGCCATTTTTTGATTTTTAGGATTTTGTCCTAAAATCCTCCTCTGGGACAGCTGAAAGTTCCATATTTTCTTGGGATGGTGGGAGTGAACACACAGTGACCGTGGCAATGATAGTCCACAGCTGCCAAATGGATGGAGGAGAGACTGATAGCAACTGAATTAGCTCTTTACTCTTTCCTGTTGGAAAGGGTAATGGGACATTGGAGTTGTGGCTCCACCTTCCCCTACCTACCATCCCCATCCTGCCATTTTTAAAAAGTGTAGCTCACCTGTGATCAGCAGTGGTGACTTAAAAAGTTGGTTTCCAGAGAGGGTTATCATTCGTAGTGGAAGCAACATCTAGTGTTCTTCATTGTTGTGATGTCTAACTTTGGTCGCTTCTGCCTGCCCAGCTAGTCACTCTCATCCAATTAATCAATGGTATTTACTGAGCATTTACTGTGTCCAGAGCACTGTACTAAGCACTTGGGAGAGTACAACACAATGCAGGTGGTAGACACAATTCCTGCCCTCAAGGAGCTTATAGTCTAGTGGGAGAGACAGACATTTAAATGACTACATGATTATGTACCTAAGGGCTGTGGAGCTGGGGTGGGGAGAGAATCAAAATGCTTAAGGGATATAGAGCTAAGGGCATATTTAACACAGAAAGGAGGGTGAATAGGTGGGGAAATGAGAGATCAGTCAGGGAAGGCCTTTTGTGGGGGGTGACTTTAGTAAGGCTTTGAAGATGGGGAGAGTGGTGGTCTGTTGGATATGAAGGGAAGTTTAAAGGGAGGGATATGAAAGGAAGGTTAAAGGGAGGACCTGAGCAAGGGGTCATAGGCGAGACAGTTGAAATCACAATGCAGTGAGCTGGTTGGTTAGGAGGAGTGAAGTATGTGTTGGTTTGTAGGAGGAAATCAGCAAGGTAAAGTAGGAGAGGGAGAGCCGATTGAGTGCCTTAGAGCAAATGTAAGGAGTTTCTGTTTGCTATAGAGGTGGAATCAATCAATCAGTCATATTTATAGAGTGCCTATTGCTTGTAGAGCACTATTCCTAGCACTACGGAGAGTTGAGTGGAACAATGTAACAGACACATTCCCTGCCCACAATGAACTTACAGTCTAGAGGACCATTGGAGATTTTTGAGGAGTGGGAAGATGTGGACTCGACTTTTTTTATAAAAATGATCTGGGCAGCAGAGTGAAGTAAGGACTGGAGTGGGGAGAGAGGAGACAGGGAGGTCACTGAAGAGGTTGATGCAGAATATGACGAGGGATTAGATAGCATGATAGCAGTTTGGAGGGGAAGGCGTGGATTCTAGAAGGAAGAAACAACAAGATGTGGTAGCAGGTTGAACATGTGGGTTGAATCAGAGAGATGAATTTAGGATAATGCCAAGGTTATGGGTTTGTGAAACAGGGAGGATGGTGGTGAAGTCTACAGTGATGTACCCTTCTCTCTGTCCTCAATCTCTCTCTTTCTCTTCAAGAAATACCATTAGTATTATGACAACTACTACTCTATCTGCCCCTCCCCGCCAGCTCTCTCTATTTCTAGGACTTACTCTTTCTGTTGCTTTAGCTCTGTCATTTTATTTTTCAGTCTTTTTTTCCTATTTTTTGGCTCTGTCCTCTGCAGGTGCTACTCCCCTTCACCTTATTTTGTAGTAGCCCCCCTGTGCAACAAACAGAAACGCTTTACCATCGTCTTTAGAGCAATCAATCAGCTCAGCCCCTCCTATCTTACCTCGCTGATTTCCAACTATGTCATAGCCTGCACACTTAACTCCTCTAGTGCCAACTTGCTTACTGTGCCCCGCTCTCATCTATCTTGCTGCCGACCTCTTTCCTACTGCCTCCCTCTATCCTGGAATTCCCTTCCCCTCCATATATGCCAGACTATCACTCTCTCCACCTTCAAAACGTTATAAAGCATTATTATTACTGTGTGCTCTGCACACAGTACTGTGTGTACTAATGTGCACACATTATTGTGTGCTCTGCACACAGTAAGCCCTCAATAAATACAATTGAATGAATTATTAAGGTCACATTTCCTCCAAGAGACCTTTCCCAATTAAGCCTCCTTTTTTCCAGCTCCCTCTCCCTTCTTTGTCATTCATTCATTCAGTCAGTCGTATTTATTGAGCGCTTAATGTGTGCTGAGCACTGAACTAAGCGCTTGGGAAGTACAAGTTGGCAGCATATGGAGACGGTCCCTACCCAACAGTGGGCTCACAGGCTAGAAGGGGGTGACAGCCAACAAAACAAAACATGTAGGCAGGTGTCAAAATTGTCAGAACAAATGAAATTAAAGCTATATGCACATCATTAACAAAATAAATAGAATAGTACATATGTATAAGTAAAATAAATAGATTAATGAATCTGTACAAATATATGCAAGTGCTGTGGGGAAGGGAAGGAGGTAGGGTGGGGGGATGGGGAGGAGGAGAGGAAAAAGGGGGCTCAGTCTGGGAAGGCCTCCTGGAGGAGGTGAGCTCTCAGTAGGGCTTTGTGTCGTCTTTCTACTTAGATCTGTATCCTTGGGGCACTTGGTATTCACCCCACCCTCAGCCCCACAACACTTATGTACATATCTATAAATTATGAATATTAATGTCTGCCTCCCCCTCTAAACTGTAAGCTCCTTGTTGGCAGGGAACTTGTCTACCGACTCTGGTGTTGTACTCTTCCAAGCACTTAGTGCTCTGCACACAATAAGTGCTCAATATAATAATAATGATGGTATTTAAGTGCTTACTATGTGCAGAGCACTGTTCTAAGCACTGTGTTAGATACAAGGTAATCAGGTTGTCCCACGTGGGGCTCACACTTTTAATCCCCATTTTACAGATGACCTGAGGCACAGAGAATTTAATTGACTTGCCCAAAGTCACACAGCTGACAAGTGGCAGGGCCGGGATTAGAACCCGCAACCTCTGACTCCCAAGCTGGTGCTCTTTCCACTAAGCCATGCTGCTTCACATTCACATTCATATAGCATTGATTGATTAATTGATCAGTCCTTCCTACTTGTACACCAGAGAAAGAACCTTTCAGATCTTGATTATGCAGAGACTGATTGTCCAGTTTGTGGATTGTATAGCTGTCACTGTTCCTTGACTGTTCAGCTATCCACCTCTTGGGCATTAGCAAAGACCTGCACTAAGGAAATATAAACTAGCCTTTGTTGCTATTTACCAGTCCTACTGGTATAAATTTTTCTCCCCCTCTAGACTGTAAGCTCATTGTGGGCAGGCATGGCTCAATGGAAATAGCACAGACTTGGGAGTAAAGGTCATGGGTTCAAATCCTGGCTCTGCCACTTGTCAGCCGTGTGACTTTGGGGAAGTCACTTAACTTCTCTGTGCCTCAGTTCCCTCATCTGTAAAATGGGCATTAAGACTGTGAGCCCCACGTGGGACAACCTCACCTCATCACCTTGTATCCTTCCCAGTGCTTAGAACAGTGCTTTGCACATAGTAAGCGCTTAACAATGCCATCATTATTATTATTATTACCAATTCTGTTATTTTGTATTCTCCCTAGCTCTTAGTACAGTGCTCTGCACACAGTAAATGCTCAATAAATGTGATCAATTGATTGAGAAGAAGTTGAAATTAAAGGCTAAAATTCAGTTCATAGATTATCTGAGGATTTTTTCTGAGCAATTCATCTTTTCCATTATCTTGGTAAATTCAACTAGTGTGACCCAAAATCCAGAAGTAGATGGCATTATCACAGTTTTGGAGAGTCCATCTTGGCACTCAAAAAGCCTCTGGCTGATCCCGTTATAATAATAATGATGGTATCTGTTAAGCACTTACTGTGTGTCAAGCATTCATTCATTCATTCAGTCGTATTTATTGAGCATTTACTGTGTGCAGAGCACTTTACTAAGTGCTTGGGAAAGTACAGTGCAGCAATAAAGAGAGACAATCCCTGACCACAACGAGCTCGAGTTGAACACAGTCCTTGTACCACATGGGGCTAACAGTCTAACTAGGAGGGAGGGCAGGTATTGAATCCCCTTTTGGCAGAAATTGAGGCACAGAGAAGTTGAGGTACTTGCCGAAGGTCACACAGCAGGCAGTTGGCAGAGCCAAGATTAGAACCTGGGTCCTCTGACTCTCTGGCCCAAGCTCTTTCCACTAGACCAAAGCTGCTTCTTAGACTAGTTATGACCCATAATAGCCCAGGGAGTGGTGGAGGCAGCAGGGGAATCAATCAACCAATCAATCATATTTATTGAGCGCTGTGTGCAGAGCACTGTACTAAGCACTTGGGAAGTACAGGGTGGTAACACATAGAAACGGTCCCTACCCAACAGTGGGCTCACAGTCTAGAAGGGGGAGACAGAGAACAAAACAAAACATATTAACAAAATAAAATAAATAGAATAGATATGTACAAGTAAAATAAATAAATAGAGTAATAAATATGTACAAACATATATACATATATACAGGTGCTGTGGGGAAGGGAAGGAGGTAAGGTGGGGGGGATGGAGAGGGGAAGGATGGGGAGAGGAAAGAGGGGGCTCAGTCTGGGAAGGCCTCCTGGAGGAGGTGAGCTCTCAGTAGAGCCTTGAAGGGAGGAAGAGAGCTAGCTTGGCGGATGTGGGGAGGGAGGGCATTCCAGGCCAGGGGGATGACGTGGGCCGGGGGTCGACAGCGGGACAGGCGAGAACGAGGCACGGTGAGGAGATTAGCGGCAGAGGAGCAGAGGTTGTGGGCTGGGCTGTAGGAGAGAAAGGAGGTGAGGTAGGAGTGGGCAGGGTGATGGAGAGCCTTGGAGCTGAGGTTGAGGAGTTTCTGCCTCATGCGTAGGTTGATTGGTAGCCACTGGAGATTTTTGAGGAGAGGAGTAAAATTCCCAGAGCGTTTCTGGACAAAGACAATCCGGGCAGCAGCGTGAAGTATGGGTTGAAGTGGGGAGAGACAAGAGTATGGGAGATCAGAGAGGAGGCTGATACAGTAGTCCAGACGGGATAGGATGAGAGCTTGAATGAGCAGGGTAGCGGTTTGGATGGAGAGGAAAGGGCGGATCTTGGCAATGTTGCGGAGCTGAGACCAGCAGGTTTTGGTGACGGCTTGGATGTGAGGGGTGAACGAGAGAGCAGAGTCGAGGATGACACCAAGGTTGCGGGCTTGTGAGACGGGAAGGATGTTAGTGCCGTCAACAAAGATGGGAAAGTCAGGGAGAGGGCAGGGTTTGGGAGGGAAGACAAGGAGTTCAGTCTTGGACATGTTGAGTTTTAGGTGGTGGGCAGATATCCAGATGGAGATGTCCTGAAGGCAGGAGGAGATGCGAGCCAGGAGGGAGGGGGAGAGAGCAGGGGCAGAGATGTAGATTTGGGTGTCATCAGCGTAGAGATGATACTTGAAGCCGTGGGAGCCAATGAGGTCACCAAGGGAGTGAGTGTAGATCGAGAACAGAAGGGGACCAAGAACTGAACCATGAGGAACCCCCACAGTAAGGGGATGGGAAGGAGAGGAGGAGCCTGCAAAAGAGACTGAGAATGAACGACCGGAGAGATAAGAGGAGAACCAGGAGAGGACAGGGTCTGTGAAGCCAAGGTTGGATAGCGTGTTGAGCAGAAGGGGGTGGTCCACAGTGTCAGAGGCAGCTGAGAGGTCGAGGAGGATTGAGATAGAGTAGGAGCCATTGGATTTGGCAAGCAGGATGTCATTGGTGACCTTTGAGAGGGCAGTTTCCGTGGAATGTAGGGGACGGAAGCCAGACTGGAGGGGGTCGAGGAGAGAGTTGGTGTTGAGGAATTCGAGGCAGCGCGGGAAGGCAGAGGAAGGGACCAGCAGCAGCTCAGTGAATTTGATTCAATCAATCAGTGGTATTTATTGAATGTTCACTGTGTGCAGAGCACTCTAATAATAATAATGATGGTATTTGTTAAGTGCTTATTGTGTGGCCCAGCACTGTTCCAAGTACTGGGGTTGATACAAGCTAATCGGGTTAGACAAAGTCCCTGTCCCTCATGGGGCTCACAGTCTGAATCCCCATTTTACAGATGAAGGAACTGAGGCACAGAGCAGACAAGTGGCAGAACCAGGATTAGATCCCAGGTCCTTCTGACTCCCAGGCTCATGCTCTATCCATTAGGCCATGCTGTACTAAGTGTTTGGGTGAGTACAGTACAACAGAGTAGGTGGTATGTTCCCTGCCCACAAAGAGTTTATAGACCCCTCTCACTGTCCTTCCCTTCCCCTTCACTTTCTGTCAGTCTGTGACTCATTCACTCATCTTCCCATCACTCCTCTCATTCCTGGCTTTTCAACCCTTTCCCCCAGAGATCGATCGATCGATCGATCCTTCCTTCCTTCCTTCCTTCCTTCCTTCCTTCCTTCCTTCTTTCCTTCCTTCCTTCCTTCCCTCCTTCCTTCCCTCCTTCCCTCCTTCCTTCCCTCCTTCCCTCCTTCCTTCCCTCCTTCCCTCCTTCCCTCCCTCCCTCCTTCCCTCCCTCCTTCCTTCCTCCCTCCCTCCCTCCCTCCCTTCAAATCATCAGCTGAATGTGTCAATTAATTTTAAAATGAAGGTGAGTGGATAAATTTTAGGGGAAACCAAATAATGAAATCTGGCTGTTCCAGTATAAATTCAAGTAGTCTTATTTGGTGTTTGAAAGACTTTTCCTAGATTTTGACAGCACTGGTACTTCAATACTAGCTCTTTAAGCATTTAATATTTCAATTCTAGAAATATAAAGTTCCTGAACAATAACATTAGACCCATTGTATTTATAATCCAAGTGAGTGTAAAACCATATGTATTCCAATCCTGCAGTCAGGTAACACCAGCCACTCTCATTGAGGGAAATCTGGCAAATTGTCCTGCTCTTAAAATGAACTGTTGACTCTACAGAGCATGACTATGCAAATAGCATCCCCTGTATGACTGGAATGAGATACCCAAGTCATCCAGCCTGTCCCTTCACTGATTGAGGGGGCTCCTTCTAATAGATCAATTAGTGTCGTGTCCAGTTTTCAGTTTATTGAGTGCTGATGCTTTTATTCCATCCCTGGGGAACCTCTTCCAGAATCGAATTGTTCTTCCAGGAAGTTTTACTTGATGCTCCTAATTCCCTAGCCTAATTTTCTCCCAGGCCAGTTTTCCACTATACTGTATGAAATTCTTCTTTTGCTACAGATGACCTTGCTTCTTGAAAATGTGAAAGTTTTCTGCCTTGACATTTTAGGAGGACTGTGCTTCACCTGGGGACCAGTAAGATAAGGCTCGGGTTCATTGGCTTTTCCTTTTTTCAAATTCAACTGCTGTCTGACTTGGTGACTTCTCCTGACATATGGCAGGAGTGAAACCGTGATAGCGTTTATTTGGTTTGAATGTATTTTGCCCTCTATGCCATCCTGTGACTAAGTGTATCAACACAGGGTCAACAAGCTGTGGCCTAAGGACCACAGTCACATCAGTGCACTTCTCCAGAGAGCCTGAGAAAGTGTGTCCCACCTCCAGCAGGAGGATACATGCAGCCCAACCAGTAAGTGTTTTACTGGTATCTACCCCAGCGCTTAGTACAGTGCCTGGCATATAGTAAACACCTAACAAATACCCTAAAAAAAAGTGGAATTTCATTTGTGGGGTTGGCCCCTGGCAGGGTGAAAATCTCCAAAGGAGGCTCTCTAAATGTCAGAAAACATGCGACCCTCTGGTGTTAAAAAGGGAAGGAAATTCATTCATTCATTGTCATATTTACTGAGCACTTACTGTGTGCAGAGAGTACAATGTAACAATAAACAGACATATTCCCTGCAAACAATGAGCTTACGGTGTAGAGGAAAAAGGTAAAACTTAAGGTAATGAAGAATGTCAAAAAAAGCTGGAAAACACACTGTCAGGCCCAGTAGAGAAGCAGCGTGGCTCAGTGGAAAGAGCATGGGCTTTGGAGTCAGAGGTCATGGGTTCAAATCCCGGCTCCGCCAATTGTCAGCTGTGTGACTTCGGGCAAGTCACTTAACTTCTCTGTGCCTCAGTTCCCTCATCTGTAAAATGGGGATTAAGACTGTGAACCCCCCATGGGACAACCTGATCACTTTGTAACCTCCCCAATGCTTAGAACAGTGCTTTGCACATAGTAAGTGCTTAATAAATGCCATCATTATTATATTAGTATACTGGTAGGATGGTGAGTCTTGTGTCTTAGAGTTTTTCAGACCAGTCCAAGGCTTGCACTTTCTTTCATAATGTACTCCAAGCAGGGCAATTTTAAGATCAGGCTTCCTGGCTGGGGATACAGTTGCCACGGTTGTGTTCGCTGTTTTTGAGAATCTTTCTGCAGGTGGGAAGAGAGAAAGTTTATTCTTGTCAGCTGTTTCCAAGGCAAACTGTGTGAATGTCACTTCAGGGTCTGGAAGGGAAAACATTGCTTTTATATGAACTGACTGCATTCAAAAAAGCTTTTTATAAAAGTCTACCCAGAAACATTTTAAATTCTTTTTTAGTCAATTAAAAAAAATGAAATCTTCATCCAGTCTATCTTGAGCTATCTGGATGAGTAGATTTTATTTTTCAATCCTATCACTTGATTTCTGATTTTCACTTGGTTTAACCACATGACAATTCAGTACTCTTTTGGGCTAAATGAAATATTTATTTTGAGCTGGATCTGGACAATATTGGTTTCTTTGCAGATATATTTCGTAGTTCTTCATGTTTGAAAGGATATAAGTAAGCAACAAGAAGAACATTTAAATAATCATTGAAAGAAATAACAGACACATTCAATTGTGAAATAACTTTGGGAGAATTTGAAATGACATCATTTTTGAAGTAGAGTCTCTATCATTTTAAAAGCTTACAGTACACCCAATTCATAAGTGCATCTAAATATGCTATTTTAGTCACTATAACTTTGATGGTTTTGTATTTTAAATGTAATTATCCATCTATAGGAACTGACCTTGCATTTGTGGTACAGCGCCTGGAGACATATTTTTATAGCTTATAGATTTCTCATTTTCTTCTCTTTCAATAAATCACTAAAAGGAACAAAAGGTAAATGAAGCCTGCCAATCCAAGATTGTAATTTGCAAATGTTTTATGATCCACACAGTAAGGTCGGAAAACTATCAGTTTAAAATTGATAAAAAGAATAAAAATAATTCAAATATTTCTTGGTGCCTAGAAATATGAATGATGAGCTAAAGATAAAAAAAAGTCTACAAGCCTGCATAAACATTTACAACACTTAAGCGTATGATAATAATGATGGAATTTGCTCTGTGCCAAGTACTGTACAAGATAATCAAGATAGATACAAGATAAGCAAGTTGGACACAGTCCTATTTCACATCGGGCTCACAGTCTTAATCCCCATTTACAGATGAGGTAACTGAGGCACAGAGAACTGAAGTGACTTGCCCAAGATCACACAGCAGACAAGTGGCAGAGCAGGGATTAGAGCCCAAGTACTCTGACTCCCAGGCCTGTCTTATTTCCACTAGTTCATGCTGCTTCTGTGTTCCATCCTTTTGGACAAGCCTCAGGTGTTTGGTCCCGAGACGTTTATTGCATGTGCATATGTTTTGCCAGAGTATCCCAAGGCCACATTTTGGGCTGTGTCTACATGGGCAAAGTAAAATGGAGAGCTGAGCAATTCACTGGTAAATATTATGAACATAGCCATAATTCAGGATAAATCAGTCTATAAAAAATAATTCTTCTCAATCATTTTACCTCCTTGGACAACTACATGGACTCTTCAAGCATAGGGTATTTGAGGAATGTTTTCAAATCTTGGGATAGGTCCCTGTCCCACATGGGGCTCACAGTCTAAGTCGGAGGGAGACCTGGTATTGATGACCATGGTCAGGAGAAGAAACTGCATGTCTTTTATTTCAGACAGTAAGAAATGTTTTAGAATGCTTAGTCAAATGGTCAAAGAATATTGGCAGTTTCAGAAGAAAAGTGAATGACAATTCTACGTAGCATATGACATTTTTCATTTCACTTTGTGCTTATTGCTAGGTGAAATTCTTGGTGATTTTGTCTTTTTGATGTTTTCCAGTTCTCAACTGGAGCCCTGAGAATGCTGTCATTTTTTCCCTTAACCTTTGGCACCCCACAACAACACTAGTAAGACAACCCTTCTCATGATACCATTAAGGGTGCAATTTTCAAGAAAATTTAGTTGTCAGTGAAACAATAATGTGGTCAATTTTAATTTATTTTGCTGAGTCATATGCACCAGTGTTGACCCTGCAGTTTTCAACTTCCATCTGGTGCTTTGTCCTTTCATTCTTCTCTGCAGAAGTCTGGCAAGACCACTTACTCTTGCTTCGCTGCCAATGTAAATCCATCTTCAAAGGTGTGCATTTCATATTGGACCTGTATTCTTGATTTGTATCAAGATTTTGACATCCTCTTTGGCAAGCTTTGGCTTTTGAATACAGAATACTAGTGCTTGCTTTTTCACTGCAGCCTAACTCAGATCTCTCTCCTGGTAGACTCACGAGTTAAAGATCTTTTGTCCTTTCCAGGATATGTGTATCTGACTGCATGACAGAGTGTATGTATGTAGATGGTAGTGTGAATGAGAGTGGGAATATGTGACTAAGTGCCTGGTGAGTCCATGTCTGTCTCTCTCTCCTCAGTCAATCAATGGTATTTATTGAGCACTTAATGTGTGCAGAGTACTGTTCTAAGTGCCTGGAAGAGTTCAGTATGACAGAGTTGGTAGAGGTGTTCCCTGCCCACAACAACTGGGCACTCCTACTGTTAGTAGAGAATTATACACGGTGCTTGGGAATCATACAAAAAAGTCAAAGACACAGTTCCTGCCCTCAAAGATACTAAAGTTTAACAGGGAGAGAAGTGGACACACATTTCCAAATATACAATAGGTACAAAAGTGAGAGAGTAGATAAACATGATAAACTCAAGTCCTGCAAGTAAATTATGCAGTGTGTCTCCCACTCATCAGAAATACGGTCTGGGCTAGGTGATGACACATTTGGGGCTCAACAAAGTTATGTGAATTCTGTAAAAAATTTTTTACGGTGATGTGAGCTTTGTCCCATATAGATTCAGCCCTCAAAATCAATCAATCAAGCCACCAATCAATAGTATTTATTGAGCACGTACTGGGTGCAGAACACTGTACTAAGCACTTGGGAGAGTACAGAATAACAGAGTTGGTAGACTTGTCCCTTGGCCACAATGAAGATGCTGATGTGCAGTATCTCGGGCAGGAATATGGCCCTAAGAAGTAGAAGTAAATCTATCCAGAGGAGAAATTATGATACTAGAATGAAGGAAGGGGATTTTATGATTATGTATTAACTTTGCTTCTCATTGTTAACCATAGATAGCATTGCAGACCTGGCCTTAAGTAACTGCTCATTACTTTACTGTACAATAATTTTCAACATGGTCCACATGCTCAAACCCCAAGGTGTTTCTAATAAATTCTGAGATTGTCTTATTTTTTAAAAAATGAATGAACCGTATCATTAAAAATACTTCTACCCATTGAGGTCCTAGTTTACAAAACAGCACAATGAGCCAGTACAAATATTTTTCCAGAGGACTAAATAATAATAGCAGTAATAACTGTGGTATATATTAAGACCTTACTATGTGCCAGGCACTGTACTAAGCACTGCGGTGGATACAAGCAAATTGAGTTGGACAAAGTTCCTGTCCCACATGGGGCTCACAGTCTAATCCCTGGTTTACAGATGAGGTAATTGAGGCATAGAGAATTGAAGTGACTTGCCTAAGGTCCCACAACAGACACGTGGCGGAGCTGAGATTAGAACTCAGGTCCTTCTGACTTCCTGGTCCATGCTTAATTTACTAGGTCACTCTGCTTCTCTGAAGAATAAGGACACTAACCTGAGTTTTAAGCCACCATGACACAATACATGAGCTTAGATTTTAAAATGAACGATCTCTTTTTATCTCCTAAGTAAAATGAATTCTCAAAAAAAAAGCCAAATACAGATGAAAGCAACTAAATCAAGTCCCTTTTCCCTCTGCTCCAGACAGTTATGTAATGGAGTGGAAAGCAACCAACTGGTTCTTGTCTCTGTTCTATGGGCCCTATGCTGATTCCTCTTATTCTCTCTCCTTCCTTTACACTCTCTTCTTCTGCTTTTAATTTGAGAAGTGTACCATGGTTTTATTTAGTGGAGAAAAACAGTTCTTACATTTTATTTCTTATTCCTATCCTCACCATTAGACAGAAAGTGCCTCAAGGGTAGGAATAATGTCTTATATTACTCTACACCTATGCCTACACTGTATAGTCTATAGCTCGATCTTGTCTATCTCACTGATGACCTCTCACCCACTTCCTGGCTCTAGCCTGGACCACCCTCCTTCTTCATATTTGACAGACTATCACTGTCCCCATTTTCAAAGCCTTATCAAAGGCATATCTCCAAGAGGCCTTCCCCGACCAGGCCTTCATTTCCTCTTCTTTCACTTCCTTCTGTGTTGCCCTTGTACTTGGATTTACACCCTTTATTCACCCCTTCCTCAGCCGTACAGCACTTATGTACATATCTGTAATTTATTTATATATATTAATGGATATCTCTCCGCCATAGACTGTAAGCTAATTGTGGGCAGGGAATGTGCATATACCAACTCTGTTATACTGTACTCTCCCAAGCACTCAATAAGCTTAATTATTGTAATTACACAGTAAGCACTCAATGAATGTAATTGATAAATATGATTGATCTATAGTTCCCCACGCACCTTGTTCATTGCTCTGCACATAATTTATGCTCAAAAATACTGTTGATGATGATGTCTGTACAGTTGAGAAGTGGAAAGAGTCAATAAATTAGCCCAGGCATATAGCTCTATTTCATAAAGTTGTGAATTGTGAGTAAAATTGCCATCAAATTTGAAGTTGCATAGATCTTTGCAAGTATAGTTCTCCTAGGTAATACCTCTAAACTTTAGCTATGCTGCCTTGTGGCCTCTGGAAAAAATTGCTGAATGTTTTCTTTGTACTGCTATACCCATATTTTACACTGTTAATCAATTCCATGAAAATGGAGTTTACATGAAAGAGCACTAATTGGTATTTAGCTTCCCATAGCAAAAAGTATAAAGTACATTGATGTGCTTCCAACATCTAAAAAACTGACCAAAGCAATATATAGCTATTACAAATGGTGATATTAAATACAAATATAGGTACACAAATAAATAGCAATATAATGTGTACCAATAATGAAAGATTTTGAATTAAAGTTTTTGTACTTAACTATAGTACTTAATTTTCAAAAGGTTGTTTGTCAGATCCTATTCAGGAAAAAAGCATTCTGTGCTAGTGAACTATAGATTTCTCATTAGCTAGGCTAAATAGATATCATGATCTAGTGCTAAATTTAAATGAGTTGTATTCAAATCAGCCAAAATGCTTCAGATGACAGGGAAGGGAAGTGCTTAAGCCAAATAAAATCAGTTTATCTCTGAGAGAGTACTATATGGGAATTAAAATTCAATAGTACTACTGTGAAAAAGTGTTAGAGGAAGAGTGTTATAACTTCGGATATACTGTGGTCTGAACTAAAAGCATGATACAAAATGTAGAGCCTATTCACAAGTAAATGAATAACAAGGGGCTCTTGGGATTATAAGTGAACTTTTCTTATTTTTCCTGGTTCCGTGGTGTGTCAGTGAACTAACAGTTGAGGATGTGTTTTCAGCAGTTATGCACAATGGTAGAGGGTGTATCTAGCTGCCTCTTCCTCCAAGTGGGGTTTAGAACAAAGGCAAAACCAAGTTGTTATGGAAACTGAAATGGCCTCCCATGTCTGAGGATAGCATTCTGCTAATAATTAGAGCATGGTTGAGCAAACTTTAGTAGAAGTGATTAATCTTTGTAAAGTATGGGAATTCCTGTCAGATGGAACAGTTTAGCTTTGTGTATGTGTGTGATAATGTACCAACCAAAGCCTGGGAGACTAACCTAGAAATGGTGAGGAAGCTCTTCTATATTTTACTTTCTCTTCCTTTTAGGAAATCGTCTTCAAAATAGTTGCTTTTGTTTTGATTTTCCATGTATCAAGCCTGCCCAGAGAAGACAGACCATATGGCAACCAAACTATGGGATGAAGTCTATTTTAATGCTGCCTAAAGCACTAGAAAATAAAAGGTCACCTTAAATTTGGTATTGAAATAGCGAATGGCACCACAGTCCTGTAAAACCCTGATGACTCAGTCCTGCTCCTGCTCCCTAGGGGACTCCCGAAATACCAGCCAGCAGCTGGGAATCTCTCCTTCCTTTAGCACAAGTAGAAAAAAAAAACCAAAGGGAAAATCTCCTTCACCCTGCAGAAGAAGGCCCCAAAAAACAAAGGAACAGACCTCTCCCTCAGTCCCCTTCCATTTCTCCCTTTAAGGAAATTCTTAAGGTGGACCAGGAAGCAGAGCAATAGCCAGAGCCAGTCTCCAAAGAATCCATAAACCCAGCCTTTATTGCAATGTACTGCGGGTGGGAGGAGTGGGAAGGGGTGATTCCAGGGAGCAGGCCTTTAAAATAATGACCTTATCAAATTAGAAGTCCACTTTGAGGGTGTTTATATGAATGTTTGTACAGAGTTGGGGGTTTCCTGGTCCTGTGCACTTGGATCTGTACCCTTTAAGCACTTGGTATTCAACCTACCCCGAGCACCCCAGCACTTAAGTCAATATCCACAATTTATTTTGATGTCTCTCTCCATCTAGAGTCTAAGTTCCTGGTGGGCAAGGAAAGTATCTACCAAGTCTGTTGTATTGTGCTAAGTGCAGTGCTCTGCACACAGTAAGCACTCAATGAATACCATTTTCCCGTGGTCTTGTAACATCGATACCTGTGAAAAAGAGCCTTGGTTCAGACAATACCTTGTATTCAGCCACAGAAATACCTCCCTTAAAACCCATCTACCTGTTCCAAAGCCCTTCCTTCCTCCCTTCCCCTCCTACCCTCCACTGCAGATCTCTAGGGGATAAGTGAAATCAAGTAGCTAAAAGTGCTTTAAATGGGGTTATATGGATGTAATTGGCTAATGGTGGCCTAAAAAAAAGATGCATTGAGAGTTGTGTTAGATAATGGGTGTCCAGATATTCCCAGTACTAACTTGGGGAAAATACTACCATCATGATAATTGTCATCGATGGTATTTCCTGAACCCCTACTGAGTCCTAAGCACTGTCCTAAATGCTAGGGAAAGTACTCCAAAAGCAAGACACAAGATCCCTCCCCTCCAGGAGTTTACAATATAATCCTGCATGAGGCTGATATCTAGGGCTTGGCCTGACCAGACTGGAGGCCAGTCTCTGCCAATAACAGGCTGGTCCTATGCCAGCCACAATGCAGCGGTTCCTGCATATGCCAACAACTCTCCACTATTGAAACATGAGGCTGTTTCACTCTGGCCTGCACCCAGTTGGATTCGGCATTTTGCTGACCCAACTTGTCCTTGGGGCTTTGGTGTTCTGATTAAACGTGGATTTTCCCGAGTCTGTGTGGGACTTAATCCCAGCTGACGCTTCTGCTTCCTTCCCCATCCTGTTGGCTATTCAGTCCTTGGCTGTTTTGTAAGAGCCACTGGTGCCCCAGATAAAATCGTGGTCAGGAAGAGCAGTGAAACTGCACCTTCTGCTATAGCTACAGTCAAGCTCAAGTACCACTGCTCCTTCCAGGCCACATATTCCTCTTCAAGGCTGCTGTGGCTCTTTCAAGTCATCATCATCATCATACTTGCTCCCTGCCTCTGCTGGCATCTATGGGAACTGTGAGAGGGATTTTGGACGGCCAACAGTCATGATAACAATGAGGGGTTGTTTCGCTTGCTGGTGTTTTCTTTACTTTCTCCTGCTGCCACAGCTATGATCTGGGATGAGGACATCTGGGTCGATGAATAGGTCAGTCTTTGTTAATTTGGGTATATTTGTACATGTATGGATATTTAAGTGAGTATGGGGGAATGAATGAGAATATTGTATGCATTTGAATAGAAACATGGAAGTATATTTGAGTAAAGGTATTTGTGTGGCTGTGTGGATATGTGAGTGTTCTGGGTTAATGTGGAAGTGTAGGTATTTGAGAAAGTAGGGGCATGTCTCCCTCTCTCTCCACCTGTCCCTTTTATATGCACATCACTTTTCTTCTCTTAAACCTGTACAAAGGATCAACTTTTGCTAATACTTTGACTAGTCCAAATGTACATTTATTTCATGCCTGTTATTTCAATAAATCATATTTATTGAGCACTTACTGTGTACAGGGAAATCAGTGTATTTATTGAGTGGTGTATTTACTGTGTGCAGAGCACTGTGCTAGGGAGAGTACAGTACAATAGAATTGGTAGGCACCATCCCTGTCCACAAGAAGACAGTTATTTCAGTAAACTGATCAATTAATCTATCAATCATATTTATTGAGCACTTACTATATAACACTTGTACTAGACTCTCAATATAACAGAGTAGGTAGACACGTTTTCTGCCCACAATGAGCTTACGGTCTCAGTCATCAAATTTTTTTAATTCTGCTATCCTTATTGGCAGAAGTTCCATTAACAGTTGTGGTATTTGTTAAGCACTTATCATGTGCCAAGCACTGTACTAAACACTGGGGTAGATACAAAATAATCAGGTCCCATGTGGGGCTCACAGTCTAAGTAGGAGGCATTTCTGCAGATGAGGGAACTGAGGCACAGAGAACTAAAGTGACTTGCTCAAGGTCACATAGTGGGTATGTGGTGGAGCTGGGGTTGGAACCCAGGTCCTCCTGATTCCCAGGCCAGAGGTCTATCCACCAGGCCAAGCTGCTTCTAGCGAAGATAAGATATTGTCATGAAGTGAAGATATTCACTTCTGCCTTCTTAAAATAAAAGAGTAGCTCCTCTATTCCCTGAGATTTGGCTACTGCTGATAGGAGTCTGGAAGGCAAAGAAATATCATGGACTCAAGAGTGATACTTGCATAGTTTTATCTTAGTCATTTGGTCCAATAGTTTGAATGCTTGACTTCATTCAACAACTCTAGAACATTATTTTTATTCCAGATTCTGACTTCCTCTATGACCTTGGCCAAGACCCTTATGAGTTTGGCCTAATTATGAGTTTGCTTGTGCTAACTAGAGATACCTTAAACTTATGAGTAAGGAAAATAACAATTTGGAGGTAACACCCAAATCCTCACTTTGCATGGGGAGCAGCATAGCCTAGTGGATAGAACTTAGTCTTGGGAATCAGGAGGACCTGGGTTCTGATTCTGGCTCCACCACCTGTCTACTGTGTGACCTTGGGCAAGTCACTTCACTTCTCTGTGTCTCAGTTCCCTCATCTGTAAAATGGGTATTAGGACTGTGGGCCCCATGTGGGACATGTACTGTGTCCAAACTGATTAGCTTGTATCTACCCCAGCGCTTAATACCAGTTTCTGGCACATAGTAATCACTTTAAAAATACCGTAAAAAGAGATGAGAATACTGTTGGGTGTTTTGAAGATTTATTAATGTTTATATGGTACCCTGACCTCCTTTAATAAAAGTCAGTACATAGTTACAATAGTAATAATAACAATAAATAATAGTAATAATACTACTATTGGTAATGTGACTAATAATCATGCATTATGATGACAGACAGCTTTTAGAGTTCCCAAAAGACCTGCTGGTGATAGCAGGGGAAACCATGGCCACTGAGAGCTGAGGTGGGCCAGCCAGTCCCAGCCATCCCAGAGTAGTAGAGAGACAAGGTAGCCCGTGCTGTTCTTCCCCTGCTTTTGCCTCCATGGTTACTGTTTCCCTGGAGTGGCCTGCAGATTTACTGAGGCAGAGACATCTGGCGAGCAGCCCATGGAGGCAGCAGCCGTACCCATTAGGATAGCAGAAGAGAGACAGCCTTTTTTCTGGATTGCCCACTGCTCCACATTGGAGTCAGAAGGTTGTGGGTTCTGATCCCTGCTCCGCCACTTGTCTGCTCTGTGACCTTGGGCAAGTCACTTTGCTTCTCTCAGCGTGGCTCAGTGGAAAGATCACCAGCTTGGGAGTCAGAGGTCATGGGTTCTAATCCCAGCTCTGCCATTTGTCAGCTGTGTGACCTTGGGTAAGTCACTTCATTTCTGTGTGCCTCAGTTCCCTCATATGTAAAATGGGGATTAATACTGTGAGCCCCATGTGGGACAACCTGATTACCTTGTATCTCCCTCAGCGCTTAGAACAGTGCTTGGCACGTGGTATGTGCTTAACAAATACCATCATTATTATTATTTTCTCAGCCTCGGCTATCTCATCTGTAAAATGGTGATTGAGTCTGTGAGCCCCACGTAGGACAGGGACTGTGTTCAACCCGATTTGCTTGAATCCACCTCAGTGCTTAATACAGTGCTTGGCACATAGTAAGCAATTAACAAATACCACAATTATTATTATTATTAAGATGCTGTTTTCCATTTTCTGTTCCCAAGTCCCCAGTACAATGCTCTGCAAGTAGAAGGCACTCAATACAAGCTGTTGAAGATGATAGTGCTTCTCTCTCTCTCTCTTTCTCTCTTTCTTGGCCCTGTACTGGTGGTAGAATCCTCCTGAATGCCCCACCCCAGCTCATTATTAGCATCCAGCACCTGCTCACTTAAAATATATACTAACCTTTTTAAGAGGGCTTTAAGGCTGAAAGGCAACAAACCAATGCTAAGTTACTAGGCAGCAGGAAGTATTTGAGCAATGGAAGCATGTGGCTTTGGACTCTCTTCCTAGTGGACTACCAAGCTATACTGCTGGAAACACACTCCCTGCCACCCCAAACCTCCATCCCATCCTTGCCATTATTCCCACCTGCCATGTGCCAATGGGAAGTATATAGCCTCCATAAAATTTAGTAAGTTGGGAAGGCTGTGGCACCTACTATGGCTGTGGCTCTGATTTGGATTCTGATCAATCAGTCATTCAATTAATGGTATTTACTGAGCACTTACTATGTATAGAGCACTGTACTAAGCATTTCGGAGACTATGACAGAATTGGTGAGCCACGAGAAGCCTGAAATTCTGCTAGTCTAGACACGGTACCTTACTGTTCTTTGTATTTATCACTGATCGTCCTTGTAATTTGTCTTTTTTGTGTTTATATTGGTCTGTCTTTCCTTATGTGTCTGTTACCCAGGCCCCTCCCCATTTCATTCTTAGATTGTTGAGTCCCTTATGCAGGACCAGGGACCATGTCAAAGTCTCACCTGGGCATTTTTTCCCAGCAACACTTTGAACAGTATATAATCATAATTATAATAATAATGATGTGTGGCATTTGTTAAATGCTTAGTTTGTGCCAAGCCCTGTACTAATAATAAAATAATGCTGGTGTCTGTTAAGTGCTTACTATGTGCCAGGCACTGTTCTAAGCACTGGGGTAGATACAAGGTAATTAGGTTGTCCCACATGGGGCTCAAGTCTTCATCCCCATTTTACAGATGAGGGAACTGAGGCCCAAAGAATGAAGTGACTCGCCCAAGGTCACACAGCAAAGTGGTGGAGCCGGGATTAGAATCCATGACCTCTGACTTCCAAGTCCATGCCCTTTCCACTAAGCCATCCTGCTTCCCCCAGACTAGACTCTGGGAAAGATACAAGATAATCAGGTCAGACATGGTCCCTAAGTCTAAGAGGGAGAACAGGTATTGAATCCCCATATTACAGATGAGGAAACTGAGGCACTGAGAAGTTAAATAAACTGTACAAGGTCAAACAGCAGACAAGTGGCAGAGCCAGGATTAGAACCCAGGTCCTTTAACTTCCAAGCCCATGATCTTTCCATTAGGCCATGCTAAAATGCTATTACTGCTATAGACTATAGCAACTCATCTGTTTCAACATCACTTTTTTTGAAATGAGGACACCAAGGATTTTCACATAGCCACAAAAAGACACAGCTAGTTGAGACAGATGAGTCCAAGAAACAGACTGTGAGAAACTGAGACAAAGCCGATAGATATTAATAAGCAGCATGGCCTTGTGGAAGGAGCAAGGGCCTAGGAATCATAGTACCTGGTTCTAATCCTGGCTCTGCCACTTGTTTGCTGTGTGAGCAAGTCACTTAGCTTCTCTATGTCTCAGCTTTCTCAACTGTATAATGGTGATTTAATACCTATTCTCCTTCCTACTTAGACTGCGAGCCCCATGTGGACAGGGACTGTGTCCTACCTGATAAACATGAATCTACCCTAGTGCTTAGAACAGTGCTTGACAATGGTAAGCGCTTAATAAATACCATAATAATAATAAAGAAAATGGAAGTGTAGTTTCAAAAACCATGACTAACAACTTGTTCTATTACTTTTTAATAGTCTAGTTTTACCTAAGTGGGGCCACGAAAATGTTGGGGTGGCTGTATGTGTGAGCACAGAAAATAATTCAAGAAGCCGTGCACTTCAGTTCTAGTCCTAATTTTGCTTTTCTGTTGTGGCTTGATGTTCCTTTCTTTGTCCTTTGTATTTTTTCATTAATTCCTAGGAGAAGTTTTGTTTTTATGGCTAGTTAGTATCGTTCACTTTCAAACTCCAGGTCTATGTGGGAGATTATGTAAAGAGAAACTCTAAAAAAAATTACCTGATTTGAAAGTATTACCTTATTTTTACTGATCCTTCATCTGTTTCCATGGAAATAGAATTAGGAGCTAGCTGCTGAGAATAATTTCAGTGGATGACTCCTGGTTTTCATTCCTGTTTCCATAGAAATGGACCAGTGAAAAGAAGATGAATGTGAGTCTATAAAATTGTAGATGGGAAGTCTGGAATTCTTTCCTCTGGTCCCTGGACTGCTTCTGACTTTTAGTTAGGCCTTCTGTAGATAATGTAATTTCTGTCTCACTTTCCCTGCTAATACTTTCCAGAGTATTATAGAGGTTAGTGGAGATAGCATTTAAAATTCATTACAAGAATCTCAAACAAATGGGATTCTTTCTGCTTCTGTGTGCCCCCTGTGCAGCAACTGCTTGGGTTTTCTTGCTTCAAGGACTGCATTCAAGGACCTCTTTTTTGTGTTTGAGTATGGTTCATAGGTGAAGTTGGTGAAGTGCCCCAGAAGTCAGATGTATCTAGTAGGCCTAGGTCTCACGGACATATAGGAGGTTGGATATCACAACAGCTTTATTGACCTTCAATTTGGTATGAAACGATGTCTCAGTGTTACCAAATTTAGCCTATCAATCTCCAAAGGACTTTCTGTCCTTTAATCATGTTTCTTATTTCTTCATTTATGCATGTTTCATTGGATAGTGCACTACCTAAATAACAGAATTTGATGATACTGTTCAGGTAATTGTTGTTGATGAAAATCATTGTTTGGATAAAGGGTTTCCTGGGTGCAGGCTGGCACATGACTGGATTCCTTCAGATTAATTGTAAATCCATAGTGATTTATTATCAGTTGAACATCTTCTTGGGTATGTGCCTGAACCAATTTATCAATAGTTTTTCTTAAGAATCTGCTGTGTGCAGAGCACTGTAAAAAGCAGAGTGAGAAGCAGCCTGGACTAGTAGAAAGAGCATGGGCCTGGAATTTAGAGGACTTGGATTCAAATCCTAACTGCCATTTACCTATCGTGGGACCTTGGGCAAGTTACTTTACATCTCTGTGCCTCAATTTCTTCATCTGTAAAATGGGGCTAAAATACCTGTTCTCCCTCCCATTTAGACAGTGAGCCTTATGTGGGACTGAGACTATGTCTAAATCTGGTTATTTGTATCTACAGTGCTTAGTACAGTGCTTGGTATGTAGTTAGTGTTTAACAAATACAGTTATTATCATTATTATTATTGTTAAGAAATGCTTGACAGAGTACGATGAAAGTAAAAGATATGATGTGGGAGGTTGTGAGTACACCAGTACAGAAGTGCTGAATGGGTAGTAGGGGGAATATAAAGGGTTAGATTAGAAATTAAAAGGGGAGGGCTTTCTGGGGGGCGGTGGGATCTCTCTAGGGCTGTAAACTCTTTGTGGGCAGGGATTATGTCTACTCTATTGTACTTTCCCAGGCACCTAGTATACTGTGCTGCACAAGTTAAGCACTTAATAAATACTCCCGATTGTGAAAATAGGGAGAGAAGCAGATATGAAAAGGGAGGGAGTTCCAGGAAGAGGGAAAGCAAGAATAATATTAATATATTATTAATTATTTATTAATAATTGATAAGAATTAATTTTAATTAGTAATTTATTCAATTGTATTTATTGAGTGCTTACTGTGTGCAGAGCACTGTACTAAGCACTTGGGAAGTACAAGTTGGCAACATAGAGACAGTCCCTACCCAACAGCGGGCTCACAGTCTAGAGGGGGGAGACAGACAACAAAACAAAACATATTAACAAAATAAAATAAATAGAATAAATATGTACAAGTAAAATAAATAAATGGAGTAATAAATATGTACAAACATATATACATATATACAGGTGCTGTGTGGAGGGGAAGGAGGTAAGGCGGGGGGATAGGGCGGGGGAAGAGAGGAGGAGGAAGGAGGGGGCTCAGTCTGGGAAGGCCTCCTGGAGGAGGTGAGCTCTCAGTAGGGCTTTGAAGGGAGGAAGAGAGCTAGCTTGGTGGATGTGTAGAGGGAGGGCATTCCAGGCCAGGGGGAGGACGTGGGCTGGGGGTCGATGGCGGGACAGGCGAGAACGAGGAACAGTGAGGAGGTTAGCTGCAGAGGAGCGGAGGGTGTGGGCTGGGCTGTAGAAGGAAAGAAGGGAGGTGAGGTAGGCGGGGGCGAGGTGATGGAGAGCCTTGAAGCTAAGAGTGAGGAGTTTTTGCCTGATGCGTAGGTTGACTGGTAGCCACTGGAGATTTATGAGGAGGGGAGTAACATGTCCAGAGTGTTTCTGCACAAAGATGATCCAGGCAGCAGCGTGAAGTAGAGATTGAAGTGGGGAGAGACAGGAGGATGGTAGATCAGAGAGGAGGCTGATGCAGTAATCCAGTCGGGATAGGATGAGAGATTGAACCAACAGGGTAGCAGTTTGGATGGAGAGGAAAGGGCGGATCTTGGCGATGTTGCGGAGGTGAGACCGGCAGGTTTTGGTGACGGATTGGATGTGAGGGGTGAATGAGAGAGCAGAGTCGAGGATGACACCAAGGTTGTGGGCTTGTGAGATGGGAAGGATGGTACTGCTGTCAACAGTGATGGGAAAGTCAGGGAGATGGCAGGGTTTGGGAGGGAAAATAGGGAGTTCAGTCTTGGACATATTGAGATTTAGATGGCGGGCAGACATCTAGATGGAGATGTCTTGAAGGCAGGAGGAGATATGAGCTTGAAGGGAGGGAGAGAGAGCCGGGGCAGAGATGTAGATTTGGGTGTCATCAGCATAGAGATGATAGTTGAAGTCATGGGAGCGAATGAGTTCACCAAGGGAGTGAGTATAGATAGAGAACAGAAGGGGACCAAGAACTGACCCTTAAGGAAACCCTACAATAAGGGGATGTGAGGGGGAGGAGAAGCCTGAAAAAGAGACTGAGAATGAATGACTGGAGGGATAAGAGGAGAACCAGGAGAGGACAGAGTCTGTGAAGTCAAGGTTGGATAGTGTGTTGAGGAGAAGGGGGTGGTCCACAGTGTCAAAGGCAGCTGAGAGGTCGAGGAGGATTAGGATAGAGTAGGAGCCGTTGGATTTGGCAAGGAGGAGGTCATTGGTGATCTTTGAGAGGGCAGTTTCTTTGGAATGTAGGGGACGGAAGCCAGATTGGAGGGGGTTGAGGAGAGAGTTGGGTTTGAGGAATTCCAGGCAGCATGTGTAGACAACGCGTTCAAGGAGTTTGGAAAGGAATGGTAGGAGGGAGTTAGGGCAATAACTAGAAGGGGAGGTGGGGTCAAGAGAGGGTTTTTTTTAGGATGGGAGAGACGTGGGCATGTTTGAAGGCAGAGGGGAAGGAGCCAGTGTAGAGTGAGTGGTTGAAGATGGAAATTAAGGAGGGGAGGAGGGACGGAGAGAGAGATTTCATAAGATGAGAGGGAATGGGGTCAGTAGCACAGGTGGCTGGAATAGCACTTGAGAGGAGGGAGGATATCTCATCTGAGGATTCTGCTGGGAAGAATGAGAGAGTAGTGGAGAGGGTTGAGAGCCGGGGGGTTGGAGAAGGGAGAGGAGTGACTTTGGGGAGCTCAGACCTGATGGATTTAATTTTATTAATCGAAGTAGGAGGCCAGATCGTTGGGGGGTGAGGGAAGGAGGAGGGGGAGGAACAGGGGGCCTGAGAAGGGAGTTAAATGTATGGAAGAGCTGATGGGGATGATGGGTATGGGTGTCAATAAGGGAGGAGAAATAGTTTTGTCTGGCAGAGGAGAGGGCAAAGTTAAGGCCGGAAAAGATAAACTTGAAGTGAACGAGGTTGGCATGGTGTTTAGACTTTCGCCAGCAGCATTCAGCAACTTGAGCATAAGAGTGAAGGAGGCGGACAGTGGCAGTGATCCAGGGCTGTGGGTTATTGGTACAAGAGTGGCGAAGGGAAATATATTATCATAATATTATTAATCATTAATATAATTAATATATAATGATGATTATTAATAATGACATTTATTAAGTGCTTACTATGTGCAAAGCACTGTTCTAAGCGCTGCGGAGCTTACAACATGATCAGGTTGTCCCACATGGGACTCACAGTCTTAATCCCCATAATTCCCATTTTACAGATGAGGTAACTGAGGCCCAAACATGTTACCTCTGAGGCCCAAGTAACTCCCCAAACATATTATGCCATCCTGGGGCTTTAGAGGGGGTTGCCAATCAGTGCTAATGGGCAGTCATTACAACTGACCGATAGTCTCTTCCTCCTTCTCTGGGCCCACTCAGCTCACCCTCAGGCTTGACAGGGGGATAATAATAATAATAATAGTAATAATAATAATAATAATAGTAATAATAATAATAGTAATAATGGCATTTATTAAGGACTTACTATGTGCAAAGCACTGTTCCAAGCACTGGGGAGTTTACAAGGTGATCAGGTTGTCCCACGAGGGGTTCAGAGTCTTAATCCCTATTTTACAGATGAGGGAACTGAGGCCTAGAGAAGTTAAGTGACTTGCCCAAAGTCACACAGCTGACAAGTGGTGGAGTCGGGATTTGAACCCATGACCTCTGACTCCAAAGCCCGTGCTCTTTCCACTGAGGCACGCTGCTTCAAAGTGTGAACAAGAGGTCAGTGGTAGGGGAATTGAGAATGAGTGCTAGTGAGTAGACTAGCTAAAGAGGTGGGCAGAGTGTGAGGTAGGATGTAGTATGAGAAGTGAGTGACTGGGTAAATAGAAAGGAACTGCTTGAGTCCCTTCAAGTCAATGGTCAGGAGTTTCTGCTTGATGTGGAAGCGAATGGGTCAGCATTAGAGGCTTTTGAAGAGTGTGGAGATATATGTCAAACAATGTTTTAGGAAAATGATCTATTCAGCAGAGTGCAGTATGGACTGGAAAGATTGGATGGAGGGAGAACAGTGAGGAGGCAGATTCAGTAGTCAGGCTGAATATGAGGAGGAGCTCCTCCTTCACTGCCTCTCTATTGGTCCTCACATGGTACTGAGGCTGGACAGAAGAGGCTGCTTTTTCCCCCACCCTGGAATAGGGAAGCAGTGTGGCTTAGTGGATAGAGCACGGGCCTGTGAGTCAGAAGGACCTGGGCTCTAATCCCAACTCCACCACTTGTCTGCTGTTTGACCTTGGGCAAGTCATTTACTGCCTGTCTACTTGTTTTGTTTTGTTGTCTGTCTCCCCCTTCTAGACTGTGAGCCCGTTATTGGGTAGGGACTGTCTCTATCTGTTGCTGAATTGTACTTTCCAAGTTCTTAGTACAGTGCTCTGCACACAGTAAGTGCTCAATAAATACGACTGACTGAATGAATGAATATGACCAGTGCCTGGACTACCGTGGTGGCCAATTGGAAGGAGAGGAAGGGGCAGATTCTGAAAATGGTGTGGAGGAATAATGGACAAGATTGGGCTATGGGCTGAATAAGGGACTGGAAGAGGGAAGAATCTGAGGTAGTGCCATGGTTACGGGCTAGAGGGACAATGAGGAAGGTGGAATTGTCAACTGTGATGGAAGAGAGAGGTGGGAGATTGGGGAGGCAGGATGAAGAATTCAGTATGGGATATATTGAGCTAGAGGTGTCAGCGGAACAGCCAGCTAGAGATGTCCTGGAGGAAATATGAGAGTGCAGAGTAGGAGAGAAGTCAGGACAGGCAAGATAGATTTGGAAGTCTCCTGCAAGACAGTGATATTTGAAGCCATGTAAGCAGATGAACAGGTAAGCAGAGTGAATGAGAGTAGATTGCAAAGAGAAGGGGAATCCAAACTGAGCCTTGAGGGACACCCATAGTTAGGGAGTGGGAGGATGTGAAAGAACTGACCAAAGAGACTGAGAAGTAGAAGGAGAACCGGGAGAAGACTATTTCAAAACAAACAAACAAAAAAAAAACAAATCAAATGACAGTACCCTGGGGCCCCTACCACTCTCCTTTACCACCTCAACATTAAATACATTTTATTTTGTATTTCTACTATTTCAGCTTTCTTACTGTGTCTGCTGTCATTAAACCCCTCCCTACCTTACTCTTAGATTGTCTGCCCTTAGAGGGACAGGGGTCATATCTAATTCTCCTCCATGTTTTTTTCCCAACACTTAGTGCTCTGCACACAGTAGACATTAATAAGTGTTATTATTGTTATTATTATTATTCCATTTCCAGGAAAATGGAGTGGATTGGGACAGAGTAGAATCTATTACATCTGGGAGTCAGAGGACCTGGGTTCTAATTTCAGCTCTGCTATTTGCCTGCAGTTTGATCTTGTTCCTCAGTTTCCTCATCTGTAAAATGGGGATTCAGTACCTGTTCTCCCTCCTACTTAGACTGTGAACTCCATGTGGGACAGGGGCTGTGTCCAACCTGACTATCGTGCATCTACCTCAGTGTTTAGTACAGTGCTTGGCACACTGTAAGCACTTAACAATTGCTTTATTATTATTAACGTCATCATTATCATCATTAATGGAGTCAAATGCTTGTAAGGTTTATGAGTGTAAAGGTCTTGCTTCTTGAACCTTTCCAGTATTTTTGTGCTACAAAAATCATGTCTACCACTCTGCATTTGGGTCTGAAGCAACGTTGTGATTCGTGGTTGACTATAAACAAATGTTAGTGCTGCTACTACTACTTTTGCTCCTGCTGCTGCTACTATTAATACTACTATTGCTACTGTATTCTTCAGCAATCTATCCAGAAAGATTCTGGCTAGATTCTTGCTGACAATGGAAAACAATGAGACTCCCTAATAGTTTTCATAGCAAACTTTCTTACTTTTCATCTTGAAGATGGCAGCTATGGTGACCTCTTTGAAAGTCTGTCAATCAGTCAGATTTATTGACTGCTTACTGTATGTACTGTTTACTGTACTTAGCACTTGGGAGGGTACAGTATAACAGAGTTGGTAGATACGTTCCTTGCCCACAACAAACTTACAGTCTAGTATGATGGCATTTTTTCAGTGTTCTATACACTGAGGAAGAACTCATAAAGACGTGTGAGCATTAGGTCCCTGCCCTACTTGCATCTGTCAATTAATCAATCAGTGGTATTTATTGAACATCTACTGAGTACATAATAATAATAAGAAGAAGAAGAATGACAAAATTTATTAAGCGTTTACTATGTGCAAAGCACTGTTCTAAGCGCTGGGGAGGCTACAAGGTGATCAGGTTGTCCCACAGGGGGCTCACAGTCTTAATCCCCATTTTGCAGATGAGGTTACTGAGGCACAGAGAAGTTAAGTGACTTGCCCAAAGTCACACAGCTGCCAATTGGCGGAGCTGGGATTTGAACCCCTGACCTCTGACTCCAAAGCCCATGGTCTTTCCACTGAGCCATGCTGCACTACTTGCCTAGGAGAATATAATAGAAGTAGAAGACATGGTCCCTGACCTTAAGGATCTTATTTACACATGGTAAAGAGCTGGAGTACAAATAATGCTACACCTGTTGATAGCATGAGTATAGCAGATTATATACATTAATAAATGTTAATTATGAGATATACATACATGCTGAAGATGGTTATGTAATATCAGGGTTAAGGGCAGTTGTTGGATTGGTCAGGGGATAAATACTGGAAGAGCTGGGTTTTCAGGAGGTCTTCGAAAATCGGAAGAACTGTGGGGTGGTGAATTTGAAGGGCTAAGAAGTTCCAGGTAGAAGGTAGGGTCTGAGCAAGAGGGCGGAGATTTCATGAGTTAAGAGCAAGGCTCAGCAAGAAGGTTAGGCTTGGGAGAAACAAAGTTTAAGATGGCAAGTAGCAGGTGAAGAGAGAGCTTGTAATTAAGAGGAAAAGAGCTGGTGGAGTCCCTTGAAATCATTTGACAGGAGTTTCTGTTTAATGTAGCGAGAAATTGGTAATGTTGGAGATTTATGAGCAGTAGAAGGACATGTGCTAAACAATGAGTTACAAAGATGATTCGGGGTGCAGAGGGTAGTCCAACCCTCTTTATGGCAGTGCCCTTTGGACCTACCAAAGTCTCTGCATTCAGCTTCTAGAAGCAGTAGGAGTAGCAGTGATATTCTCTGCCAGTCCCTTCTCCGCCAGACGGGAACTCTGCTGCCCTGAAGAGCAGCATGGAGAAGCAGCATGACTTAGTGGATAGAGCAAGGACCTGGGTTCTAATCCTGGCTCTGCCACATGTCTGCTGTGTGACCTTGGGCAAGTCATTTAACTTCTCTTTTCCTCAGTTACCTCATCTGTAAAATGGGGACAAGAGTGTAAGCTCTGTGTAGGACAGGGACTGTAGCTGACCTGACTGACTTGTATCTACCTCAGGACATAGAACAGTGCTTGGCACATAGTAAATGCTTAATAAGTACCATTATTATTATTACTGTTACTATTATTATTGTTAATAAGAGATGTTGCCCTTACCATAAGCTGGTGGGACTTCCCAACAGCCCCTAGTCCAGCCCCAGAAGGATGACAATACAAAGGCAGTATGGAGTGGGTCTTCTCAAGTTTCAGCATGTTGACATGGTCCTGATTTTGGTTGTGGCTGTAGCCATCTTCACTGTTAGAGACCCTGAGCCTCGAGGAGCCTGAAACTCTGCTCTGTATTGATCATTATAATTCGTTATCCTTATCCTTGCAAGGGACAGTTTGTACAGGCACAAGAGGCCAAAAAACTTTTTCAGTCATTCATTGATCTTATCAATCAGTCATTTATTGAGTGCTTACTATGTGCAGAGCACTGTACTAAGCGCTAGGGAGAGTACAATCTTATCAGCCATACCTGCCCATACTGAGAACACCTTTCAGTAGTCCTCTACATATGCAAATGTCAGATATAATAATAATAATGGTATTTGTTAAGCGCTTACTATGTGCCAGTCATGTACTAATCACTGGAGTGGATATAAGCAAATCAAGCTGGACACAGTCCATGTCCCACGTGGGGCTCACAGTTTCAATCCCCATTTTACAGATGAGGTAACTGAGGCACAGAGAAGTTGTGACTTGCCCAAGGCCACACAGCAGACAAGTGGCAGAACTGGGATTAGATCCACTTTACAGTACTTCCCACTGTGGTTGTCTGCTCATTTTTTTCTTCCTTTTATTTAGTTGAAAAAGACAGACAATCTTGCTAAAGTGTGGGAGTGGATGTGCTGTACATATTATCAGATTCTTGGAGTAACCTGAAAATTTGTACTGTATTTTGATGTGATTTTCCACTCATTGTTGACCCAATAGATTGCCACAACAGATTTTCCTTTTTGACCTAGCTCACTACTGACGAGGTGTTTAGGCTAAACAACACTGTTGTAATTAATAAGTAAAGGTAATAGTCATGGTTTACAACTGGCACAGATGTTTTTTATGAATGGCACTTACTGAAGTTAAAATTGGGCAGAACAACTGACATTTACAATACTTTAACTCTACTTCTTGTGCGAAGGAGTCCAGCTGAAGTATCATTAATTAACTGTCAGGTAGAATATGAGTCACATATTTATCACACAGGGAGGAACTAGAAATAGAGCCTTGGCAATGTATAGATATAGGAGGCTCATTACACTGATGCTATTAATCATGATATTCACATTTAATTGCAACAAAGATTAGAATGAATAGTATCAGTGTAATCAGCTCCTATTTTTGATACCTGTACCTCTGAAAAAGTTCAAGAGCATTCCCCTTTAAGGTTCCTCTGAATGCAGCCTCTGCTTCTAGGCTGTGCAACCCAAGTGGTAGGAGCCATGACAGTGGGTGGTTTGACACTAAAATATGAATACTCAACATAAAGGTGTCAGGTGCTGAATCTGTACTGGACAGGGGACCAGACCAGCAGAAAATCAGACTGGTATATAGCTAGATGAATGACCACCCTACTAATGACTCCTCATTGACCTCTCATTCATGAATTCTTCCAAACTTCTCCTGGCAAACTATTTTTTCCTAATCCCCTCCGAAAAAATTTGCATACTTGCCACCTCTGATTGATGGGATTTATTTGATGGTTTTCTCTCTAAGTATTTGTCTAATTATTTTTCTCTTTTTCTTTCCTTCAGTTTGTCAAGATAGGTGGCTTTTATCTCAACCGTGTTTAAGTTTAGGAAGCAATTAGACTTCAAATTTTTTCGGAGGGGATTAGGAAAAAATAGTTTTCTCAAACCCTGTAAAACAGTAGTATATGCCATCTCTAGACTGTGAGCCTGTTGGGGACAGGGATTGTCTCTGTTGCTGAATTGTACTTTCCAAGCGCTTAGTACAATGCTCTGCACACAGCACTCAATAAATACGATTGAATGAATCTCTTATGGTTTTATATAATAATGTGTGAATTACACATTTGAATAGATTAATAAAGTTTTAAAAACATATGATGAAATATACTCATTTTCAAACAGATGCCCAGTTATCTATCTGTACGCTAGTTACTTTTATTGTTGGATTTATGTTTGAAGCTATTACTATTTGATTATTTTTAAATTATCACTTAAACCATTAAGGTTTAAGATATTAAGAATTTTCCTTTTTTGTGCTTCAGTAAGCAGATTTTGTAATTTACGTATCAGTCAGTATTTGGAGAGAAAACAATCACAGGAGTCTACTTTCCTAATAATAATCTCCTGAACATGTAGAAAATTCAGTTATAGCTGAGCAAAGCCCCAATCAGAATTAATTGCTAAACTGCTAAAATTATATGATTGTACCTGCTTTAAATCAGATAAAACTCTAACATCAGTTTCAATCTAATACCTCTATCTCTGCTAAAAAAAATAGACATAAAATATCTTTCTAACCGTGTGTCACTGTTGATTCTTACTCACACCTTTGCCTGGAACATATGCCCCCTCCAGTCCTCCCACCCTCTATGTGAAGGGATTTATTCAGTGTTTTTCTCTCTGAAGGGATTTATCCATGTACGTTTTTTTCTTTTTCTTTCCTTCAGTTAGTCCTTCAGTTTATTTATCCCCTGTGATTATAGTGTATGTCTACTCCTATGGCCCTTGTATTTTTGTCAATTTATATATCCTAGTCTCACCCATTTGATTGTCAATTTATTGAGGATAAACATACTGTCTTATGCTTCTTTCTGTCCCTCAAGCACTTAGTACAGTACTCTAACCACAGAAGGTGTCCAATCAATTCTGTTGCTGCTCCTGATTAAAAAAAAAAGATTTTCTAAGTTTTGGGAATAATTTGCCCCAATACAACAAAACCCAAATACTTTTAATGTAAAAATTAAGCTCAAATCATCTAATGGGCAATTGTATTTACTTCACTGTCTTGCTGCAGGAAGCTACTTGTAATCTTTTCCTTTATAATAATAATTGTAGTATTTGTTAAGCATTTACTATGTGCCAAGCCCTTGAGAAGCACCGTGATTTAGTGGAGAGAGCACGGGCTTGGGAGTCAGAGGTTGTGGGTTCTAATCCGGGCTCCGCCACTTGTCAGCAGTGTGACTTTGGGCAAGTTCCTTAATCACTTAACTTCTCTGTGCTTCAGTTACCTCATCTGTAAAATGGGGATTAAGACTGTGAGCCCCACATGGTGTCCCATGATAATCTTGATAATCATGATAATACCTGATAATCTTGTGTTTACCCCAGTGCTTTGAACATAGTAAGCACTTAACAAATATCATCATCATTATTATTATTATACTAAACACTGTAGTAGATACAAGATAATCAGGTCCCACATGGGGCTCACAGCCTGAGTGGGAAGGAGAACATGCATTGAATCTCCATTTTGCAGGTGAAGGAACTGAGGCACAGAGAAGCGAAGAGCAGCCCAAGGTGATGCAGCAGGTAGTGGCAGAGCCGGGATTAGAACACAAGTTCTGTGACCCCCAGGCCTGTTCTCTTTCCACTAGGCCACATTGTTTCCCTAAAGGGTGACAACACTCCCAAACTCATTATTATGTGAGACAAAAAGCTGAAACTGGATTTTCAAAATAAAAACAGAGCAATGGAGCAAAATTTTCTTAAACCTAAATAAACTCCTGAGAACTGAAAACCTTCAGGGCAGTTGAATGCTCATGAGTTCTATCATATGTGCATGGATATACTGCCATGATATCCAAAAGTACCCACATTTTTCAGCAGTACTTTTATAGGCTAGAGAATACTGGCATTTGCTCTCTAACTTTATACCTTAAACTTTGTTTTAAAATATACAAAGCTTAACCTTCACAAAGTTTGTGTGTGGCATGTTTCCAGAATATTGACTAAGTTTAATAGCCCTATCAGGTTATTGATGTTTTCAGTACAATTTTACTAGTTTATAAATTATTATCTATTTTGTGTAAGTTTTTTATGGCATTTAAGTGCTTTCTATGTGCCAGGCACTATACTAAGCAGTGGGGTAGATAGAAGCTAATAATGATAATAATGGTATTTGTTAGGCACTTACTATTTGCAATGTACTGTTCTAAGCGCTGGGGTAAATACAAGGTTATGAGGTTGTCCCACGTGGGGCTCACATAGTCCTCATTTTACAGATGAGGTAACTGAGGCATAGAGAAGTTAAGTGACTTGCCAAAAGTCACACAGCTGACAAGTGGCAGAGCTGGGATTCAAACCCATGACCTCTGACTCCAAAGCCCGTGTTCTTTCCACTAAGCCACACTGCTTCTCTCTCAGGTTAGACACAGTTCATGTCCCACATGAGGCTCACGGTCTTAATCCCCATGAGGTAACTGAGGTACAGAGAAGTGAAGTGACTTGCCTAAGGTCATACAGCAGATAAGTAGTGAAACCAGGATTACTCACTCATTCATTTATTGAGCACTTATTGTGTGCAGAGCACTGTACTAAGCGCTTGGGAGAGTACAGTACAACCATAAACAGTCACATTCCCTGCCCACAGTGACCCTACAGTCTAGAAGGGGGGAGACAGACATCAATACAAATAAATACAATTACAGATATGTGCATAAGTGCTGTAGGCCTGGGAGGGGAGAAGAGCAAAGGGAACAAGTCATTGTGACACAGAAGGGAGTAGGAGAAGAGGATAGGTGGGGCTTTGGGAAGGCCTCTTGGAGGAGGGGTGCCTTCATTAAGGCTTTGAAGTGGGGGAGAGTAATTGTTGGATTTGAGGAAGGAGGGTGTTCCAGGCCAGAGGCTAGACATAGGTTAGGGGTTGGTGGCAAGGTAGACGATAACGAGGCACAGTGAGAAGGTTAGCATTAGAGGAGCAAAGGGTTTGGGCTGGGTTGTAGAAGGAGAGAAGTGAGGTGAGGTAGGAGGGGGCAAGGGGATGGAGTGCTTTAAAGCCAATGGTGAAGAGTTTTTGCTTGATGCAGAGGTGGATGAGCAACCAGAGGAGTTTTCTGAGGAGTGGGGTGACATGTCCTGAATGTTTCTGTAGAAAAATTATTAAGGCAGCAGAGTGAAGTATGGACTAGAGTGGGGAGAGACAGGAGGCTGGGAGGTCAGCAAGGAGGCTGATGCAGTAATCCAGGTAGGATAGGATGAGTGACTGCATTAACGTGGTAGCAGTTTAGATGGAGAAGAAAGGGTGGAGAAGAAAGGGTGGAAGTGGGACCGACAGGATTTAGTGATGGATTGAATATGTGAGTTGAATGAGAGAAAGGAGACAAGAATCAATCAATCAATCAATCAATCGTATTTATTGAGGGCTTACTGTGTGCAGAGCACTGTACTAAGCGCTTGGGAAGTACAAGTCGGCAACACATAGAGACAGTCCCTACCCAACAGTGGGCTCACAGTCTAGAAGGGGGAGACAGAGAACAAAACCAAACATATTAACAAAATAAAATAAATAGAATAGATATGTACAAGTAAAATAAATAAATAGAGTAATAAATATGTACAAACATATATACATATATACAGGTGCTGTGGGGAAGGGAAGGAGGTAAAATGGGGCGGATGGAGAGGGGGATGAGGAGGAGAGGAAGGAGGGGGCTCAGTCTGGGAAGGCCTCCTGGAGGAGGTGAGCTCTCAGAAGGGCCTTGAAGGGAGGAAGAGAGCTAGCTTGGCGGATGGGCAGAGGGAGGGCATTCCAGGCCAGGGGGATGACGTGGGCCAGGGGTCAACGGCGGGACAGGCGAGAACGAGGCACATTGAGGAGATTAGCGGCAGAGGAGCGGAGGGTGCGGGCTGGGCTGTGGAAGGAGAGAAGGGAGGTGAGGTAGGAGGGGGCGAGGTGATGGAGAGCCTTGAAGCCGAGGGTGAGGAGTTTCTGCCTGATGCGCAGATTGATTGGTAGCCACTGGAGATTTTTGAGGAGGGGAGTAACATGCCCAGAGCATTTCTGGACAAAGACAATCCGGGCAGCAGCATGAAATATGGATTGAAGTGGGGAGAGACACGAGGATGGGAGATCAGAGAGAAGGCTGATGCAGTTGCCCAGACAGGTTAGGATGAGAGCTTGAACGAGCAGGGTAGCAGTTTGGATGGAGAGGAAAGGGCGGATCTTGGCAATGTTGTGAAGCTGAGACCGGCAGGTTTTGGTGGCAGCTTGGATGTGAGGGGTGAACGAGAGAGCGGAGTCGAGGATGACACCAAGGTTGCGGGCCTGTGAGACGGGAAGGATGGTAGTGCCGTCAACAGTGATGGGAAAGTCAGGGAGAGGGCAGGGTTTGGGAGGGAAGACAAGGAGTTCAGTCTTGGACATGTTGAGTTTTAGGTGGCAGGCAGACATCCAGGTGGAGATGTCCTGAAGGCAGGAGGAGATGCGAGCCTGGAGGGAGGGGGAGAGAGCAGGGGCAGAGATGTCGATTTGGGTGTCATCAGCGTAGGGATGATAGTTGAAGCCGTGGGAGTGAATGAGCTCACCAAGGGAGAGAGTGTAGATCGAGAACAGAAGGGGAACAAGAACTGAACCTTGGGGAACCCCCACAGTAAGGGGATGGGAGGGGGAGGAGGAGCCTGCAAAAGAGACTGAGAATGAATGACCGGAGAGATGAGGAGAACCAGGAGGGGACGGAGTCTGTGAAGCCAAGGTTGGATAGTGTGTTGAGGAGAAGGGGGTGGTCCACAGTGTCGAAGGCAGCTGAGAGGTCGAGGAAGATTAGGATAGAGTATGAGCCGTTGGATTTGGCAAACAGGAGGTCGTTGGTGACCTCTGAGAGGGTAGTTTCCTTGGAATGTAGGGGACGGAAGCCAGACTGGATGGGGTCTAGGAGAGAGTTGGTATTGAGGAATTCGGGGCAGCGCGTGTACACAACTCGTTCAAGGAGTTTGGAAAGGAATGGTAGGAGGGATATGGGGCGATAACTAGAAGGTGAGTTGGGGTCAAGAGAGGGTTTTTTTAGGATGGGAGAGACATGGGCATGTTTGAAGGCAGAGGGGAAGGAACCAGTGGAGAGTGAGAGGTTGAAGATGGAAGTTAAGGAGGGGAGAAGGGATGGAGTGAGAGATTTCATGAGAATAACATCAAGGTTATGGGCTTGAGGGACAGGAAGGATAGTGGTGCCGTCTACAGTGATGGGAAAGTTGGGGGAAGGCAGGGTTTGGGTGGGAAGATAAGGAGCTGTGTTTTGGACATGTTAAGTTTGAAGTGACGGGAGGACATCCAAGTAGAGATATCTTGAAGGCAGGAGGAGATGCGAGACTGGAGGGAGGGAGAGAGATTGGGGCTGGAGATATAGACTTGGGTATCATCTGTATAGAGGTGGTAGTTGAAGCCATGGGAGCGAATGAGTTCTCCAAGGGAGTGGGTCTAGATGGAGAATAGAAGGGGACCCAGAACTGAACCGTGAGGGACCCCCACAGTTGGGGGTGGGAGGCAGAAGAGGGGCCTGTGGAGGAGACTGAGTTAAATGGCCAGAGAGCTAAGAGGAGAACCAGGAGAGGACAGAGTCAGTGAAGCCAAGGTTGGATAACAGTGTCGAAGGCAGCTGAGAGGTCGAGGAGGTTTAGAATGCAGTAGGAGCTGTTGGACTTGGCAAGAAGGAGATCATTGGTGACCTTTGAGAAGGCGGTTTCTGTTGAGTGAAGGGTCTGGAAGCCAGATTAGAGGGAGTCAAGTAGAAAATTGGAGGGGAGGAATTTGAAATGGGTGGATCTGAACCCATGACTTTCTGACTCCCAAGTCCAAGCTCTATCCACTATGCCATGCTGCTTCTCCGCTGCTGTGTGACAGGGGGGATGAGGAATTACCAGGTCTTCCTGCACCATGTCTTGCCCTTCTCCCCCAGGCACACCTATAATTGTCCAAGTCCTTGAGACAATCCTGGCTTGGGATGTGACTAACTGAATCCTTGGACACCTTGTTCATGGGTAGCTGATTTAAAGCCCCCTTCCTTCTTCTCTTACTCCCTAAACATATTATGCCATCCTGGGGCTTTAGAGGGGGATGCCAATCAGTGCTAATGGGCAGTCATTGTAACTGACTGATTGTCTCTTCCTCCTTCTCTGGGCCCACTCAGTTAGCTCACCCTCAGGCTTGACAGGGGGATAATAATAATAATAATAATGATAATGGCATTTATTAAGCACTTACTATGTGCAAAGCACTCTTCCAAGCGCTGGGGAGGTTACAAGGTGATCAGGTTGTCTCACAGGGGGTTCAGAGTCTTAATCCCTATTTTACAGATGTGGGAACTGAGGCCTAGAGAAGTTAAGTGACTTACCCAAAGTCACACAGCTGACAAGTGGTGGAGTCGGGATTTGAACCCATGACCTCTGACTCCAAAGCCCGGCCTCGTTCCACTGAGCCACACTCCTCCTCAGCCACGCTGGATACACTGAATGCTAATGGATGATCATTAGCACTCATTGCTTCTCCCAGCCCCAACTCCTGTGAGCAGGATCTATTTGCCAAGATCTGAATTTTGGTGGTTTGCGAGTTCAGCACAGCAGAAGAGGAAGGAGGAGGGATAGTGTTGGAGACCCCAAAAGATGAGCCGTTTCTTGGCCGTGTGGTGGTCTCTCCAGCCCTGGAAAGAGGATGCACCTGGGAGTCAGAAGGCCATGGGTTCCAATCCTGACTCTGCCACTTGCCTGCTGTGTGGCCTTGGGCAAATCACTTCACTTCTCTGGGCCTCACTTCCCTCATCTGTAAAATGGGGATTGAGACTCTGAGCCCTATATGGGACAGGGACTATGTCCAACCTGATTTGCTTGTATCCACCCCAGTGTTTAGTACAGTGCCTGGCATATAGTAAGCACTTAACAAATACCATAATTATTGAGACGCAGTGTGCTTAGTAGATAGAACGTGGACCTGTGAATAAGAAGGGCCTAGGTTCTAACCCAGCTATGCCACGTCTGCTGTGTAACCTTGGGTAAATAACTTTGGCTGGGGTGGGAGAAGAGAACGGGGGCGGGGGTGGTAGAATGGGGAGGGTCCGTGCTGTTCAAATGGCTGCCCTTTCTATAACGCCCAGAAGGCCTGAGAAGCTGCAACTGGAGGCTGGAGCACCTGGGAATCTCATCCAGCGCTTAGTATAGTGCCTGGCACATAGTAAGCGCTTAATAAATACCATAATTATTATTATTATTTGCCGCCTTGGCTCATCGTATCTGGGAGGGATTCATGGCCTGCGATGGGTAGGGAGCTGTGACCTCCTCCCTCCTCCCTCCTCCCTCCTCCACTGCCGAATACTTAATTTTATTTGTTTATGATCTGTGTTAGCATTTTCTGTGTGCCAGGCATTGAACTAAGCACTGGGGTACATACAAGCTGATCATGTTGGACGCTGTCCACATCCCACATGAGGCTCAAAATCTTAATCCACATTTTACAGGTGAGAGAACTGAGGCACAGAGAAGTCAAGTGGCTTAACCAAGGTCACACAGCAGACAAGTCTCCCCTCCTCTAGACTGTGAGCCCATTGTGGGTAGGGACTGTCTCTCTTTATTGCTGTATTGTACTTTCCAAGCACTTAGTACAGTGCTCTTCAGACAGCATTCAATAAATACGATTGAATGACTGAATGAATGTGCCTCAGTTACCTCATCTGTAAAATGGGGCTAAGAGTGTGAGCCCCATGTGGGACATGGACTGTGTCCAATATGGGGCTCACACTTTTATCCCCATTTTATAGATAATAATAATAATAATGATGGCATTTGCTAAGCACTTACTATGTGCAAAGCACTGTTCTAAGCGCTGGGGGGATACAAGGTGATCAGGTTGTCCCACGTGAGGCTCACCGTCTTAATCCCCATTTTACAGGTAAGGTAACTGAGGCTCAGAGAAGTTAAGTGACTTGCCCAAGGTCACACAGCAGACATGTGGTGGAGCTAGGATTAGAACCCAGGACCTTCTGACTCGCAAGCACATGCTCTTTCCACTGAGCCATGCTGCTTCTCTATGATA